>NC_091440.1:35513895-35828851 GCF_964237555.1 Oryctolagus cuniculus | reverse complement strand
TGGCTGTCCCACTTCCAATCCAGCTCCCAGCCAATGGTCTGGGAAAGCAGTGAAAGATGGCCCAAGAGGTTGAGCCCCTGCCACCCACATAGGCGGTCTGGAAGATGTTCCTAGCTCCTGACTTTGGTCTGGTCCCAACCAGGCAGCCAATCAAGGAGTGAAGCAGTGAAAGGAATATCTTTCTGTCTCTCCCTGTCTCTGTAAGTCTGTCTTTCAAATAAATAAGTGAATCTTTAACAAAGAAGAGGAAGAATTAGCAGCATTGAAATGTGGATTTGGCTGAGAAAGGTAGGACACTGGCATTGCATGGTGCCATCTCTTACCAGGGAGGTCAGAGGAGTTTACCAAGTGGCAGCCATGCAATTCCGCGCATCTTTTCCTTGTGAAGCCAGGGAACTCATACAGATCACTTCTGTGTATCTGGAGAGCACTTGTGACAACAGTAAAATGGGTTGACCATATTTTTCAGCCTTCATTCCCGTGCTAGAAGCTCTAACTCATGCTGGTCCTCTGACAGAAGAAGCCTCACAAAAGAGGTTATAACTTCCTCTGACCACCTTTATGAAGGCATTAAGATTTTTCCAGTTTAAATGCAGATACTATAAATGTAAGACCTGAAACTATGAAACTACACAAGGAAAATATAACAGGAACATTAGAAGACTTTGGCATAGGGAAAAAAATTTTAGGTAAAACCCAAAAAGCACAGGCAATAAAAGCAAAAATAGGCACATAGGATTTATCCAAGTAGCCTCTGAACAGCAGATAAAACAAAAGAAAAAGGAAAAACCAGTAGAATGGGAGAAAATATTTGCAAGCTATATATCTGATAAAGGATTGATATCCAGAATACATAAAGAACTCAAAAAATTCAACAACAGGGACCAGTGTTGTGGCTTGGCAGATAAAGTCACAGCCTGCGACGCTGGCATCCTGTACAGGCACCAGTTTGTGACCCAGCTGCTCCACTTTGGATTCAGCTCCCCACCAATGACACAGGAAATGTGGAAGATGGCCAAGTGTTTGCGGCCCTGCCACTCATGTGGGAGACCTGGGTGAAGCTCCTTGCTCATGGCTTTGGCCTGGCCCAGCACTGGCCTTTGTGACCATCTAGGGAATAGACCAGCAGATGGAAGATTTCTCTCTCTCTCTCTCTCTCTCTCTCTCTCTCTCTCTCTCTCTGTAACTTTGACTTTCAAAATAAATAACAAATATTTTTCAAAAATTCAACAACAACCAAACAATCCAGTAGAGAAATGGGCAAAGCATCTGAAGTTATTTCTCAAAAAAAGAAAACAAACACACAGGAAAAGATCAGTATCACTAGCCATCAGGGAAGTGTAAATCAAAACCACAATAAAACTTCATCTTATTCCAATTAGGAGGGCTGCTGTCAAAACATTAAAAATAACAAATTATGGTGAGGTCATATAGGAAACAGAGCCCTGGGGCTGGCAATGTGGCATAGTGGGTAAAGCCACCGACTGCAGTGCCGGCATCCAATATGGGTGTTAGTTCAAGACCTGGCTGCTCCACTTCCAATCCAGCTCCCTGCTATGGCCTGGGAAAGCAGTAGAAGATGGCCCAAGTTCTTGGGCTCCTGCACCCACGTGGGAGACCCGGAAGAAGCTCCTGGCTTCTGGTTTTGGATTGGCACAGCTCCAGCCGTTTTGGCCATCTGGGGAGTGAACCAGTGGATGAAGACTTCTCTTTCTCTCTGCCTCTCCTTCTCTCTGTGTAACTGTCTAACTCTTTCAAATAAATAAATAAATCTTTAAAAAAAAAAAGAAAACAGATCCCTAATACTCTATTAGTGGCAATACCAACTAACATAGCTGTTAGGAAAAACAGTAGAGTTTCCTCAAAAAAACAAAATTGATTGACTACATGACCCACTATCTTACTTCTGGGAATATAGCAAAAGAAAATGAAGTTAGCATATGAAAGAGATACCTGCAATCCCATGTTCATTGCAGTACTATTCACAATGGCCAAGATATGGAATCAACTTAGATGTCCACCAGCAGATGAACAGAAAATGTGGTATGTATACACAATGGAATACTATTCAGCCATAAAAAATGTTATCCTAGTATTTGCAACAAAGTGGATGGATATTTATAAATGTTATCTTTATTGAATTCTACCCCTTTCATAGTAATACAGCATTCTATTCTCATTTTATTATCTTTGTCTTGAATTCTAGGGTATGATGCTAGTATACCCACTTCTACTTTTTAATTTTTATTCATTTTACAGGAAAAAGGACAGAGAGAGGGACAGAGATGGAAAAAAGAGAGAGAACTGGACAGACAAATAGAGATTGATCTTCAATCCATAGTTTACTTACCAAATGCTTTCAACAGCCAGGGCTGGACCAGAGTCAAACTAGGACCCAAGAACTCCATCCACATCTCCCATGAGTGACAGGGAACCAAACACTTGTGCTGTCATCTGCACCTCCCATGGTGTGCATTAGAAGAAAGCTGAATTGGAAGTGCAGGCAGCGCTGCATCCAGGCATGATGACATGGGATGCTGGGATCCCATGGGGTAGCCTAACCATCTATGACACAATGCCCTCCCTCAATTCCTCTTTTCTTTTTGCTTGTGTTTCCCTGGTATATTATTCTCAAATTTTCCAAATTCTTTTGTCTGAATGGATCTCTTGCATATAGTATATGCTTGGGTTTGTTGTGCAACTCATTCTGTAAACCATTCTATTTTAATAAACATTTATTTTTACTTTTAAAGGATATAATATTGAGATATAGGAAAAGTAGCAATACTGAAGAAAACCTAATTCCAAGGTCACCACAAAAATCTTGGATATATACTCATCTTAAAAAGACAATAATCTCCCCATTTGTAAGGAGATACTCATGAGGATACATCCCCATATCATTATCCCAGCCCACTGCTCCAAGGGCAGTGACAAGAAATCAGGTACACACATTCTTAGAAGAGACTCCAAAACCATGCTGAGATTCAGGACCACACCATGAAGTGACGCTGGTCTAAATGACAAAGTGAGTATTCAGAAACTGAATAGGCTTGCTTTCCACTGAGATCTTAAGGAAGTGTGATTTTCAGAAACTGCCTGAACCCTAAAACCAGGCTCATGATCAACTGTTCAACCTCGAAAGCAATCCTTCGACTCCCAAATCTGCATCATAAGGAAATAAGGCAAAATTTCCCAGCAGTTCTTCCCAAATTTGAATAAGTTCAGAGGAAATATGCACATATTTGTCAGTTTTTCAGCACTGTAATGAAAAGCCAGAGGCAGGCTAACTTTATAAAGAAGTTTACTTAGCTCATTGTTTTGGATGCTGAAAGTCCAAACAGCTTGCCATAGGCTCTGGTAAGGACCCCATGGCACATGGCAGAAATGCTTGTAGGGAGAAGGTAACATATCTTGAAAGAGGAAGCCAGAGAGACAGGAAGGAACAAAACTCAGGCTCTTGTAACAATCCTCTCATGAGAACTGTCCAGGGTCCCATGAGGAATACCTTAGTCCCTTTTGAGGGCATACTCCCAATTGATCCAGAAGCTCCCACCAAATCCCACTTTTTTAAAAAATTCTACCACCTCCCAATATCACCACCCTGGGGATCAAACTCCCAACACATGAACCACAGGGGGAACAAACAGCATCTCAACCATAGCAGGAACCATATTTCAGCCTGCCTCTGAACCAAGCCCCAGTGCAGCATGATCAGAAGTGAAACAAGTATTGCATTCTCTGTCCAAGTCATAATTGATTCAGAATCACAAAAGGACCAAGTGTGAGTAACTAAGTTCTGCCTCAAACCCCAACACTGAAGAGTTGGGATTTTATCCTGTAGATCTTAGGGTAGAGTAAGGTTTTATCGTCAGTTTTAGGCAGGTTTAAGGTAGGCTAAACTTGTGGTGTGCTTTGTAAGGTTAATTTTGAAGGCACAGTGGATCAGTAGGAAAAGGATAAGACCTAAAAATTAATAATCAACAGCAACAGGAAAACTAATACTGGCTTCAGCTGTCAGAGTTACAGTGTGTACGGAGTATCACTGAGGAACATCAGAGATTATGCATGAGATGGGAGACTTTGCCAATACAGAAAATACAGAAAGAGGAACACATCCTGCTGGAGAGCCCTGAGTAAACTCATAGATTGCAAATGGATGCAAGTCTCTTGTTTTGTTTTTGTTGGAGGGAAGGAAGAAGCTGACAGCTGGAATCCTGTCTGAAACAGGAGGAAAGGTTTTAAATCCTAGTTTATTTTTCACGGGAAAAGCTTTTTTTCCTGAAAATTATCAGGATATGTAGATGCTCTTAGGCAATTTGGGCAAGAAATATGTAAAATAATGCCTTGGTTAGCTGACATGCAGCCTCTCCCCACCAGGAACTTAAAACATAGCAGGCACTTCGGAGGTTCTGTGTCCACTGCACAAGGCTTTAGATTACAACATGAGGCTAATTACACTCTTACTGAGTTTATTTTAATCCAGTGAGCACATGGTGTTAAGTGATTCTGAAGGACTTAGCAGACTAGGCATGAAGACCAGAAATATTTAAATTACAATACATTTATGATTTATAAAAGCTCGAAGAGATGCCCAAGGGAGCAAGGGGGTTTGGCATCAGCTTATTCCTTCAACATCCATTCACTCACTAGGATTCTATTAAATGCTGCATTCCTTTAAGTTCTATACCCTTTCTTCTTTGTCACACCTACGGGTTAGTCCATGAATAGTGCTAAATAAATGACCGTTGGTCTCTCAGGCAAATATAAATTCGATGGAGCAGTCCATGTATCACATAAGGTCTACACTAGGAATATGAATGAATTAAATTTGCTGATTAAGTGATTAAGTTTAGTTTCTGGCATATAATAAGTGCTCACATGTTGTAGCTACCCCCAATTACATTTAGCATGGAAAATTCTAGTTTAGTTCCAAAAGGGTTTAGCAAAACGATACTTTGATTATTCTAAGTGTATGGCAGCCCACCCCTGTTTTCAACCCAGGCTATGTTTCTTTCCCCTTTTGTGCTTCTCTAGCATTAAATCTATCAGAAGAATTTGGGGATTTAGATACTTATTTTCTAAAAAATACTTAATGACAATCCAAGTACCACCCAAGTGTTCTTTGGCTAAGTCTCAGATTGTTATTTACTAGCACATTTATACTTCTAACCCTTTGCAAAGAGCAAAACTCATTTCTCATAATCAGTGGGAAGCCTTAAAGTTCTTTCCCAGAACTAGCTTGAAGTTCTTTCTTCAACTTGGCTAGCTTCACTTGAATTTAGGGTTTCCGCCCTAGAAAAAATGTGGTTGCGTCCAAGCAGAATGAGTCACTGAATTCTAAGCAGAAAAGTTTTCATCTCTTTAAGAGAAGCAGTGGAGAGTTCCACTTTTACAGAGAAATAGTGCTTGAAGTGGGCCAGCACAGCACTGTCCTGACTCATTTCCTCTTCTCCGTGCCTTGCAAGTCTGAGAGGGAGGGAAGAATCGACAAGAGACAGAGACTATCTGAATTCTGGCAACAGGCCACTTGGCTTTGTAGATTTACCAAGCAATCTCGGCCAACAAAAGAAAAGGTCCTTGAGTAATGGTATGGAACATTAAGCTGCTCTGGGATGCTCATTAAATGCTTGTTGGCTATCCTACACCTGCTGAAATCATGCTGCCCTATTTGCTGCTGATAGCTTTATAGACTGCATGCCATCTCCAGCTTCTCTGGACTCTAACTATAAAACAATTGCCATTATTTTTGACATTTGCAACACCATATCATCTCTCCAACATTAACTGCATGAACGTGAACTCCTAGAGTAGTTTGCAGAAAAAGTGATGTTTTCAAATGGACTGAAGGCTACGTGAATCGCTCAATGATTAAAAAATTATCATTGCTGAGGATGGGCCAATTGAATCTTGTCAGTGCTCTTCTACATATTCCCTCATTAAATGATAATATCAACCCTTAGAAAGATAAAGTGCAAAGTATTAGCTCAATTTGATAGAATCATGTAAAAGTCATTTAGTGAATACCTACTAAATGCAAGTACTCTATAAGATGCTTTGGGAATTGGAAAGCTGAAAAACACGTAGTCCCTGCTTCAAACCAAAGAGGTTTTAAATAGTTTATTTTAATTAAAGAGGAAAGATAAGACAAAAACTACAATACAATGTGGGCTATGAAAAGATTTTAGTTGTTATCCAGAAACTAATGAAAATACCTCGAAGGTATGCAGGATAGTGACAGGATTGCAACTGTGTTTTAGAAAGATCACCCAGCCAGCAGGACAGTGGAAAGACTGAAAGAGACTAAGGAAGCCAAAACGAAGTATATTAGTCAATATCCTCCAGAGAAACAGAACCAACAGGATATAGACAGATAGCCATACAGATATAGGTATACAGTTGCATATATAGAAATAGATGTGATGTATTAAGGAATTGGCTCAAGTAATTAGAGACACTGAGAAGTTCCATGATCTACCACCAACAAGCTGGAGACTCAGAGAGCTGGTGAGACAAATATCTTCTGTCCAAGGACAGGAGAGTGTCTCCTGCTCAGGTAGTCATGCAGAGAGAGAATTCAATTATCTACTCTGTCATTCTACTTGGGTCTCAATGGGTTAGCTGTTGCTTACCTGTACTCTAGCAGGTTATCTGCTATACTACTACTCAAGTATGTACTTTTTTACCTACTCAAAAGCTAATTTGCTCCGGAATCATCTGCACAGACACACTTAGAAATAATGTTTGACCAGATATGTAAGCCTCCTGAGGCCCAGACATGATAATGCATGAAATTACTTATCACAGGGAGCTATTGCAATAATGTAGGAAACATATAAAAGAGGTCCAACCTAAGCTAGGGAACACAGGGAGTGCAGAGGATATATAAAATTTTGTGGATCAGGGACAATGAATGGGACTGGGTGGCAAATGATTGATGTGGGACATGAGGGAATGTGGAAGGGAAGCCAGGTCCTTTGCCTTTTTGCCAGCTGGGTGGGAAGTTGTGCCATTTACTGTAGGAGAGAAGGGCAATTGGGTCAGAGGAGCATAAGAAGTACATAGGGAACAGGGACCCCTTTCTCAGAGTGTAGGCTATGTACAGAGGCAGCGTGGGAGACAAGGATGGGCAAGCAGGGTGAGTGCCATGAGGGTGAATTTTAGGAATTCACTTTACTGCAGAGGGGAATACCTAGATTGCTGATAAAACACTGTTTCTGGGTATGTCTGTGGGGTATTTCCAGAGGAAAGGGATTTGTAAAAACCAACTGGAGAAAATCTGCTCTCAGTGTTTGTGGGCATCGTCCTCTTGGTTGGGGCCCCTGATTGGACAAAAACACAAAGGACAGGCAAATTCTTGTTCTTCCTTTCCTGGAGGCAGCATGTCTTTCTTCTCTCGCCCTTCAACATGGGAACTCTAGGTTCCCTAGCTTTAAGATTCTGGAGCTTACACCCATGGTCCTAAGTTCTAGGCTTTAAATCTCTGCCTCATAGTTAATACCATCAGCTCCCCTGGTTCTGAAGTTTTGGAATTTGGAATAAGTCACACTTTACTTTACAGACAGCCTATCATGGGAGATAGCCTCCATAATTATGTGAGCCACTTCCCTTAATAAATTCTCTTTCATATTGTCTATCCATCGATCTCTATGCTTATAGATAGACACGTGGATAACCTATATATATATAGGTGTATATATATATATATATATATATATAATCCACATTTTTGTGTTCTATCTAGAGAACCCTGACTAAATAGCCCCTTGAATGTCAAGCACAGAGTTTGGATATTAATCCAGTGCGTAATGCAGAGAATTTTAAATGGGTAGGATACATGATTGAAGCAGTTCTCCTGAAAAATTAACCTGATCAGTGAAGTTATCTAGTTTCTAAAAAATACTTAATGCCAGAGATTAGACTAACATGCAGGTCTCCAATTTTCTGGCCCACTTCAGGCATGAAGGGGGAACCTTGCCCGCTTCTTAGAAAGCTGAATATGCACATCTTGCTCCAAGAAGTCTTCAATCCTTACTAAACTCTACAGCCTTTATAGCCATCTTGGGCCAGACATTAAACATATGAAGGGAATGCATGGGTGAGGCAGGAATTGTTGCACAAAGGTATTAGCTACCTTCAGAACATCTATATCTAGGAACTGGCACTATGGTATAGAGGGTAAACCGCTGCCTGCAGTGCCGGCATCCCATATGGGCACCTGTTCGAGTCCCGGCCACGCCACTTCCAATCCAGTTCTCTGTTATGGCCTGGGGAAGCAGTAGAAGATGGCTCAAGTCCTTGGGCCACTGAACCCACATGGGAGACTCAGAAGAAGCTCCTGGTTCCTGGCTTTGGATTGGCACAGCTCCGGTCACTGGGGAGTGAACCAACATATGGAAGACATTTCTCTCTCTCTTTCTCTCTCTCTCTCTCTGCCTCTCCTTCTCTCTGTGTAACTCTGACTTTCAAATAAATAAATAAATCTCTTTTTTTTTGAAAAAAAAAAAAAAGAACACCTATATCTCACATAAGAGTGCCTAGGTTCAAGCCTCACCTTCACTTCCCAGTCAACTTCCTGCTACTGTGCACCCTGGGAGGCAGCAGATGAAGACTCAAACACCTGAGTCCCCACCACCCAGAGGGAATTCCCTGGTTCCCAGCTTTGGTTTAGCTTTGGGCCAGCAGTTGTAGGCATTTGGTGAGTAAACTAACAAATGGAAAAGGTCTCTCTCTCTCCTTCTCTCACTCTGCATTTCAAATAAAAATAAAGAATGTATGATCAGTGTTATATGAGAGAGAGAGAGAAAGTAGACAAACCTTACATTCCAGTCATAATGCTCAAAATATATCTGTGATTGCCAAATGTAGATAATGACAATGGCCTTGTAAAACTCCTTCCAAGAAAGAAATCTATTGATAATAAATTGATAAAACAGGAAGAATAAAATCATTATGTTCTTGGAATTGTATCTACAAAACACATTTAATCTGTTAAAAAACTAAGTAAAATTAAAGATTAAATACTCCAAAAATAATAAAATGACTTGCAAATGCAAGACAGTATTATTAAGACAGCAATAATAGGAGTTAGATGTAACTGAAAGCTTGCTCTGTGTTAGGAGTTATTTCATGCATTATTTCATTTTCTCTTTACAAATATCTGTTTGATAGGCGAGGAAAGGTTACATAACCTATTCATAGTGGTAGACTAATGATTTAAGCCCAGACCTAACTACAGAATCCCAGTTCTGCAGCAGCTTCATAGTTTTCCTTTCAGCACAGTCTTCCTGAAAGAAAGTTAAAAAGAAGCTAAAAGGGGAACAGCAGAGCTTAATTTTTAGAAGGGAAGTAAACAGTAATTTTCTTGTGACTATACATGCCATTTTAGCAGACCGTTGTTCTTATTCAGCCACAGAGAAAACGTACCAACCTAAATTGCAACTCTCAATGGCAACTGCATTATTTGGGAAGAACGACAATTTTCTATTACATTGGAAATAAAGATTGGGACAAAGGAGAGAAGGGAGTGACTGCCATTAACCTCATTTGTTTTAAGTAAACACCTTGATGGACAAAAACCATCAGAAAATTATTAAAGTGACCAGATTCAAATCATTGAGTATGTGCTTGGGTGCATGGATGAACTCACACAGAACCAGACAGGAAGTTCCAGAAAACCCAGTGAACAAACTCAACACAAACAATGGTGTTTCCTGTGAACTCCTGAGCTATTGTTTTCATGACATAAAATGTTGTGTATCTGCTCTTCCTTTCTGTTAAAACCCTCGGGAAGATTTTTTTATGGATGTCATTATTTGTCAAAGTAATTTAATAGAGATAATCCCATAGGAGAAAAATGATGTTTTTTTTTAAACATTTCTTAATGTAACTTTATATTAACATCTCTCTTTTTCATGTTTATTCATGATCAGACAGTTAATTTTAAAACTGCTCCTTCGTGTAATTCATCTTGAGAAGAATGAAGATTGAACTTGATGAGAAAGGCCCACAGGAGACAATCTCCTGTGCTGGACTGAGCTTTTCTGCTACTCCAGATGGAATTAAGAGAAAGGGGAACCATTTAAAAAAATACTGTGATCAAAGAATGTGTGGAGAAAGCAAAGAGGAAAAGGTAAAATGACAAAGGAAAATAAAAACATGGTTAGAGTGTGCAACAATGAATTTTCTCAGAATTGATTCTGCTTTTTGCCAACTCTGTTGAACTATATTCTCAGTTTTATAGTATTGTCTAGATTATATCAAAATGTTAGCCTACTTTAGCTTCAAATTATGATCACTTCAATCTGTTGTAAAGCAATTAATTATATATTACGACTCTGGAATGAACAGCCTTTGATTCAGAGGAAGAGTGTATTAAGAAGCAAAAGATGAGGGAGAGAACAATCCAACATGGGAAGTGGGATACACAGCGGACTCATAGAATGGCAGATGTCCTAAACAGCACTCCGGCTTCAGAATCAGCCCTTAAGGTATTCAGATCTGGCTGAAGAGCCCATGAGAGTATTTCAGGCATGAAAAGCCATTCATGAACACAAGAACTGGTTCATTAGTTGGGCCTTTGGCACAGCAGTTAAGATACCACTTGGGATGCCTGCATCCCATATCAGAGTGCCTGGGTTCAAATCCCAACTCTGCTTTCCATCTAGCTTCCTGATAATGCACATCTTGGAAAGAAGCAGATAATGGCTCAAGTACTGTGTCCATTCCACCTACTTGAGAGACCTGGATAGAATTCCATCCTCCTGCCCTTGTCCTTTGGCCTGTCTCAATTACACATGGTGCAAATTTGAGAAGTGAACCAGCAGAGGGTAAATGAATCAAAATCAATCAATCAATCAATATCTCTCCCCACCCTCCCCCCACCTTTCAAATGCATTCAATGTATAAATAAAAATTATGTTTAAGGCTGTTTTCTTGAGGAATAAGATACATTCTTACATTTGATATTCAAGTTGCTTAAAAAAACATAACTGAAATAGTGGGGCTGGCCTCTTGGCACAGCAAGTTAGGCTGGTTTGAATCCCAGATGCTCCACTTCTGATTCAGCTTCCTGCAAATGCATCTGTAAAAGTGCAAATGATGACCCAAGTTCTTTGGACCCCTGCCACTCATATGAGACCCTTGGATGGAGTTAGCAGCTCTTAACTTAAGCTTGCCTTAGCCCTAGCTGTTGCAGTCAAATGAGGAGTGAACCAGCTGATTAAAGATCTCTCCTCCCCTTCTCTTCCCCCCTGCCTCCCTCTCTCCCTGTGTGTGTGTGTGTGTGTGTGTGTGTATCTTTCCCTATCTTTGTTTTTCTGGTTTTTAAATAAACAAGTCTTTAAGAAATACCCAAATGTCCATCAACTGCTGACTGAATAAAGAAAAGGTGGTAGATACACACTATGGAATACTATTCAGATGTAAAAAAAAAAAAATGAAATCCTGTCTTTTGCAATAAAATGTACCTAACTGGAAACAATCTTGCTTAGTGAAATATGTCAGTCCTAAAAAAATAATGTTTTCCCTGATTTTTGGTAATATACCAAGTACAAATAAAGTAATGTATATGAGCAAAATTGACATTTTGAGATTTTATTACTGTTTATAGCACTTGTCCATTTTTGTGAAGAACAGTGAGCTTTCTACTTACTATTTGTTGAAATCTTTATTTGGTGAAGGATTAAGTTTGTGATTATAAAATAAATTGAAAGGATGTCATTGTGAAAACTAAAAGAAAAGAAGAGAAGGAGGATGGGAACATGGGCAAAAGGGAAGATAGCGAGGGAAGCATCATTATGCTCTTAAACCTGTATAGATGAGATTTGTTCACCTTACATAAATAAAAAATATAAATTAAAAAATACTGAAGTAGTTTAAGAAAGGATAAATGAGTTGTAAACCTTAAAGATATTCTATAGTATTTTAAACTGTAAGTTAAAAAGATATTATAGGGGCCAGCACTGTGGCTCACTTGGTTAATCCTCTGCCTGTGGCACTGGTATCCCATATGGGCACCGGGTTCTAGTCCCAGTTGCTCCTCTTCCAGTCCAGCTCTCTGCTGTGGCCCAGGAAGGCAGTGGAGGATGGCCCAAGTCCTTGGGCTCTGCACCCATATGGGAGACCAGGAGGAAGCACCTGACTCCTGGCTTTGGATCGGCGAAGTGCGCCGGCCGTAGCAGCCATTTGGGGAGTGAACCAATGGAAGGAAAATCTTTTTCTCTGTCTCACTCTCTCACTCTCTATCATTCTACCTGTCAAAAAAAAATCTATTATACACAGTGAAGCTAAGTGCATTATTACAAAGAAAGAGGATGGAAAATACAGCAAATAAAGAAATATGATTATCTCAATAAAGATGAACTTAAGAGGTTAAAGATGAAGATTTCTAGATCAAAACTTTTGGGCAGCTGAAGCCGGATCACCCAAATCTGAAAGAAAAATTATTTGTTTATATGAAAGAATTATCTGAGATCATATTAATATTGTTCTTATGTTTTATAAGTGAGTGATATAACAATCCTTGACAGAAAAATAAAAGAATTTTTACGTTTAGTCAAACAAGCTGTTAAAGAAAATTTGAAAGTACTAGATATAGGATCACCAAAGATATTAGGAGAAATATTTACAATAATTTTTCTTTCCTGGTTTTTCTATAAATAGCAGTTTTATATTTGAATACTGGATACACTGCTTCAAGTCATTATATATATAAAAAGAAAATCCACATTCTTCCAGGCAGTACTGGTTTCAAATCAAGAAAAACTTATTTGCATTTAATATTTCTTACAAGGTTAAGAAAAAGACATGCTACAATCAGTCTTGAAAACCATTTGTCCACTCTTAACAACCTTGAAAGATCACTTTTAACTCTAATATGGGCTCTGTAGAAACAAAACAGTGAATTTTCAACAGTGCTGTTTTTCCTAAACTTTGCCACTTAAAGTTATATAAATTTGTGGTGTTCTTTTGTGGGCTAAAATATAAATTAAATAATTTGTAGCCTATTTTGCAGAGACAAAAAAATCCCTTGAATTAAGTACAAAGGCAAGCTGGTCCATGGAAAAGTCAAGGAAAGACCCAGACAAGCAACGCTCTGCCTCCAGGGAGCCCCTTAGTCAGCTGTAACCGAACTGTGGAGTGACGGCCTGCTCGGTGAATCACCAGAGCGACTCTGTGTCTGGAAACAGGCAGGCAAAGGTGATGCAAGAATAACCAACATGCATTATCTACAGTCAGGTCTCCAGGCCTACACTGAAAAAGGACCTTTGGGGTCAGCCCTGTGGCTCAGCAGGTTAAAGCCACCGTCTGCAGCACCAGCATCCCATATGGGTGCCAATTGGAGTCTCAGCAGCTTCACTTCCAATCTAGCTCTCTGCTATGCCCTGGAAAAGCAGTAGAAGATGGCCCAAGTCCTTGGGCCACTGCTCCTGTGAGGGAGGCCCAGAGGAAGATCCTGGCTCTTGGCTTTGGATAACCTCAGCTCTGGCCGTTGAGGTCATTTGGTGAGTGAACCAACAGATGGAAGACCTCTCTCTCTTTCTGGCTCTGCCTCTCTCTGTAACTCTGTCTTTCAAATAAATAAAATAATTTTTAAATGAGAAAAAAAGATTTTTATATATATATATATGTATTTACAGCTTCCTTGTAAGAGTTTATAAGTTGGCCGGCGCCACGGCTCACTAGGCTAATCCTCCACCTGCGGCGCCAGCACACCGGGTTCTAGTCCTGGTCGGGGCGCCGGATTCTGTCCCGGTTGCCCCTCTTCCAGGCCAGCTCTCTGCTGTGGCCCAGGAGTGCAGTGGAGGATGGCCCAAGTCCTTGGGCCCTGCACCCACATGGGAGACCAGGAGAAGCACATGGCTCCTGGCTTTGGATCAGCGTGATGCGCCGGCCGCAGCATGCTGGCTGCAGCGGCCATTGGAGGGTGAACCAACGGGGTTCACCTTTCTCTCTGTCTCTCTCTCTCTCACTGTCCACTCTGCCAGTCAAAATAAATAAATAAATAATAAATAATAAAAAGTAAATTAAAAAAATAAAAGTTTAAAAGTTGAGAAGTCTTCCCTTAATCAATGTCCCTGTTTAAGTTCAAAGGTAAGAATGTGGTACTTAAGGGAAACACAATCTAAACAGCAATAGTCATCTAAATCCTCCATTCATACTCTGCCTTCTTGATGTTTTACCCTACATTGTTGTAGCCACAATTAATATGCAATAACTGTGCATCTATTATGTGCCTGGGAAGATTCTACACATCTTTGAATATAGCATAAAACCAATTCTGCTCAGCTTGCCACCCTTAAAACACATTAAAACAGCCAAGCCTATTTGAAACGCAGAGGAAAAATCTCCCACTTCAATGAAACCAGGAAAGTGTAACAGCCACCAACGACAGGCCACGAGACCAAGCCGGCATGTACTGGGGAATTTGGCCTGAGTCAAGCAGCTGCCGGAGGGCACTGCTACTTACACCCCAGGCAGGATGAAAGCGCCCTCTAGTAAGAGGTGTAACCAACAACCCTTCAAATGAAATCTTGAGTTCTTGGAGTGAGAATAGACCATGGAGAGGGAGGAACTACTCCTGAACAGTCACATTGCAACATCACGACACTGAAGCGAGCAGAGGCGGCCGTAAGCATGCTATCTTGCCCTTTCTGTGGGCTCCTACAGCCTCTCATCTACAGGAAATCTAAGGGTGGAGGAGAATGGAGGGAGAAGAAGAAACAGCGATGGGCAGAGAACAGAAGCCCTGTGATGCAAAAGGCCTTGCTCTCAGCCATGCTACCTCTGGATACCAAGAAACAGGGAAATCGTGCTCCTAGAGAGCAATGAGTATCTGTGGCTCGTCCCACCACTATTAGTACTTCAACACTGGTACCACCCCAGGTCCCCTTCAGCACGCACGCACGCATGCATGCATGCACACACACACACACACAGAGAGAGAGAGAGAGAGAGAGAGAGAAGGGGGGCAAGTGAGTTCACCCAGTATCCTGTGCTGCACTCTAATCAGCTAAGCCCCCAGAAGTCAGTGACCTCTCTGCTCAAGTTTACCCCTCCCTCCTTTTGCACTGATAATGGTGTCAACTGGAAATAATATATACATGCACATGTCTGTTCACTTCTTGCCTTACAACCTGTATTGGGTTAGTTGTTGAGTAGACATAACAGTATAAAAGAAAAGATCTAAAGGTCATAATTCCTTGTACCAATGCTAGGCACAGGTAGGGATGTTCTGGCTGGGGACTGGATTTCTCCAGCAACTACTTGTCAAGACCACCCTGTTAGAAGCAAAGATCTCCATTTCTTTTTTTTTTTTTTAAATTTCATTTTTTTTTGACAGGCAGAGTGAACAGTGAGAGAGACAGAAAGAAAGGTCTTCCTTTTCCGTTGGTTCACCCCTCAATGGCCACTGCGGCTGGTGCACCAGGCTGATCCAAAGTCAGGAGCCAGGTGCTTCTCCTGGTCTCCCATGCGGGTGCAGGGCCTAAGGACTTGGATCATCCTCCACTGCACTCCCGGGCCACAGCAGAGAGCTGGACTGAAAGAGGGGCAACCGGGACAGAATCCGGCGCCCCGACTGGGACTAGAACCCGGGGTGCCATCGGCACAGGCAGAGGATTAGCCTACTGAGCCATGGTGCCAGCAAGATCTCCATTTCAGTGCAGGGTTTGACTATGTGAATCTGACACAGGCCATGTGTGACTTCCCCTCCCTTCCTGAAGTGAGTGATAGCAAAACAAAGGGCAAGTCAAACAATGAGCTACAGGAAATCATATGACCAGATAACAACTGAACACAAGGTGTGGCATAGAGATGGAATTTGCTATCTATTGCACACACATAGTATAGTGATTTATTTTTAAGAATTATTTGGTTCACTCCTCGAACGCCTGTAATGGCTGAAGCTGGGAACCAGGAACTCAATCCAGCTCGCCCACATGGGTGGCAAGAACCCAGTAACTTGTGTCGTCACTGCTACTTCCTCAGGCTGCATTAGAAGGAAGCTGGAATAAGGAGCCAGAGCAGGGCATTGAACACAGATATCCTGTTATGGAACACTATCATCTTAATTGACACCGTCACGACAATCACCAGCCCCACACTGCATTATAATTGGTAGCTTATGTTGCTGTTATAGTTCTGCTGCTGTGGGCAAGTTGACATCCATACTTATTCCATGGCCTTGAAAATAATTCTTTTTTAAAAATTTTACTTATTTGAAAATCAGAATTACAGAGCAACAGAGACACAGATAGAGAGATCTTGCATTCAGTGGTTCCCTCACCAGATGGCTGCAACAGCTGGGGCTGGGTCAGGCTGAAAGCCAGGAGCCAGGAGCTTCCTCCAGGTCCCCCATGTGGGTATCAAGTGCCCAAGCCCTTGGGCCATCTTCTGCCACTTTTCTCAGGCCATCAGCATGGAGCTGGGATCAGAAGCAGGGCAGCCAGGACAAGAACCAATGCCCACATGGGAAGCCAGCACTGGAGGCAGCAGCTTTACCTACTATACCCGGAAAATAATTCATTCATCTGTTCATTCATTCATCCTCTCTCCCTCCCTCCCTCCCTTTGTTGCTCCCTCTCTCCTCTAAAATAAGTAAATAAACAATGTTTATAGAAGAGAATTATTGGTTCACACATCTAGGAAGTTCAAAGGGTACAGGTAAATTGCAGGCATGGCTATAGTCCAGGACTTAAAGAAATTCTTGGACTCTGTCTCTATCCCATCCAAGTTGCCATCACTCTTGGGTAGACAGTAACCAGAAAGGCAAGGATGGCTACCAACAGCTCTGGGCATACATTACTGTGGGGAGCAACTCGGACTAGACTAAGTTACTGGAATTAAGACTTATTCTATGCATCTGCTCTCCCACAATATGGCGCTGAGAAGGGAGAAACAGCTTCTACACAGCTGCCTCCAGTTCAACCAATAAACTGTAGGACCTACTCCTGATTGGAGGAGAGCAGCGTACTCGGCGTGTGCGTAGCAGAGTTGGGATTGGTGGAAGAGGACTATAAAGCAGGAGAGAGACAACATGCACCAGGAACATCTATCTGAAGGAACACCTGTGCAGCCCCCGAGAGAGCCGGCCGGCGGTGTGCCGCTCCCCCGTGGAAGTGGGGAAAGTGGCTAGGGGGAACCGCCCTTCTACGGAGGTGGAAGGGACGGTAGCCAACCCGGGAAGAACCAGCAGCAAACCCGGGGAGGGCCGAGCAGACAAAAGAACAGCGCAGGATCCTGTGTCGTTCCTCCGTGAAGAGGGGGAGCGACATAATGGTGCCGTGACTCGGATATGAAGCCTAGGCAGGGTTTAGTGTCGTTCCTCCACCAAGAGGGGGAGCGACACATTACCATGTTAGTTCACGATCCAAGTGAAAAGACCATTCCTCACTCCTGATAGTTCTCAATTACCATTTTTAATTGTCCTGGTACACTATTTTCCCTGGCAACCATAACTAAAATCCCACGGAATGATTAATTTAAAAAACAGAAATTTTTCTCACAGTTGTATGGAAGCTGTAAGTCTAAAATCAAGGTGTTGGCATAGTGGATTCTCTTTGTGATCTGTGAAGGAAGAGTCTACTTCAGATCTCTCCCCTTGGTTTGTAGGCACCTATCTGCTGCTATACAGTGTTTTCCTTTGCACACATTTGTGTCTGAAATTCTTCTTTTTATAACAACACAAATAACATTGGATTGGGTTTCACTCTAATTTTCATTTAATTGCCTCTTTAAATACCCTATCTTATGGGGCAGGTGCTGTGGCATAGTGGGTTAAGCTACAGGCTGACATGCGGTATCCCATATGTATGATGGTTCAAGACCCAGCTGCTCCACTTCCAATCCAGGCCCCTGCTAATGTGCCTGTCAAAGCAGAAGAAGATGGCCCAAGTCCCTAAGCCCCAACTCCCATAACAGAGACCTGGAAGAAGCTTCTGGCATCAGCCTGATCCAGCCCTGGCCATTGTGGGGGTGAACCAGCGGATAGAAAATCTGTTTATCTTTCTCTCTGTAAATCTTTCAAATAAATAAATAAATCATTTTTTAAAAAATATACTCTCTTCCAATAGTCACATTTTAAGGTGCTGGGGGTTAAGACTTCAACATAGGATTTTGTGGGAAGTCACATGCCCATTCCTGACCAATCACTTTCCCAAAGTCTATTTTACCAAATGCTGGGCTTGAACCAACTTTGAAGTCAAAAGGTGGGGTCAAGCCCACTCAAACATCAGAGACTAGGACTTGGGGAGGCAGAATTCCCTAAAGAGAGGCTAGGTAAACAATGACAAGCTTGATTTTCATAAATCTAGTTAACAAAGTATTACTATTATGATGGAAATACTTCAAGTATTTTACCATTAGGCAAGTAAAAAAATAGATTTTTCAAGTTTAGAGAGCATACTAATTGAGATTAAAATCTGAGGTTGCCTCCAGAAATTTAGCTAATAACAGTTACCTTGTACTAAGCATTTGCTAAGGACAATGTAGTATGCTATGAATTTCACTGATACCCTCTCAGTTAATTCTCATGGAAATCCAATGAAATAGTCATCGTTTTCTCTGTATTTCAAAAAAGAAAAGTGAGACTTTAAGAGACTCTTTTTGAGAAAGTTCACACAAGTGGCAGGAGTAAAATTGAGCTCAAGTCACCTAAATTTGTAACCTCTGTAAGATATGGGTGTTGGGAACTCTGGGAATTTGTTTTTGTTGTTGGTGGTGATGGTGGTGGTGGTGGTGTTTATGTTTTGGAGATTAAGAACTTCCAAGGTTTTAAACAAGTGGCATAGTCACACAAATAAGCATCTAAATGGAGACTGGCCCTACTCTTCTTAATGGTTGTCATGGGGAGTTGATGTGGGATTTCTAAGAAACATGAAGGAACTGAACTTAAGTCTGAAGACTCATGGGGTCTCCTTTCCCTCTTTGAGCCAGGACTTCATGGTTCAATGTAGAGACAGACAAAAGGAAGCAATGCAAGAACTTGACTAGCTGCTCTGTGGAGTATCATGGACCAGACTCACACAATCAGATACTGGTAAGATAATGACTTTGTCTGCTTCTAAAACTCTACTGAAGATGTGGTCCCAAGTCTGGACTTAACTCACAGGAACATAGAAGTGAGGAAAGCTCCAGCCCTCCTTCCAGTGTATGTGACTGGCAGGGGAAAAGGCCATGCAACAAAACACAGGGAGCTTCACCAGCTGGACATGCCTACTCAAATGATATTAGACACCCCACCAAGCATATTAGCTAAATCTCCCCACTTGGGACAGTAAGGAATACAAAGAGGCAAGAAGTTCCTTTCCCAAGCCTTCCCCAAGGGGGAACAAGCATGGAAGGTAGAAGTATGGATTCCCATTTGTTCCTTTCTCTATAAATTAAACCTGTCGGGGGAAGGGTGTAAGAGTAGAGCTGTCTATTGCAATGGGAGACACAAGTAAGTATGTGGTTTTGAAGCTCTCTGCATTGGGCACTGGACAGATCATGTTGTATCCCCATATCCCTCTGTCCATCCAGTGGGTAACTACTATAGACTCTTCATGTCCAAAGGCCTTTCTGCATCTCTCTGCATATGCACGAAGTCTCTGACCATGAGAGATTCTTGGCAGGCTGGAAGTTGCCCTGGAAGGAACCATTCATTGATGAGGGCTGGGAGTCAGTGTAGAAATACACTATTCAAGAGTCTAAGAGTCTAAGATGTGTTCTACAGTCTCTCAGTAGGTCCCTAGCAACCATATTCTTTTTTTTTTTTTTTTTTTTTTTTGACAGGCAGAGTGATAAACAGTGAGAGAGAGAGACAGAGAAAAAGGTTTTCCTTTGCCGTTGGTTCACCCTCCAATGGCCGCCGTGGCCAGCGCGCTGCGACCGGCGCACTGCGCTGATCCAAAGCCAGGAGCCAGGTACTTACCCTGGTCTCCCATGGGGTGCAGGGCCCAAGGACTTGGGCCATCCTCCACTGCACTCCCTGGCCACAGCAGAGAGCTGGCCTGGAAGAGGGGCAACCGGGACAGAATCCGGCACCCCAACCGGGACTAGAACCCGGTGTGCCGGCGCCGCAAGGCAGAGGATTAGCCTAGTGAGCTGCGGCGCCGGCTGCAACCACATTCTAATTCCTTTCATCAGTAGCCCAGTCATTACAATGCTAGGCTCTGATTTTCTTCTCTTCCTGGTCTCACTTCTCCACTGTCTCATAGTGTTTCCTAGAAACACATCCCATAGAAACTGCTTCCATTCAAACCTTCACTCAGTTTCAACTTTTGGGGGAAACCAGCCTAAGTCAGGACATTTCAGGAGGGAGATATCAGTTGTATATTGCTGTCCCGAGGGCACCCCATAACAAATATGAAAGCTGCTTGACCTAACAAAAGGTCAAGTGAGTGGTTCTACTGTCTGGCTACTGGGCTTACCAAGTTCCAACATATATTGTCATCAAGAGTTCCTTATGAAGCTTCAGGATAGAGAAGTATTTTTATGACTTAGAGGTCTCCAGCCCTTCTAACCATCTTAGAGTAATATTTAGGTAGTGGTAAGATTAGAAGGTATGATGTTTCAATATATTCTCATATATGAAGTAGCAATTTCTCAAAAGAAACTTCATGAACTATGGAAATACTATGTTGCATTCAAGCTCTGGATACCCAATAAATGAAGAATGGAGTTTGAAAATTCTGGTCCATATTTATTCTACTTTTCTTCTAAATGAATGGACCACAGCTTCTTAATTAATATAGCAGTAATAATATTTAATTCAAAGTTGTGATGAATAAATGAAACCATAGATATCAAGAGCTCAGCCTAGAAACTTACACAGTGTCAGTACTCAACAGGTGTGACTTCTCTTTGCTCTTCTATAACTGTGAGTACCCTTCCCACTCCCCTCAGAAATGGATGTTAATACTGATCTCCAGCCGGCGAGTGTAAGTATTCACAGGGATTTTACTGCAGTCACTATTGGCTTTAAAGAACCACTTCTAGATTCTCAGGTTTCAAACTAATCTTTGTTGAAATGAAATCAAAAACAAAATGAAACAAAAAAATCCTGCCCTTTTTTTAATGGAATTCTTAAGCTTTCTGATCTCTACTTACATGAAATTTTTGATACTAGCTATCATTACCTGATATTTTTTTAAGCCAGTTCTTCTTTTTGGTATTAATCACTGTGATTGTTTCTTCTGGTTCCTAGATAGAAACATGGAGTAGTAGAGGTGCCTGCTTTTAGAGATTTAAGTGGGAGTAGTCTAGAATATCCATCTCTCACCAAAGGAGAGTTCTGTTTCACATGGAAGATGAGGCATAGTAAGGAACAGTGCTATTACCTTAAATGAGATATAATTGTTTCCATTGCTTTTCCCCTTGTATAATCAATATGAGCTTCTGTTCCTGCAAGTCAATCTCATTTTCTCATTGCTCTGTTAGGATTCAAAGAATATTTATTTTTCCTTTCCTATTTTCATGGTTCAAATTCCCATCCTATGATGATTTTTCTGCTCTCAATATATCCTTGTATTTCCCATACCATTTCTTTCATTTTCCCAAGTCTTTTCTTGCAATCACACTGAAGTCATTACAGCACCACCCTGTCTATAGGACCTTGTTGAAATTACAATGCAAACCTCCTTTACAGCAATGTTGCTGGGTGGGACACCAGGTCCACCCACTGCTTTGTGTTCAGTTCACAATATGCTCAGGGTCTAAGTAGGTCTATAACTTTGATAAGTGTGTCCTTTGGCATTGCCTACAAATATTTTTACCTTTCACACTCTCAGATTCTCTAAAATCAACAAGAAAACTCTTGTGATCCTCATCGAAGAAGAATGCCGACCTGGCAACATTAAACACACACATTCGTCGGTGGGCCAGATCCCAAATTCCTGAACCTAGCCTGGACTCTCCTCCCAGGCTCCCTGTGGCCCTACTCTTCCAGTGTCAGTGTGCAGACTTCCTCAGCCACCAAGGTCTACAACCTCTCAACTCACAACACAAAGGAAGCCAAGAGTGTCCCACATGGAATGGGTCAGAATCCCAAACCACAGGAAAAGCTCTAGGCCAAATTTCCATCATCTGCAAAAAGATGTCCTTTACCTTAGTTATCTGTGCAACTTAGAGTCCTCCCCATCTCTAATGCACAGCCCACAGATACCATCTGCCCACGCTCTCACCCAATGGAAGAATTCTGTTTGTGACATTCCTGAAGTTTAGTCATCCAACAACTGCTAGGCTATTTCTAGAAGGCCTTGAGGGACAATGTGGACAGAGTTGAATCCCTGCTTCACGTCTCATTTTTGTCTCTTCTTCTGCAGCTGAACTTCCCTGCCCCAATCCCATTTTAATACATGAGGTGGGGGAGGGGGCAGTGCTGTGGTAAAGCAGGTAAAGCAACTGCCTGTGGAGCCAGCAGCCCATATGGGCACCAGTTCAAATCCCAGCTGTTCCACTTCCTATCCAACCCCCTGCTAATGAGCCTGGGGAAGCAGCAGAAGATACCCCAAGTGCTTGTTCCCCTGAATCCACCAAGAGGAGGCTCCTGGATCCTGGCTTCAGATTGGCCTAGCTCCTGCCAATGTAGTCATTTGGGGAATGAACCAGAGGATGGATGATCTCTCCCTCTGTGTGTCCCTCCCTCCCTCCCTCCCTCCCTCCCTCTCTTCCTCTGTAATTCTGCTTTCAAATAAATAAATCGATCTTAGAAAAAAAATACATGAGATAGGGTCTTCATTCTCATGGTTCTCTACTCTGATCACATGGGTTTCAAAGGTAGTTTCATAACAAATGATGTTCACAAACCCAGCTGATATTATTGCTACGGTGAGACAGATACATTATTTGTTACTGGTCTTTATCACAGTAAGCAAATGCCAAAGGCTTTAGGAGAGCTTATTTAATAATTTATTATTCAATAATTTATTCAATGATTCAATATTCCTCGTTATATTCTGAAACAAATATGAGACCCTAGTTAGCTACCTTTTGCTGATTTTCCTCAATTAGGTGGACAAGGCAATGAGGGGGCAAAAAAAAATCGCCATTTACTTGCAAAATCCAAAACATACCTTATAATATCAAAGAACCCTCCAGATTTTTGTTTTAATTCCATATGATACTATTTCTGAAAAAGAATAATCAGCAATAGCTAAGGAGCAAAGAAAATCAGTTGAACAAGAATTGGAGGAGACTACACAAAATATTTAACTGACACAATCAGCCAGACATTATGGAAGAACAGTCAGAATAGCTAACTATGAGGCAAACTTTTAAAATTTTGATGAGATGCCCACAGCTGATGTGCATCTATAACGTAGATATTAAAGAATCAGCAAGCCCAAACAGGGTATTGCTTGCTGTGTCCAGTGGGCAAAGACTAAACACTGTGGGGTCATTATACTTGAGATTCACTGCATAGCTAGCAGGGAAAAGGGGAGAAACAGGACAGTAAAGAGAGAAGAAAGGAAAAGAAGAAGGATTAAATCAGTAACAGAGCAAACCAAGCGTATTTGCCTCAGACAGCTAACAACTTGCCAAGAGGATAGAATAGGATGGAATTTCATTTCCAATAATTCATCTACAACAGCCTCTATTGTGTAAGCCACTGTGATGATCTCAACAACAATTAATGGGAGTCTTGCCTATCCATATTATCCAATGTATACCTGTAAACTAGAAACATTAACAATGCACATATTCTAAAAAGAAGAAAATGTATGAGACACACTATACAGCCCAAATTATCACTGGACATATAGAAATAGAAGGAGGACTGCTCCTTACAGATTTCAGAGTCTGCCTAGTTTGATGTGGGATAAAGCAGTCATCTGTTGCTTTATAACCTTTTTTGTTTTGTTTTCCAGGAGATAGGATCTGATCAGAGACTTTTAAAAACGCAAAGTAAAGCTACAGCAGGCTCAGCAGAGACGGCGTAAGGAGCTGTCTTTTCTGAATCACAAACGGCAGCACATAAAGTGGAGAAACTAGCTAACGGTCACCTCATACAGCAACCAGGGTCGGGGATTTTCCTTTTTCCATTGGCCACCATATCGCATTCCATCTATGCTGCTGTCTTTGTCAATCGAAGAAAACTAGGCTTATCAAAACTTAGGACTTGCCAGAGCTCTCCTCCCTAGGTATCATGAGAGTTTGAGGTTCTTCTCCAATTACTCTGGGATGGTTCTCCAAGCTACCAACAGAATCTCTACCACACATACCAATTTACTTCCTGGTTTGGTGCTGCTATCACTTTTCTATGTCTGTCTCAGTTGCATCTGTCCACCTATTCTACCATATGAGGAGTTTGCAGAAAGTTCATGGAAAACATGCATTATGAAAAAACTCTAAATGAATTTTTAAATTTTTTGCACGATAATAAACTTATCTTTTATTTTCATTTTCCCACCAATTTTTGAAGAGCTCTGATATATGAAAAGTATACCTAATGTTTATTCTCTCAGGCTTCTTTGTATTAGCACAAGAATAATGTGAGCAGAGACTTTTTTATATAAGAAATACACTCACTGACATGATCTGAAAGCAATAAAAGACTTGGCACATTTTTTCTTGTTTTCAGGTTAAGCCAAAGTGAAATAGTGCCACCATAGCTCTGATGCAGATACCAGCCTCTATCAGTTCCTAGTTTTGCATAGTTTCTTGGTCTCCCTCCTTTAGCTTAGTCTCTTTGTACTGCCTTGATGATTGCAAATCAACCTCCAAGATTAGCTCACTAATCTGAAAGAGTGGCACCTCAAAACAGTCAGCCTATAAGATCTTAAGTCCTAAGATTCATTGAGAACATTTAACTGCTCCATAGACAACATCTTGACGTTGGGTTTCTTCCAGAACCCTAATGCCCTGAGCAAAAATAACCACCACCCACAGGTAGCCTCCAGATAAACTGGAGCCCATTTTGCCATCATCAGAATTCCTAAAACAACACCGTAGCCATACTATTACTGACCAAAGGAGGGCTTTGAGCACTGTGGACCAACCAGAGACCCGCACAAGAGATGAATATATACCTCTCAATCCCAAATTCAGTCTGTAAGATTCTTTACCCTTAACTAGGCAAAGAGTCAAGAATTAAGTGAGAGCTGCTCTCCTTGCCCTATGATTTTCAAGTCAATACCTTCTTCGCTTCATGCCCCTGATGTCAGGGATTGGGCTGCTATGTGCCAGGCAAACAGACAGGTTTTGGGGTTCTACAACAAAAGGAAAGCTCTCCAAACATCATTCTTCAAGCAGAATGTATTCAGGGGCAGGTGTAGTGGTACAGTGGGTTGTGCCCACATCCCATGCTAAAGTGCATGGTTCAAGTGCTGGCTACACCGAACTTCTCACCCAACTTCCTGTTAATATGCCTGGGAGGCAGTGAATGATTGCACAAGTTCCCGTGTTCCCACTGCCCATATGGGAAGCCCCATTGGAGGTTCTGGCTCCTGACTTCCACCTGGCCTAACCCTGGTTGTTATGAGCATTTGGGAAGTGAAAAAGTGGATGGAATCTGTCTCTTCCTCCCTCTCCATATCTGTTTCTTTTTCTGCCACTCTGCTTTTAAAACAAATAAATTTTTAAAATGCACTCATGGGCTTGTGCTGTGGTGTAGTGGATTAAGCCTTGGCCAACAGTGCTGGCACCCCATACGGGCACTGGTTTGAGTCCCAGCTGCTACACTTTTGAACCACCTCCCTTCTAATGCACCTGGGAAAGCAGTGGAAGATGGTCCAAGTTCTTGGGCTCTTGAACTCACATGGGAGACCTGGATGAAGCTCCTGGCTTCTGGCTTCATCCTGGCCCAGTCTTGGCAGGTGTGGCCATCTGGGGAGTGAACCAGCGATGGAAAATCTCCTCCTCTTTGCCTCTCTGTAACTCATCTTTCAAATAAATAAATAAAACTTAAAAAAATGTATTCAATGTACACCTACTATGTGCCCAGAATATAGCCATGCTCTGCAGGGAAAAAGGCATTTTAAAAGAACAAGATGTGGGCCAGTGCCGCGGCTCGCTAGCTAGGCTAATCCTCTGCCTGCGGCGCTGGCACCCCGGGTTCCAGTCCCGGTTGGGGTGCCAGATTCTGTCCGGGTTGTTCCTCTTCCAGTCCAGCTCTCTGCTGTGGCCCGGGAAGGCAGTGGAGGATGGCCCAAGTACTTGGGCCCTGCACCCGCATGGGAGACCAGGAGGAAGCACCTGGCTCCTGGCTTCAAATCAGTGGCTTCGGCCGCTACGGCCGTAGCACCGGCCGTAGCAGCCAACTGGGGGGTGAACCAATGGAAAAAGGAAGACCTTTCTCTCTCTCTCTCTCTCTCTCTCTCTCTCTCTCTCTCTCTCACGGTCTAACTCTGCCTGTTAAAAAAAAAAAAAAAAAAAAAAAAAAAAAAAAAAAAGAAGAACAAGATGTGGTGGTTACTCCTACACAGTTAAAATTAACCGAAACAATTTAGAGAGCATTGAAAGGGCCAGCGGGGAACTGAAGTCTAAGAGGAACAGAAACTTGAGAAAGACCTTGAACATTTAGGATGCCTGGAGAGGAAGTGAGAGGACTCCTGTCTGAGCGCAGCACCATTAGAGGCAGGAAGGAGGGAGGGAGTGCTTGAGAATTTCAGGAACATGAAGTAAACCTAAGAGGAAGCAAGCAGAGAAAGCCAATTAAAATGTTAAAGGAGAGTTTCAATTATTTTAATTCCATGAAAGGGTCGTTTTTCTTCTCTTTAGGACATCAAATGCTTTGAATAGGAATTTCATTTTCTTTCTCATTTATCTCAGGTTTTATTACCATTTTATTAATTTTAAAAAATTTATTTTATTTCAAAGGCAGAGCTACAGAGAGAGAGGGAGAGAGGGAGAGAGGGGGAGGGGGGAGAGGGAGAGAAAGAGAGAGAGAGGTCTTCCATCCATTGGATCACTCACAAATATCCACAACAGCTGGGCCTTGGCTAGGTCGAAAGCAGGAGCTTCATCTGGGTCTCCCATGTAGGTGCAGAGGCCCAGTGATATGGCCAACCTCTGCTGCTTTCCCTAGTGCATTAGCAGGGACCTGGATTGGAAGTGGAGCAGCTGGGACTCTAACTGGCACACATATGAGATGCTGACACTGTACACAGGGGCTTAATCTACTACACCACAACACTGACCTTCTCTTCTGTTTTTAAGACTATTTTTTACGGAAGCTTTAGTTTCATATCAAAACTGAAAGGACAAAGACTTCTCATATACCCTCTGGCCGCAATATGCACAGCCTCCGCCCATTATCAACACCCCCACTAAAGTGGTACACTTGTTACCACTGATGAACATTAACACATCATCACCATCCAAAGTGCATAGCTTACATCAGGGTTCATTTTCGGTGTTGTGCGTTCTCTGAGTGTGGACCAATGCATGATATATATCCACCATATCACATGGAGTATTTTCACTGCCCTACAACAAACCCTCTGTGCCCCATATATTCTGTTTTCTTTAATGCATAAAATCCCCCTTTTTGGGGTTAGTAAAGTACATGTGTGGCATAAATTAGTCTGTCCTAAGAACCACTACTTGACTTCAGAAACAATAATCTTTCCTAACACAGTACACCTTCTTTACTGAGCCTAATAATGGCGATGTGGGTAAACAGGAGGAATTCAGAGAGCAGGAGGGCAAGGCTGGGGCTCAAGGATGAACTGGACTAGAAGTTCTGAGTTTTATGAGGGTTCATTTGTTAGCATTTTTGTATACAGATAATCTTCCAGTGATTAGTTAACTGAAACTCCAGTAGAAAATGGAAATCCTTCTTTCATACTTCCTATTGATATGAAATCCCAGTTCTGTTCCTAGAATGTGACTTTGGGAAAAGTACTCAATTCTCCAAGCTTTAGGTTCTCCATTGATAACATAAAGATTGCAATACCTACATTTCAGGATTTGGTGAAAATTAAATGAAATAAAGCAGGTAAATTTTACTTTGCAGAGATTTGGCATATACAAGATATCAGTGAGGGGAATCTGCTATTTTTTAAGATTTCTTTTCTCTCTTATTTGTCTTCAGGTTGTTCCAGAGTTTTACTGAACATTGGCTCAATCTTAGGAGGAAACTTGGAGAGAAATTCCAGAGTAAAGAAGAGAACCAACTGTTTTACGGTAACCTTCAGGGTTCCATTTGAACACACAAGAACAGGGAGCCACCTCAGAGATATTCTGCCTAATGAAGAAGAGATACTTTCTATGATGTGCTCAAAGGAGGGTATGAAATGAATACATGAGGTTGGAACTGGAAGAGCACTGATAATTAAAATGAGTGATCCAACAACCTGAATTAAAAAAAAAGACTCAAGATATACTAGGATTAAAGGGCTTAGAACTGATGAAAGATACTTAGAAAGTCAAATGCTTGGTTGCAACAACAAATAATATGAGACACTAAATTCTATACTTTTCAAAGATTTATTTGAAAGAGTTACAGAGAGAGAGAGAGGAGAGAAGGAGAGAGGAGAGGAGGAGAGAGTAGAGGAGGAGAGAGGAGAAAGAGGAGAGAGAAGGGGAGGGGAGAAGAGAGGAGAGGAGGGGAGAGGAGAGATCAGGAGATCTTCCATCCACTGGTTCACTCCTCAGATGGCTGCCATGGCTGGGTTTGGGCCAGGTGGAAGCCAGGAACCAGGAACTTCTTCTGGATCTCCCACATGAGTGGCAGGTGCCCAAGCAAGTTGGCCACCTCTACTGCTATTTCCAGACCATTAGCAGAGAGCTGGATCAGAAGTGGCCAGCTGGAACTCAAATTGACACCCACATGGGATGCCAGCATTGCAGATGGCAGCTTTACCTGCTACACCATTATGCCAGCTCTTCTACTTTTATCATAAATTAGCTATGTGGATCTGCTCTACATGGCTATAAACAAGATGGGAAAATTATCTCAGATGAGCCAAAATTAAAAAGTCTAAGAATGTTGCCCTGGAAAAGAACATCAGAGTTTGTCACCTGGGTGGTGACCATCTTCTATGAAGACCAACAGAGGACCTCTGGAGTACAACAATTCATCTCTCTTAATAATATCATATTTATCTTCAGAGCACATTCAGTATCTGGGCCATTTTGTCACTTTTTGGAGCACCAGCTGTGTGAATAAACCATTTAGAAATACAATACTTTCAATTAACAGAATGCTTTGGTAGGCTGGAAGAGAGATTGTATTGGATCAATGTGTGAATTTAGGGAACACTCCTGGAAGATCTTAGGATCTTATAAGGTAAAGTGTCTTTTGCCATCACAAGATATATAGGAAAATGTCCATAAGGAATGACTTGAACCACAGCTGACAATGATATTCAAACACATTACAGGTATGACTGCTATAAGATCTAAAAGGTGTCAAATGTCAAGGAAGTACAACCACATCTGTAAGAGAAAACCTGGTAAGTAAGAAAAGAATCTTGCATGGTAGAAGAGAAATAGTACCAGACTTGAGTATTCAAAGAAAGAATGTTGGCATGTTTAGTGCAGTGGTCTACCCAGTCCCCTCCTCCACTCCCTTTATAACACTGTTGGTGTTATACCCAGGTATGCTGGGTAATTACTTTCCTCTGTGAAGGGGCCATGTTGCTTCCCTTTCCTCCTTATCAAAGCACCAGACTCAATAGACATAAAGAGTGTGTCAATGCCCTGGTTTGGTGGAGTACACAAGCACCATGGTCTCACTGTAGGCTGTGATTCAGCTGATTCACCTAGACAAAGAGAAGAGCCGCAATTGTGAACACTAGCCAGCTCCAAAGTCCCCTCTCCTAATGACTGTAGCCAGAGGTACTCTACCACACCCAACTTGGGAGTCACTGTGAAATCTTGCCCCCACACAAGTGGCAGACAGAGATCCATAGCCTCACCCAGATCACACCCATGGGATACCATTGTAAGCCTCAGGCATGTCACTGGTACACAGAGGCAAATTTCCAAGAATAAAGACTTCAACCTCCCCCTCCCCGGCAAAAAAGTATCTCCCAAAGGAAACAGCATAAGTGATCCCTCAATGCATTGAAATCACACAAGAAACTTGAAGAAGGAAGGCAATGTGACTCCCCAAAAGGAAACAATAATACACTAATATTGGACTATAAAATTAATTTAAAAGAATGAATGTCCAGATACTTAAATTTACACATTAATGGTGAATGAAATAACGAAATATGTACATGACATGGACAAGAAATTCTGCAAAGAGATTAGAATATTGATAAAAACCAAAAAGAAATATTGGAAATCAAAGTCAATAAATCAACTAAAAATGCAGTGGAAACTGTTAAAAAAGACTAGGTGAAGCAAAAGAGAAAACATTGTGTCTAGAAGAAAGGACTTTTTGTCAGACAACGATAAAGGAGAAAAATTAGAAAGACTGAAAACAGCATTTGGGATCTCTGGGATAACATCAAATGACCAAGTATATAAGTCTTCCAGGTTCCTGAAGGCACTGAAAAGAATGCCTTAGAAAACTTACTCATTGAAGCAATATAAGAAAATTTTTCCAACTTAGAGAAAGATATGCACATTCCAGCACAGGAAACACACTGAACCCTAAATAGGCATGATAAAAGATCTTTGGGGCTGGCAGTGTTGTGTAGCAGATAAAGTTGCAACCTGTGGTGTCGGGATCCCATGTGAGTTCCCGTTAGAGGTCCAGCTGCCCCACTTCTGATCCTTACTAATGCACCTAGGAAAGCAACTGAAGATGGCTCAAGTGCTTGCACCCCTGAACCCATGTGGGCTACCCAGAAGACGCTTCTGGCTTCATTCTTGTCTAGCCCTGGCCCTTGCAGCCATTCAGGGAGTGAACCAGTGTATGGAAAATCTCTCTTTCACTCTGTTTCTCCTTCTATCAAATAAATAGCTCTTTAGAAAAAGAAAAGGTCCTCAACACAAATATTATGTCAACACTTGTTTTCAAAAGAAAACAGAGAAGATAATATCCTAAAATATGCAAGTAAGAAATGCCAGATTGCCTTGAATGAACTCCCATCAGATTGATAGAAGATTTCTCAACAGAAACCCTACAGGCCAAAAGAGAATGGAGCAACATAATCCAAGTACTAAAAGAAAAATCTGCCAAGCTAGAATACTTTATCGAAGTGAAGCTCTCATTCATAAATGAAGATGAAATAAAGACCTTCCAAGGTAAGTATAGACTGAGATTTTGTCAACACCTGACCAGACATATAAATGATACTTAAGGATATACCACACAGAGAAACAGAAATATAGCATCGTGAAAGAATCTGAAAGCAAAAATCCTCCCAGTAAAAGAACAAAGAAGATATAAAACAATAGGAATATTTATAGAAAAATTATAGAAATGTCATTACTTATCAATAATAACTTTGAAATATATGGATTAAATTCTTCAATTAAAACTTAATATATACTAAATCAATCTTCTGTATATAAAGATAATTGAAAATGAATCTTGATGTGAATGGAATTGGAGAGGGAGCAGGAGATGGGAGGGGTGCAAGTGGGAGGGAAATTATGGGGGCGGGGAAGCCATTGTAATCCATAAACTGTATTTTGGAAATTTATATTTACTAAATAATAAAAAAATGTAAAAATAATAAGATGGTCTGGCTGAATGAATTTTAAAATATATGACCCATCTATGTATCACCTACATGAAACACACATCACCAATAAAGATACCTGAAAGTGAAATGATGGAAAATGATACCATAAGCCAATACAAATCAGAAAAGAGAAGAATTAGCTTAACTCAGACAATATACACTTTAAGACAAAGACAGTTAAAAGACACAAAAAAATTTGAAGAGAATTGGGGCGGAGCCAAGATGGCGGAATACTGAGGATGCACACTGATAGTCCAGGAAAAGATAGTTTAATAAAAGTGGAGTTACTGTAGTTTCAGGGAAAGGCTGGGGGAAAAATTGCAGAGGAAACTCTTCTGAATCTAGTGGAGGTGACATGGAGGACCTACAGGGAGAGCAAGGATGCCCATGGCTTGGGAGCCCAGCTGCGGAGTCTACGCATCTGCGCTGGAAGGGGAGGTGAGGCAAACCCTCAGTAACCCAAGACATTGGCAGGGAAACGGCAGAAAGAGCCTAGAGGGAACAAGGCTTAAAGCCCCACTGGGGAAAGTTCACCAGACTAACTAGAGGAGAGAGGGGAAAAAAAAAAGGGACTGGTACAGACAGGAGTCTCTCTTTCTCTCCGCTCATATCTCAAAGGCGAGCAAGACAAAGAGCAGGCGCCATTTTGGACATACGTAAAAGATGTGTGACCTCAGGGCTGCGCCTGCCCTCAACCAATCAGAAAAACCTGATTCTGGTGAGGGGGGGATGAAATGACAGGAGGTTAGGATCTAGTGAATGTGTGGAGCTAATGAACTGAGACGGTGAAAAAAGAGACAGTGGCTGAGAGAACTCACAGACTTCACGTGAGTACTCTCCAGAGATGCTACAATTTGGTAACCTTGGCAACCTGGTGGGAGACTGCAGGAGAATTTGAGCCCACACTGAGGGCAGAACAGATTCTTTGTGTATTCCTTGGGAAAGAGCAGACAGGAGCCAGTGATCGGAAGTTGACTACCTTCAATTCTGCTCAACTGTGTGGAATTACTTCCCTTCTGAATCAAAAAAAAAAAAAAAAAAAAGAGAGAGAGAGAGAGAGAAAGAGAGAGATGTACCATGCCTAACCTGAGTGTGTTACCTTTGGCACACCCTTAACCCTGAAGAACCAAACAGAGCTCTCTGGCCACACCCATCTCAAGCCTCTAAGGCTCCTTCAAAATCAGACAGTCCACTTAATACAGTCATAGTATAATGAGAAAAAACACCACAACGAGGGAAGAAGAAACCAAAGAATATCTCCACAATACCAAGCAACAAATGCAGAAACTGAGGAAACAAGAACAAGGAAGACATTATGACAACCCCAAATGAAAAAGACATCCCCAAGACAAGATATGAAGACGATGAGATAGAAGAAATGTAAGATATGGATTTCAAAAAATTTGTAAGAACATTTAGAAGTTTTTCAAAAATTCTTTTCAAAAAGAAGTTTTCAAATTCTTGAACTACAGAAATCCTTACTGGACAGGATAGAAAAATCTCGCTCATGCATATGAAATCTTAAGGAGGAATCAAAATGAAATGAAACAACTGGTAGAAGAGGAAAGTGTGATAGTGAAGAGAAATCATAATGAAATGAAAAACTCAACAGATCAAATGACAAACACGTTAGAGACCCTTAAAAACAGAGTCAGTGAAGGAGAAGAATGTCGGACTTAGAAGACAGAGCACAGGAAAGGATACAGTCAAACCAAAGAAAAGAAGAGGAAATTAGAAATCTAAAAAATATTGTCGGGAATCTATAGGATACTATTAAAAAAAAAAACCAACATTCAGGTTCTAGGAGTTCCTGATGGCATGGGGAGAGAGAAAGGGTTAGAAGGCCCTTTTAATGGGATAACAGCAGAGAACTTTCCGGGTTTGGAGAAGGACAGAGACATCCTAGTACAGGAAGCTCATAGAACCCCTAGTAAACATGACCAAAAGAGATCCTCACCATGACATGTTGTAATCAAACTCACCACAGTGAAACATAAAGAAAAGATTCTAAAATGTGCAAGAGAGAAATGTCAGATTACTCTGAGGATCTCCAATTACACTCACGACAGACTTCTCATCAGAAACACTACAGGATAGAAGAGAATGGTGAGACATAGCCCAGGTACTAAGAGAAAAACTGCCCACCCAGAATATTATATCCTGCAAAGCTCTCATTTGTGAATGAAGGTGAAATAAAGACCTTTCATAGCAAACAGAAATTGAAAGAATTTGTTGCCACTCAACCAGCCCTGCAAAAGATGCTTAAAGATGTGTTACACACAGAAACACAGAAACACGGTCATCAATATGAAAGAAGGTAAAGGAAGGAAACCTCACAGCAAAAGAACACAGGAAGATCAAAGAATATATTAGAAAATATCTTTGGGAAATGGCAGGGCAAAGTTACTACTTATCAATAGTCACATTGAATGTTAATGGCCTGAACTATCCTGTTAAAAGACACCAATTGGCTGACTGGGTAAAAGAACAAAACCCATCTATTTGCTGCTTACAAGAAACACATCTTTCCAACACAGATGCATGCAGACTGAAAGTGAAAGGTTGGAAAAAGATATTCCATGCCAACAGCAATGAAAAAAGAGCAGGCGTAGCCATCTTAATATCAGACAAAATAAACTTTAACACAAAAACTGTTAAGAGAGACAAAGAGGGGCACTATATAATGATTAAGGGATCAATTCAACAGGAATATATAACGATTATCAATGTATATGCACCTAATTACAGGGCACCTGTTTATTTAAAAGGTATGTTAGGACTTAAAGGGAGACTTAGATTCCAATACAATAGTACTGGGGGACTTCAATACTCCACTCTCAGAAATAGACAGATCAATAGGACAGAAGATCAACAAGGAAACAGCAGATTTAATCAACACTATAGTCCAAATGGATCTAACAGATATCTACAGAACTTTCAATCCTATACATAAAGAATTTACATTCTTCTCAGCAGTACATGGAACCTACTCTAGGACTGACCACATACTAGGCCATAAAGCAAGTCTCAGCAAATTTAAAAGAATTAGAATCATACCATGCAGCTTCTCAGACCATAGTGGAATGAAGCTGGAAACTAGCAACTCAGGAAACCCCAAAGTATGCAAACACATGCAGATTGAACAACATGCTCCTGAATGAACACTGGGTCATAGAAGAAATCAAAAGAGAAATCAAAAACTTTCTAAAAGTAAATGAGGATAACAACACAACATATCAAAACTTATGGGATACAGCAAAAGCAGTGTTAAGTGGAAAGTTTATAGCAATAGGTGCCTACACAAGAAATTGAAAAGGCACCAAATAAATGAACTTTCAATGCATCTCAAGGATGTAGAAAATCTGCAGCAAACTGGACCCAAATCTAGTAGGAGAAGACAAATAATTAAAATCAGAGAAGAAATCAACAGGATTGAATCCAAAAAGCAATACAAAAAATCAACCAAATGAGGAGCTGGTTTTTTGAAAAAATAAAAAAAAATTGACACCCCATTGGCCCAACTAACTAAAAAAAGAAAAGACCCAAATCAATAAAATCAGAGATGAAAAAGGAAACATAACAACAGACACCACAGAAATAAAAAGAATCATCAGAAATTACTACAAGGACTTGTATGCCAGCAAACAGGGAAATCTATCAGAAATGGATAGATTCCTGGACACATGCAATCTACCTAAATTGAACCATGAAGACACAGAAAACTTAACAGACCCATAACTGAGTCAGAAATTGAAATAGTAATAAAGGCCCTCCCAACAAAGAAAAGCCCAGGACCAGATGGATTCACTGCTGAATTCTACCAGACATTTAAAGAAGAACTAACTACAATTCTTCTCAAGCTATTCAGAACAATCGAAGAAGAGGGAGTCCTCCCAAATTCTTTCTATGAAGCCAGCATCACCTTAATCCCTAAGCTGGAAAAAGATGCAGCATTGAAAGAGAATTACAGACCAATATCCCTGATGAACATAGATGCAACAATCCTCAAAATTCTGGCCAATAGAATGCAACAACACATCAGAAAGATCATCCACCTAGACCAAGTGGGATTTATCCCTGGTATGCAGGGATGGTTCATTGTTCGTAAAACAATCAATGTGATTCACCACATGAACAGACTGCAGAATAAAAACCGTATGATTATCTCAATAGATGCCGAGAAAGCATTTGATAAAATACAACACCCTTTCATGATGAAAACTCTAAGCAAAATGGGTATGGAAGGAACACTCCTCAATACAATCAAAGCAATTTATGAAAAACCCACGGCCAGCATCCTATTGAATGGGGAAAAGTTGGAAGCATTTCCATTGAGATCTGGTACCAGACAGGGATGCCCACTCTCACCACTGCTCTTCAACATAGTTCTGCAAGTTTTAGCCAGAGCTATTAGGCAAGAAAAAGAAATTAAAGGGATACAAATTGGGAAGGAAGAAGTCAAACTATCCCTCTTTGCAGATGATATGATTCTTTATTTAGGGGACACACAGGACTCTACTAAGAGACTATTGGAACTCATAGAAGAGTTTGGCAAAGTAGCAGGATATAAAATCAATGCACAAAAATCAACAGCCTTTGTATACACAGGCAATGCCATGGCTGAGGAAGAACTTCTAAGATCAATCCCAATCACAATAGCCACAAAAATAATCAAATACCTTGGAATAAACTTAACCAAGGACGTTCAAGATCTCTACGATGAGAATTACAAAATCTTAAAGAAAGAAATAGAAGAGGATACCAAAAAATGGAAAAATCTTCCATGCTCATGGATTGGAAGAATCAACATCATCAAAATGTCCATTCTCCTAAAAGCAATTTATAAATTCAATGCAATACCAATCAAAATACCAAAGACATTCTTCTCAGATATGGAAAAAAATGATGCTGAAATTCCTATGGAGGCACAGGAGACCTCGAATAGCTAAAGCAATCTTGTACAACAAAAACAAAGCCTGAGACATCACAATACCAGATTTCACCTCACTCTGGTTAGAATGGCTCACATTCAGAAATCTACCAACAACGGATGCTGGCGAGGATGTGGGGGAAAAGGGACACTAATCCACTGTTTGTGGGAATGCAAACTGGTAAAGCCACCATGGCAGTCAGTCTGGAGATTCTTCAGAAACCTGAATATAACCCTACCATACAACCCAGCCATACCACTCCTTGGAATTGATGTGAACGGAATGGGAGAGGGAGCAGGAGATGGGAGGGTTGCAGGTGGGAGGGAAGTTATAGGGGGGAAAAGCCATTGTAATCCATAAACTGTACTTTGGAAATTTATATTTACTAAATAAAAGTTAAAAAAAAAGAAAAAAAAGACACAAAAATTCATTATATAGTGACTAAGAGATCAGTCCAACAAGAAGATGTAACTATAGGAAATGTAAGTGCTGTCAATACTATGGCAACTAGCTTTACAAAACAAATGTTAATCAATCTAGAGACATATACTCCAATACAATAATAATGTATTATATTCAATATATTATACAATATTATATACACATATACAAAAAGGAGATATCACTACGAACACCACAGAAATAAAAAGAATCATCAGAAATTAGCACAAACACGTGGGTGCAGGGATATTCAACACCCCATTTGCATCAACGGACAGATCAACTAAAGAAACAACAAACAATGGAGCTAATCCACACTTTAGACGAAATGTACTTAACAGATGTCTGTAGAACATATTCCATAGATGCAGAATACATATTGTTTTCATCAATGCATGGGATAAGCCCTGGAATAAATAATATACAAGGCCATAAAACAAGTCCCAACAAATTCAAAAACGTTAAATTGGGTTATATACCTTTTCTGATGAAAATGAAATTAAACTAGGAAATTAACAAAAGAAAACCTAGAAAATAAACATTCACATGGATAATAACATGCTCCAGAATGAACAGTGACTCATAGAAGATACCAAAGGATAAATCAAAAAATTCCTTGAAATGAAACACAAAACATGTAGAAATTTACAAGATACCACAAAAGCCATGTTAACTGGAAAGTTGATAGCAATTAGTGCCTACATTTAAAAAAATGTAAATGTACCAAATAAATCATCTAGTTCATCTCCAAGACCTAGAAAAACAAAACCAAAACAAACCTAATATTAGTAAGAAAGAAAAAATAAAAAGAGAGAACAAAATATAAATTTTTAACAAACATACAAAAGAACAGTGAAACGAAGAACTGAGTTTTTGAAAAATAGAAAAAATTGATACACCAACAAGAAATGGTGTGGGGGGAAGAGGATGCAAATCAATAAACTCAGAGATGAAAAACAAGATATTACAACAGATACCACAGAAATAGAATCGTAAGAAATTACTAAAAATAGGTATATGCAAACAAATTGGAAAATCTAGAAGAAATGGATAAATTTCTGGACACATATAATCTACCAAACTTGAATCATGAAAACGAAAAATGAAATAAGCCAATTACCAAGACAGAGACTCACTCAGTAACAGACTCTACCAAAAAAGAAAAGCCCAGGACTGGATGGCTTTGCTGCTGAAATCTACCAGACTTTTAAAGAACTAATTCCAATTTTTCTCAAAATATTCGAAACAATTCAAAGGGAGAGAATCCTCCCAAACACCTTCTAAGTAGTTCCACCTCACAGTTAGAATAGCTACCACACAGAAATAAACAATAAATACTGACGAGGATGTGGGAGTCAGGGGGAAAGGTACCCAAATCCACTGTTAGTGGAAATGTAAACTAGCATAGCCATCGTGGAAGACAATATGGAGATCCCTCAGAAATCTGAAAATAGATCTACTGTATGACACATTCTTCCCACTCCTGGGAATTTATCCAAACAAAATGAAATCAGAATATGATAGAGTTATCTGTACCCCATATTTATTGCAGTTCAGTTTACAATAGCTATGATATAGAATCAACTCCAATATACATCAACTGGATAAAGAAAATATGGTATACATACACCATGGAATGCTACTCAGTTGTAACAAGAATGAAGTTCTGTATTTTGAAAAAAAAATGGACAGAACTAGAAGCCATTAAGCTTAGTGAAATCAGCCAGTCCCCAAAAGGCAATTATCATATGCTTTCCTTGATCTGTGGTAACAGAATATAAAAATGTAATGTATATAAGCAAAATTGAAATTTTAAAAAGTATTGTTTACAGCCCTTGCCTCTACTATTGAGGAACAGTGTTTTTTCTTATTATTTGTTGAATTATTTACTTAGTGGAAGGTTAAGCTTATGCTTCTAAAATAATTGAAAATATGTCATTTTAAAAATGTTAAAAAAAAATAAGAAAGGAAGAAGGGTGAGAGTGTGTGTGGGAGGGATAATAGGGTGTTAAGTATCACTATGCTCCTAAATCTGTATGTAAGAAATATATGAAATTTGTTCACCTTATATAAATAAAAAAATTGAAAGAAAAATTAAAACCCATTTCTATTTCAACAATTCATTGAAATTTGTTTATTCATATCAGTTGAATTTTCTCTTACAATGTTCTCAATGAAATGTAAATATTTCAATAAATAATCCTTTTGTATCATGAAAAATTGTTTTTCAATGTTTATACTTATTTTAATTTATATTTTTAAAAAGACTTTCACATTTTGTGCACTCCAAACAAAATTAAATCACTGAGGTTGAAAACAGATAAAACCATGATCAAAAATACAAAATGCAATGTATAAAAACAAAAAGACAAATTTCACAAATAAAATTCTTGTAATGTAATATTTGTCAAGTTAAGAGGATAATATATATTTTGTATAACAATATATTCTCTTCATTTCTACTCTTAGTATTGAGACATTTTATTTATGTATACACATCCTTTAAGCTCCCAAAATGCTGGGAGCCAGCCTGCCTGTTATACTCTCAATAACAGAGAAATATATAGAAAACATCTGTGTTAGTGTGAATTGTGTCACTTTGCCATTGCAGAGTGAGTAATGGAACTGAAACAGTTCTCTCTTGGCATCTGTCTTACGATCTCCGACCTGGCCACATGCACAGGAAAGAGATCTGGGCCTTAGAAGGAAAAGGCATTTTCCTATTGCCTGAAGAGTTAAGGTAGGCAGTGCAGCTGAGGAGGCAGAATTCCAAGTCTCGGAAGCTCATCTGGGAGAAACACTGCAGGTGACTAGGGGTCAAGGGCATGTCAGGCATGAGCAAGAAGGTGTCAGTAGGCACTGTACAGACCCGTGACACCAGTACAACTGGCATCCCTGAGGTTACCAGTGGCAAGCAGAGCACAGGCATGGTGGTACCCCAGACAGGATCTGTTTCTCTAAGTAGGGGCCTCTCATCTCTCTGTCTACATCATGAAAAATGAGAGCCTGCCCCTCAGGAGCCACTGTGGGTCTGTCAGACCCAAGGACGACAACTGTAAAAGTCACCGTACCCTGGTAATTTCCAGAAACTGGTGAAATACAGGGATAATAAGATCCTATAGATACAAATGGAAATAATGTATATGAACATAATTAAGTGACAATATCCCAAAGTTGGCCTTGAAGTATTATAAAACTTATTGTAAAAATTTTAAATCATTTTTTGTTTATTTCAGAGAGAAAGCGAGAGCAAGCGCCCATCTGCTGGTTCATTCCACAAATGCCTATAACCACTGGCCAGAGTCAGGAGCCCAGAAACAATCCAGGTCTCCTCCATGGGTGGCGGGAACAGTTATCCGTGTCACCACTGCTGCCTACCAAAGTTATCAGGAGCCAGAGCTGGTCACTGAACGAGGTATTCTGATGTGGGATTTAAGTGTCTTAACTGCCAGGCTAAGTGTCTGCTCCTACATAAAGAAGTCATAAGGGCCAGCACCGCGGCTCACTAGGCTAATCCTCTGCCCGCGGCACCGGCACTCTAGGTTCTAGTCCCGGTCAGGGCGCCGGATTCTGTCCCGGTTGCCCCTCTTCCAGTCCAGCTCTCTGCTGTGGCCAGGGAGTGCAGTGGAGGATGGCCCAAGTCCTTGGGCCCTGCACCCCATGGGAGACCAGGATAAGTACCTGGCTCCTGCCATCTGATCAGCGCGGTGTGCCGGCTGCAGCGTGCCAGCCACAGCGGCCATTGGGGGGTGAACCAATGGAAAAGGAAGACCTTTCTCTCTGTCTCTCTCTCTCTCACTGTCCACTCTGCCTGTCAAAAAAAAAGTCATAAGGCAAGACTAATTCACTTTATTTTTTAAAAAAATCCCTTAATGCACTAACAAACTATTTGGTTTTTTCTTTTTTCTTTTCTTTTCTTTTTTTTTTTTTTTTTTTTTTTTGACAGGCAGAGTGGACAGTGAGAGAGAGAGACAGAGAGAAAGGTCTTCCTTTGCCGTTGGTTCACCCTCCAATGGCTGCCACGGCCGGCGCACTGCGGCCAGCGCACCGCGCTGATCTGATGGCAGGAGCCAGGTACTTATCCTGGTCTCCCATGGGGTGCAGGGCCCAAGGACTTGGGCCATCCTCCACTGCACTTCACTGGCCACAGCAGAGAGCTGGCCTGGAAGAGGGGCAACCAGGACAGAATCCAGCGCCCCGACCAGGACTAGAACCCCGTGTGCCAGTGCCGCAAGGCGGAGGATTGGCCTAGTGAGCCACGGCACCAGCCTTAACAAATTATTTTAGTATAGACATCTAAAAATCTGAGGTTTTCTACTTTTTTGTGTCAAAGAAAAGCTCTATAATATGAAGTAATTTAAAAAGCAAAAAAATCTCAAGCAATAACTTGGTAAGCTTCAGGTGGTTGGTTTCTTCAAGACATAATAGGCATGTTTTATTCATCTAGGCTGTAAATGTCATAGGCACCACTTAACCAAAAAGAATAAACATAATCATACTTGAGACAGTAGCTGTCTGCTCTCAGTCAAACATAGCGAGGGGAAAAAATGCACTAAGAAAGGATCTCTTCTCAAAGAATCAATCATAAAGCTTCACCCTGTATGCCACTATGCCAGCCCCCTTTCTTAACTTTTTACAAGAGAAAATTTTTCTATATGTGTAAACAAATTTAGGTTCTTTGTCACTGTAGCCAGATGAAATCCTATCTAAAAGAGAATTCAGTCCCTGAAATTAGAGAACCACATGACAACACCGGAAAGATACTTGACAATTTTGAAATATTGCAATGGCTTAGCAGATATGATTGAGCAGCGGGCACTGAGAGCCTGTGTGGTAAGACTCATGGCATTGATTTTGCAGAAAACATTTGGTCAAAGTGAAACACTGTGACCTGAAAAAGGCAGATGACCTGCTGACTGAGGCTGCAGTGCAGGGAAATCGTGGTGTTTGATAATTCCTTTGTGCCACCGTAGCAACCTTACTCAAGATTGGAGCTAAAGAGTCTTCAAGTAGACAGGAGAGGAAACATACCTTGGCTGAGGGAGGCATTCTCAGTTCCAACTGTCCCCTAAATTTGATCATAATCTGAAACCTGACAGAGTTCAGAGAGGCAACATGTGTACCCCCCTAACAGGGGTTTAGCGTGGGCAGCTAAGCAGGAGAAGATACAAATGATGTCTTGAAGCAGGCATTTGATTCAGTGGTTAAGATGCTGCTTGGGACACCCGCGTCTCGTCTCAAATCATAGTGCCTGGGTTTGAGTCTTGGTTCAGCTCCTGATTCCAAGTTCCTGCTGATGTGGGACACCCAGTGTAAGATATGGGTTCCTAGGCCAGCACCACGGCTCAGTAGGCTAATCCTCTGCCTTGTGGCACCGGCACACCAGGTTCTAGTCCCGGTTGTGGCGCTGGATTCTGTCCCAGTTGCCCCTCTTCCAGGCCAGCTCTCTGCTGTGGCCTGGGAGTGCAGTGGAGGATGGCCCAAGTGCTTGGGCCCTGCACCCCATGGGAGTCCAAGATAAGCACCTGGCTCCTGCCTTCGGATCAGTGTGGTGGGCCAGCCGCAGCGGCCATAGAAGGATGAACCAATGGCAAAAGGAAGACCTTTCTCTCTGTCTCTCTCTCTCGCTGTCTACTCTGCCTATTAAAAAAAAAAAAAAAAAAAAAAAAAAAAAAAAAAAAAGATATGGGTTCCTGATTCTGTACTGGCCTAGCCACAGCTGTTCTTAGCAATTGGGGAATGAACCATCAGATGAATAATCCCTCTCTGTCGCTATTTCTATCTTCTTGCTTTTCAAATAAAAGAAAATAATAAAAAATTTAAAGAGTGATACCTTATCCTATAAACCTTGTGAGCTTGCTAGTCCCAAATAAAATTAAAAATGCTTGAGGAAATACATTCAACCTGAATGGACATTACACATTATTATACATGTATCAAGACATCACATAAGTACGGCAACTTTTATGTGTCTGTTTGAGTATTTAAACTTATTTTAAATTACTTTCTAAAGGTGTTTTCCCAAATAAATCTATTAAAGTCACCATTTAGTTCATTACAAGGGGACAGGACAGGCAGAACAAAGATTAATAATTTGAAGATTATGGCCACCAGGGTTAAGTATTATTTTTCAGGAACGAGACAAGAGTGACAAAAGAGAAAGTATGAAGGACATAAAATTTAAGGAGGTCTCTATCTTAGTGCATTTTCCATTGCTACAGAAAATACTGGATACTGAGTAATATATACAGAAAAGAGACTTACTTAGCTCAAGTTCTGGAGATTTAAGGGCATGATGCTCGCATACGCGCTAGTAAAGGTCCCCAAAGCTACATCACAACATGGCAGAGGGCATCATGGTAGAATCACAGGTCATGGGAAGAGGTCACAGGAAACCAGGAGCCACAGAGTGGGAAGAGGCCACTATTGCTCTCTTACAACCCCACTCTTGTGAGAACTAATACACTGCATCGAACAACCAATAATCCCTTCCAAATGTAGTGTTCCCAATGACCCTCTCTTCTTGCAATAGGCTCCACCTGCCAATGACCAGCCCATCTTGCAATAGGCCCCACTTGACAATGGTTCTGCCATGTCTCACATCATCACACTGTGAGTACATTCCATGAGCCCTTGGGGGGCAAACAACATCTAAAACAGCTCAAGACTGGGCAAAAGCAAGGTCAGAGTGTGCACCTCCTTAAAGTTTACACCCTGCAGACCAGTACTGTGGTACAGTGGGTTAGACTACCATCTGCAATGCCAGCATCCCATATGGGTTCTGGTTCGAGTCCTGGCTGTTCCACTTCTGATCCATATCCCTGCTATGGCCCTGGGAAGATGCTGGAGAATGGCCCAAGTCCTTGAGCCCCTGCACTCACATGGGAGCTCCTGACCATTGGCTTCAGCCTGGCTAGCCCCAGCCATTGCAGCCACTTGGGGAGTGGGCCAGAGGATGGAAGCTATCTCTCCCTCTCTTTCTCTCCCCAACTCACTCCCTCCCTCTCCCTCTCCCCCCCACTGCCTCTCTCTCTATATATAGCTCTGACTTCCAGATAATTAAATCTTAAAAAATAAATGAAAGATTATACCTTGGGCACTAGGCTTGCCTCAGCGTATCATCCCTAGAGAAGACATTTTATTGTATATTTCTTACATGTGGATTAGACCAGAGGTGTCTCTGTACAACTGAAGCAACCTTAAGCCTGTCTACCAAAGCCACAACAGACAGATCAACCCTCCAAACAATGTCCAACTCCTGGACCTATGTCTGCCAGGAGAGTGGTGCTTCCTTGATATCCACCTCAGGATCAATATGGAGACAGATTAACAAGGAAGAATGAACCAGATGATAAAGCTAGTGGCCACAAAGAAAAATGAGCAAGAAATACCTACCCACGGGGTAATATTTAAGGACTGCAAAGTGCAGACCCAAGAAACTTTCTTGAATGTGAAGGTAGGGAGTACCTGCAAGTTCTGCCCAGCAGGATGGGACAATTGTTGTATAACAATTACTGCCATTTGTTTCCCATTCTTTCATTTTTCAAAATTTTTAGAGTTTCTTCATGATAACAATGCTTTTCCTATTCTGCCATGGTATATTGGGTGAGTTTAGGAGAATGGCCCGGACTCCATAATTTATTCTCTATGTGCTACTGAACTACACAAAGCTCCATACAGGGCTGACTGAAAGATTCTGTAGACATAGAGCCTAGCGAAATGATTAAGTCATGAGTTGAATTGTGTCTCCCCAAAATTCATGTTGAAGTCCTAATCTCCAGTGCCTCAGAAATGTGTCCTGGTTTGAAAGGAAGGTCATTGCAGACACAATTAGTTAAGATGGAATCTTACTGGAACAGGGTGGGCCCCTAATCCAATGACTCGTACCCTTATCAAACATTTGGACACAGATAGCGTACAGCAAGAATATTACATGAAGATGAAAGCAGAGATTGAGGTGACGCTTTTGCTTGCCAAGGAATGCCAAAGATTGCCCACGAACTACTGAAAGTTAGAAGAGAGGCATGCGACAGCTTCTTCCTCACAGCCTTCAGAGGGAAACAACCCTGCCAATACCTTGATCTCAGAACTGTATTCTCTAGCACTGTGAGACAGATTTGTTTTTAAGCCACTCAGCTTGCAGTACTTTGTTGCAATTGTCCTAGCAAACTCATACAGATGGTATTTAGTGGTTTTCTGCCACCTATCTCTTTGGGAATAAGATGAGGAGGGAAAGAACATGTTAAGTGACCAAAAGAGCAGACTATGCCAAAAACTTAGTATTCCTTCTCCCATGCCCTCTTAGTAGTACAATCACTGATTCTGAGTTAGCTCCCTAGGTCCCTTTGCAAGAAGGTGTGGCCATGTGACTGCTTTCTGGCCAATCATGTGGAAATGGAAGTCTTATATACAGCTTCCAAAGGTCTTTCTAAAGAGAAGGATACAGTCTTCTTTTTTAGATTTTTAAACTGTATGTTGGAAGACAACATGCTAGGTGGTATGCAAGCACTCATCTTAAGCAAAGAGGTGAAAATCACATGCTAAGTAAGGTAGAGCAGTGTAGTAGAAGGAACTTGCATCCCTAGCAACTATAAGGAGCCCACTACTATCCTGAAATGCCTCCTCTTAACTGCTTTAACATGAAGAAACCATTGAATCCTGTTTAATCCATGATCATTTGGGGGTTTTCTATTACTCAGAATTGAATTTTGGCAAAGACAGCTAATTATCAGCCAGCACCTATTTTCTGCCTACTCCTTTTAGTAATAGAAGCTCCAAAAGATTTATCCAGCTAAAACTTGACTCTTTCAGCTAATTGGGTCTACATTCCTATGCCAGGACAACAGAATGTGAGAAGTGATTTGTGCAGCCCCTAAGGCATGTTATTAAGCCATTGATCATAAACTCTACAAACTCTTCCCCCTTTCCTAGGTGTACTAGGCCAGCTTTGACCATGTAGATAGGGACAGAACTATAGGAGATGGTGGCACAAGAAGATAGGCAGAACTTGGCCAACAGGGGACATGTAGATCTGTATACCTGTGGGTTTTTACTTGACAGAATAATAAGCTTCAATGTCGCTCCCCCACTCGCGGAGGAACGACACCGGACCCTGAGCTTTCCCTGGCCCTTCCTGGGTTTGCTGCTGCTCCCCACCGCCTCCACAGAGAGGCGGCGGCACCCCTGCCACATCCCCCGCTTCTGCGGAGGAGCGGCACACCGCCGGCCGGCTCTCTCAGGGGTTCCTCAGATGTTACTTCTGCATGTTGTCTCTCTCCTCCTTTATAGTCCTCTTCCACCAATTCCAACTCTGCTGGCGTTCTCTCCCCACGCGCTGAGCACGCTGCTCTCCTCCAATCAGGAGCAGAATCAGCTCCTGCAGCTTGTTAGTCGAATTGGTGAGGCAGCTGTGTGGAAGTTGTTTATTCCCTCTCAGCACCATATAGTGGGAGATCAGATGCATAGAGTTAGTCTTAGCAGTTCCAGTAATTTAGTCTAGTCTCGGTTGCTCCCCACATTTAAGACTTTGAAAGTTCGGATATCATCTTCATTAAAGCAGCTTAGTTAATAATGTGCACATGATTTTAATCTTAAGAGAAAATATCTTGAAGGGTGGTTGTTTTGCCTAGTGGTTAAGTGCCAGTTAAGATACCTACATCCCATATCAGAGTACTTGGTTCAATACCCGGATCTGCTTCTGACTCCAGTTTCTTGATAACACAGACACTGGGAGGCAGAAGGATGGCTCAAGTATTTGGGTTCCTAGCACCCAAATTTGTCCCCAGCCAGAGGTCATTTGGGGAGTGATCCAATGGATGGGACCTCTCTATCTCCCTACTTCTGTCTCAAAAATAATTTTCTAAAGACAAGAGAAATAGATACAACTTTATAGCCAATATTTTCAAACCCAACACACTATAAACTTTCCCTCAAAACCATGGTGGAGTGAAGGACTTTCAGAGAAATGTCCAGAAGATCAAGAGTTTCTAGGAATTCCCAAATAATTTGAAATTGGTTTCAAGTAAGCTGAGGGACTATAACCTCTAAGAACACACCTCACTCCTGGAGCCAATCTTAAGCCTTGGGAACTAATCTAACAAAGATCAAGTCTGAAGTCAGACATACTGGCCACAATGGGGCTCCTCCGTGTGCCTATCATTTCAGCCTGCTACCAAGTCTCCATTTCAATTGTTTAAGCTGCCCTGTAATTTGGGTGTCCAAACTAGGATATCTCCAGTAGGTTATTATACCAGCTTGATAGTTAGTACTAGGATGTCAATTTCTATTGTCATATGTATAATTCAGACTCCAGAAAACTTAATATACACCACACAGCTCAGACAAAAGGTCAAAAATAACTGCATGGTATATTGGCTTATCATCTGTGAATGATTTGTCTGTATCTACTCCCTTCCTGAAGCAATAAAAGCTATCTTAATTTTAGTCCTTTCCATCATTTATTATCCAGCCCCTCACATTCCTCCGCAGTGGGAAAAAGTACAACACTAACCATCCCTTAAGGTTTCTAACACCAGGTTTTCAAATAGGCTTGAGCAGATGGAGTCCTCTCTACCAAGATCTTTTCTGGGACTACAGAATCTTCCCACATGCCCCAGTATCCCTTCCCTCATATGCCAATGATGATAAGCTTTGGTATAATCCATGTAACTCTGCTCTCGTAAAGAAAGCTATACTGAACAATCAAGTATAATGAGAATGACTTGAAGTACTTCTCATTTACATGTCATAAAAATGTCTGAGGAACAAACAAGGATCACTGTAATGAATCTTTAAAATGATGCTATAATGTCTATTTGGAATAAGGTAGGTAATACATTCAGTTGACTTGAAGCCAAGACATAGGTATCCTGGCATGCCCAGTGGAAAGAAGGGGCCATCAAAAAAGGATGTACTTTTCCCTGAAGGGAGGAGAGAACTTCCACTTTACTCATGGCCATGTCCAAATACCGATGGAGTCTGTGGTCACAAAAGGCTTCCATAGCCTTAGCAGCTCATGGCAAGAGCCTAGGGTGATCACTGACATCATAAATAAGAGTGTTATTCTTAAATGAACAACAGAAATCACTGTCCTAGAACTCTAGGATTTTGATCACAGGAAGATACCAGAAGAACCAGGGAGGAGCTGCATTCCTAGGTGACAGTTGGAAAGAAATTTTCAGTGGAAAGTCTACAGAAATAAGAGACTCAGTGGAGTGTCATGACCATGCAGCAGCTAGCAGGACACTACCAGTGACTGCCCTGGCCAGCTGGGACACTATCTTTCCAGAGAGGTATACCTGCAGCAGCTTGTATGCCACTGGTAATCTCCTCGGAGGGAGAACCTCATAGTCCTCACTGATTTTGAATGCTGACAAACTGTCAGGGGTCAGGATGCCAACCTAACCCCAGAAAAGGAGGGAACATAGATTTTTCCTACCCTCCATCCACCAAGGTGCCCAGCGACGAGTGGGGAGGGAGCACTATCACCCTAGAATGAGACAAGTGCAGGCTTCTGCATCCTCTGCACTACCATGGACATTGTCTGAGGCAGGAATCTATAGTTCTCACTGACTTTGAATGCAACCTGGAGAGTTGGCTGGGGTGAAGGCAAGGTACCCACTTAGCTCCATAAAGGGAGGGCACATTGCTCCCCTCCCCTTAGCCAATTGACCTCTGTTGGGCAGGCAGCTGGCTCGGGGAATGGGAAGGCTCTCTCCTTGGATGGAGAGGCTCATGAGGCTGGGAGTAGATCCCTTCCATCTTGTGACTATGTGAATCCTTTGACTGAGCAAGGCTGGGAAACTGAGAAGGCTGTGGTGTGTAGCTGTGGCTTTGGGTAATCACTGGGTCTGACTCCAAAAGCTTGGAGCTACCCAAGTGCTGGAGAGGGTCATTGCAGAGGGCTCTGTGCTCACACTAGAGCACACAGATCCTTCATGTTGCTCATGCACTTGCATGGGTGGGGTACAAAGGCACTGTGGGCTCACCTAGACAGTTGGTTCACCTTTGGCAGAGAGGAGCTGAGGCTGTGGATGTGCCTGCCAGCACAATCATACCCTCACTGCTGCTGACAATAGAACACGTCTACAGCACCCAAGATGGGTGCCACTCTGTACTGTTACCCAACTTGAAAGCTCTGGCCAGAGCTCCCTGGTCCTACACAGCACAAACCTCCCGATATCTGCCGAAGGAACAGGCATTCCACTTAGCTGTTAAAGCATATTTCAATGAACAAAGCTGTCAGAGGAGATATCAAAAGGGTTTCCCCAAATGCATAAAAAGAAATATTAAAAACATGAAAAGGAAGATAATATGACTTCCCAAAAGGAACACAGCAATATTTCAATACTAGACTGTAAAGATGAGATCAACAAAATACCTGAAAAGGAATCCAAAAGAATGATCATAAGATTATTCAAAAATACAGAGAAGAAAATACATGGCTTGAAGAAATTCATACAGGATATGGATGAGAAATGCTGCTAGAAAATAAAATATTAAAGAAATCAAAATGAAATATTAGATATGAAGAATTCAGAATGTCAAATCAAATGCAATGAAAAGCCTTAATAACGGACTCAGTGATGCAGGAGAAAAAAACATTTGAGCTAGAAATCATTGAAAATATCTGTCAGACAATAAAGAAGAAAAATTAGAAAAACCAAAACCAATGCTCAAGATCTATGGGATACCATCAAATGACCAAATACACATGTATTAGGAGTTCCTGAAGGTATGGAAAAACAAGATGGCTTAGAAGACTTATTCACTGAAAATAATAGGAGAAACTTACCCTAATTTGGAGAAAGATATGGACATCCAAGTACAGGAGGCACGTTGAGTTTATTTTTAACGTAATCAGAAAAGGTCTTCACCATGACACATTATACTCAAACTTTCAAAAATAAAAGATAAAGAAAAGATGCTAAAATATGTAAGAGAAAAATGCCAGATTATCTTCACAGATATTCCAATTAGATTGACTGCAAATTTCTTATCAGAAAACCTGAGGTTAGGAGAGGATGAAGAGACATTGGCCAAGTCCTAAATCAAAATAAATAAAATAAAACTGTACCCATACTCATAGAAGCTCTCATTTATAAATCAAAGTGAAATAAAGACTTTTTAAAGCATACAAATGATACTTAAGGATATGCTATACACAGAAACATAAAAAGATAATTAGCACCACAAAGAATGTAAAGACATAAAATCTCCTAGTAAAAGTCCAAAGGAAATCGAAAACAAATAGGAATTTTACAGAAAATGGAAGGACCAAGTCATTATTTATCAGTAATAACCATGAATGAAAATGGCCTAAATTCTCAAATTAAAAGATCCAGACTGGTCAAATGGATTAAAAAAAAATAAGACCCATCCATTTGCCGCCTGCAAAAAACACATCTCACCAACAAAGATAAATGTGGTTGAAAGTGAAAGGATGGAAAAAGACATCCCATGCTAATGGAAAGCAAAAATGAGCTGGTGTATCAACCCTAATATCAGACAAAATAGACTTTAACACAAAAACTGTTAAAAGGACCAAAAAAAGGTACTATGTGACGATTAATGGATCAGTTCAACAGGATGATATGACTATAGTAAATATCCATAACCCCAATGCCAGGGAGCCTGGCTATTTAGACAAATGTTAATGGATCTAAAGGGAATCACATTCTCCAAAACAGTAAAAGTGGGGTACTTCAACATGCCACTCTCATCAATGGACAGATCAACTAGACAAAAAATTAACAAGGAAATAACAGAACGAATATACACTATTGAACAAAATTATCTAATTGATTTCCACAGAACATTTAATCCCACAGAATACACATTTTTTATCAGTATATGGAACGTTTTCAAGGACACACCATACTAAGCCGTAAAACATGTCTCAAAAATTTAAAAAATTAAAATCATACCATGTACTTTTCTGTCCACAATAGAAATTAACATAAGAAACTCTAAGAAATATGCAAACACATTGAGACTGAACAACATGCTCTTTAATAAACAATGGATCATAGATTAATTCAATAGGCAAATCTAAAAATTCTTAGAAATGAATGAAAATGGCAACATAACAAAACTTATGTGATGCAGCAAATACAGCAAGTTTATAGTAATTAGTGCCCACATCATGAAATCAAAGGCATAAAATAAAGGATCTAACAAGGCGTGTCAAGGAAATAAAAAAAAAAACAAGAACCAAGCCCAAAATTAGTAGAAAGAAAGAAAGGATCAAAATAAGAAAAGGAACTGAAACAAACAAACAAAAAAGATACAAGAGTTCAATGAAATGAAGATCTTGTTTTTTTGAAAAAGTAAACAAAATTGATAGAGCATTGGCCCAATTAACCAAAAAAAAGAGGAGAGAAGACACAAATTAATAAAAAAATAGGTAAAAAAGATGTTACAACAGATAAAATAGAACTAAAAGGAATCATCAGGAATTATTACAAGCAGCTATATGCCAACAAATTGGAAAATTGAGAATAGTTAGATTCCTGGACACATACAATTTAACAAAACTGAGGCACAAAGATATGGAAAACCTCAATAGACTAATAATCAAGTCAGACATTGGATCAGTAATGAAGACCCTACAAAGAAAAGTTGGTGAACTCAAAAGGCTTCCATAGCCTTGGCAGCTCATGACAAGAGCCTAGGGTGATTACTGATGCCATAAACAAGAGTGTCAATTTGTTAAGTCAACAACAGGAGTCACTGTGCACTTACTCTTCATGTAGGATCTCTGTCCTTAATGTGCTGTACATTGTGATTTAATGCTATAACTAGTATTCAAACATTATTTTTCACTTTGTGTTTCTATGTGGGTGCAAACTGTTGAAATCTTTACTCAATATATGCTAAACTGATCTTCTGTATATAAAGAGAATTGAAAATGAATCTTGACGTGAATGGAAGTGGGGAGGGAGAGGGAAAGGGGAGGGTTGCAGGTGGGAGGGAAGTTATTGGGGGGAGGAAGCCATTGTAATCCATAAGCTGTACTTTGGAAATTTATATTCATTAAATAAAAGTTAAAAAAAAAAAGGTGAAAGAGGGAAATCCAATATAATAAAATACTCAATCAAGGGGAAAACAGAAAAAAAAAAAAAAAAAGAAAAGCACAAGATTGGAAGGCGCCATTGCTGAATTCTACCAAACAATTAAAGGAGAACTAACCCCAATTTTTCTTAAACTACCCAAGACAACTGAAAGGGATGTAACCTTCTCAAACTCTTTCTAAGAGGTCAGCATCACTTTTATTCCAAAACAAGAAAAAGATACAACAGAGAAGGAGAACTACAGATCAATATCCACAATTAACAGAAGTAAAAAGATTCAACAATATACTAGCTAATCAAATCCAATAATACATCAAAAAGATCATCCACTTGGAACAAGTAGGATTTATCTCTATGATGCAGGAATGGTTCAACAGGCCCAAATCAATAAATAAGATGCATCTCTTGACCAAATTGAAGAATTAAAACCATATGATTATATAGATTCAGAGAAAGCATTTGATAAAATCTAACATTTTTTCATGATGAAACAAAACATCTTAAGCAAATGGGATATCAAAGGAACATACCTCAACACAATCAAGGCAATATATGACAAATGCAAAGCCAGAACCATACTGAATGGGGAAAAGCTGGAAACATTTCCACTAAGATCTAGAACCATTAAGGATGCCCACTCTCACCACTACTATTCAATAAAAATCTAGAAATTTTAACCAGAGCCAATGGCAAGAAAAAGAAGTCAAATGGGAAACAAGAAAGTCACATTATCACTATTTGCAGAAGAGATAATCCTATACATTGGTAAACCAAAAGACTCCACTAATAGACAATTGGAACTCCTAAGAAAGCTTGGCAAAGTTGCAAGACATAAAATCAACACACAAAAATCAAAAGAATTTGTATATACAAACAAGACCCTGGTTGAGAAAGAACTTATAATATCATTTACATTCACAATAGATACAAATCTTTAAATTCCTTGGTATAAATTTAACCACAGAGGTGAAACATCTCTATAATGAAAATCATAAAACATTAAGGAAAGTAACAAAAGAATACACAAAAAATGAAAAATTTTTGCGTGGTCATTGACTGGAAGAATTAATACTATCAAAATGTCCAAATGCAGATCCAGCTGAAAAGCCCATGAGAGTATTTGAGGCATGGAAAGCAAAGACACTCTGGGAAAAAAAAAAAAAAAAACTAAATGAAAGATCTCTGTGAGTGAGATCCCAGTGGAAAGAACGGGTCATCAAAGAAGGAGGTACCTTTCTCTGAAGGGAGGAGAGGACTCCCACTTTAACTATGACCTTGTCCAAATATGATCAGATTCGACGAACTCAAGAGGCTTCCATAGCCTTCGCAACTCATGACAAGAGCCTAGGGAGATTAGTGATGCCATAAACAAGAGTGTCAATTTGTTAAGTCAACAACAGGAGTCACTGTGCACTTACTCCTCATGTAGGATCTTTGTCCTTAGTGTGCTGTACATTGAGATTTAATGCTATAACTAGTACTCAAACAGTATTTCTCACTTTATGTTTCTGTGTGGGAGCAAACTGTTGAAATCTTTACTTAATGTATGCTAAATTGATCTTCTGTATATAAAGAGAATCAAGGGTAAATCTTGATGTCAATGGAAGGGGGGAGGGAGAGGGAAAGGGGAGGGTTACGGGTGGGAGGGAAGTTATGGGGGGGGGGAGCCATTGTAATCCATAAGCTGTACTTTGGAAATTTATATTCATTAAATAAAAGTTAAAAAAAAAGAAAAAAAATGTCCAAATACCCAAAGCAATTTATACATTCAATGTGATCTCAATCAAAATACCAAGGATATTCTTCTCAGGTCTAGAAAAATGACACTAAAATTCATATGGAAACACAACAGGCCCAGGAGAGCTAAAACAATCTTAAACAATGAAAGCCTATCTGGAGGCATCACAATGTCAGATTTCAAAACATTCTACAGAGCAGTTATAATCAAAACAGCCTGGTTCTGGCACAAAAATAGACATGTAGACCAATGGAACAGATTAGAAACCCCAGAAATTAATCTGGGCATCAACAACCAACTAGTCTTTGACAGAGGAGCTAAAATAACTTCCTGAAGGAAGGACAATCTCTTCAACAAATTGTGTTGGGAAAATTGGGATCTCCACATACAGAAGTATTAAAACCTCTACCTCTCACCCTATACAAAAATCAACTGACAATGGGCCAGATATCCAAAACTAAGACCTGAACCCTTCAAATTTTTAGAGGAAAACACAGGGGAAACACTGCAAGACATTAGCCTGAGCAAAGACTTCTTGGGTAAGAGCAAAGAAAGAACAGGAAACAAAAGTAAAAACAATTAGTATTACATCAACCTAAGAAGCTTCTGCATGGCAAAGAAAACACTCAACAATGTAAGCAGGCAATCATCAGAATAGGAAAAAGTATTTGCAAGCTCTCTACCTGATAAAGGGTTAATATCCAGAATATATAAGGAGCTCAAGAAACTTGATAACAAAACAAGAAATTTGATTAAGAAATTGGCTAAGGAGGCCAGTGCCATGGCTCACTAGGCTAATCCTCCACCTGCGGCGTCGGCACCCTGGGTTCTAGTCCCGACCGGGGCGACAGATTCTGTCCCGGTTGCCCCTCTTCCAGTCCAGCTCTCTGCTAGGGCCTGGGAGGGCAGTGGAGGATGGCCCAAGTGCTTGGGCCCTGCACCTGCACGGGAGACGAGGAGGAAGCACCTGGCTCCTGGCTTTGGATTGGCACAGCACGCCTGCCGCAAAGCACTGGTCGTAGCGGCCACTTGCGGGGTGAACCAACAGAAAAAGGAAGACTTTTCTCTCTTTCTCTCTATCTCTCACTGTCTAATTCTGCCTGTTAAAAAAAAAAAAAAGAAATTGGCTAAGGATATAAATGGGCATTTTTCAAAGGATGAAATACAAATGGCCGGTAGACACATGAAAAGATGCTCAGGATCATTAACCATCATGGAAATACAAATACGAAACACAATGGTTTAAACACAATGAGGTTTAACCACACCCCAGTTAGAATGGATATTATCCATATTATGCAAAAATCGACAAATAACAAATGTTGGCGAAGATGTAGAGAAAAAGGTACCCTAATACACTGCAAGTAGTAATGTAAAGTAGTGCAATCCTTATGGAAGTCAGGATGGAGATTTCTCAGAAATCTCAAAATTGACCTGCAATTTGACCAGCCATCTCACTCTTGGAAATTTTCCCAAAGGAATTGAAATCAGTTTACGAAAGGGGTTTCTGTACCACATGTTTATAGTAGCTCAATTCACAGTACCTAAGATAAGGAATCAACCCAGACACCCATCATCTGATGATTGGATAAAGAAAATTTCATCTATCTACACGATGGAACACTACTGTTAAAAAAAGAATGAAATCCTCTCTTTTGCAACAAAATGGATGCAACTGGAGACCATCAGGCTTAGTGAAAATAATACAGTCCCAAAAAGACAAATATCATGGCTTCTCTGATTTGTGGTAACTAATATATATGAGAACAAGAAAAGTAATGTGTAGTTTGAGATCACAGTATTGTTTATAGTTCTTGTCTATACTCCTGTGGAACAGTGGTCTTTCTACTTACTACTTGTTGAATTCTTTATTTAGTGGAGGAATAAATTTAGGAGTATAAAGTAAATTTAAAGTATGTCATTGCAAAGCGTAAAAGAAAAATTAGGGGGGAGGAGGAAGGACAGGAAGTATCATTATGTTCTTACAAGCATATCTATGAAATATATGAAATCTATACACAGTAAATAAATACAAGACTCTCAAACTGCCTCATATCTGAATGTAAATATAAACAATCCAACTGCTCCTTGTGACACCAAAAGAGCCTCAGCTACCACAACCCACTACATTAAAGCTGAAATCACACAGCAATCTACCTGAATTGCCAACTCACAGCCACCCTGGAAGTGGCAACCACCCTTGGAATCACTGTGGCTGTCAACAGCTCAAGGTGAAGTTTCCACCACTGGTCCCTGGACATTTGCAGAAGTCTCTACACAAGATCCAGTAGGTTCTGTATCAGGCCAGGCTTTCCAGACTAACAGGACAAACAGTGTGTGGAAGTATCTACAAAGAGTTATTTTAAGGAATTAATATGAGGAGATCTTAAGAAGTTCACAGGAAATGCATACAATAAAAAATATGCATGGGGGCCTGTGTTGTGGCATAGCGGATTAAGCCACAACCTGTAGCACCAGCATCCTGCATGGGTGCCTGTTCATGTCCCAACTGCTCCACTTGCAGTCCAGTTCCCTGCTAATATGCCTGGGAAAGCAGTGGAGGATGGCACAACTGTTTGGCCCCCTGCACCCATGTGGGAGACCTGGAAGAAGCTCCTGGCTCCTGACTTCAGCCTGGCCCAAGCCTGGCCATTGCAGCCATTTTGTGGAGTGAACCAGTGGTAGAAAGACCTCTCTCTTTGTCTCTCTCCGATAGATAGATAGATAGATAGATAGATATGTATATATGTATACATACATACATATATATATATTTAAAGAGAAAAAGTATACATGCATTTCAATTTTTGGAACCAAAAAATCTATTTTTTATTCTGTTTTTCCACTATTTTTAAGGAATATTTTATTTATTTAAAAGGTACAGTTACAGGGAGGGCAGGGGATCTTAAATCCACTGATTTGCTCCCCAAATAGCCACAAAGCCAGGGCTGAGACAACCCAATGCCTGCAGCTTGGAACTGCATCAGGATCTCCACACAGATGGAAGGCGACCAATCCCTTGAGGCATCTTCTGCTGTTTTCCCAGGGAGCTGGATTGGAAGCAGAGCAGCCAGGGCTAAAGCCTGCACTCACATGGGAGGGAGTTGGTGGCAGAATCTGCTGTGCCACAATTCCAGCCTCTCCAAGAACTATTTTAAGTACCCATGTAGATAATTGTGGTGGCTGGGAAGTCCACATTTTGCAAGGCACACTGGCAGGCTGGAAATTCAAGCAGGAGTCGGGGCTGCAATCTTGAGTCTGAAGACACCTGGAGGTAGAGTTCCTTTCTCTTCAGAGCACCTTGGTCCTTTCTCCAAATACCTCCTTCAACAGGTTAGACGAGGCTCATTCACACCACGGAGGACAACCTGGTTTCCTCAAAGACTACCCATTTACAGGCAAATCATCTCTAAAAAATGCCTTGGCAGCAACATCTAGATTTGTATTTGACCAAACATCTGGACACCATAGCCAAGCCACATTGATACAAAATTTCACACCACAGGTCCCAAGAAGCCTGGACTCTCCTCAGGGTACTTCGAGCATTACTTCCTGATCTCCAAGTCACTTTGTCTGGGAGCTGATCCATCATCCACAAGCAAAAATTCACCATTCATGGTCCCAGACCAAAAAACTGGGGGTGGCTCTCAAAACTTCAAGAGCAACCCAGGTCCCAGGAATGGATCTCTACTTTCCAGAGTATAGCATTCATGTGAACATGAAAGATGGGGTGCTCACCCCCTGCACCCTTGTGGAGATCATAACAGAAGCCCCTTGCCTCACCACCACCCAGAGAGAGTTGACTTGAGTGACCTACAGGGTCACAACACCCATCCTGTCCCATACTTGCATGTCGTGTCCCTTGAACATTCAATTCAAACATAATCCTTACAAATTCCAAGATTCTCAGAGATTCATAAGTCAGTATCATTTATATTTTAATGTTGAAAATTTTTAGCATTTTAACATTTATACTCACCAGGAAATGTATTCATTCAATCTCTAAGCTTACTCTGTTTCAGAAATAAAGCCTTTCCATACTATTTTGGATAAAAGAAATTGAGAAACACATATATCACAATACACATCACAGACTCTGAAGACATGTAAAAAAAATTGATCCCTGAAATGATAAGCCAAAAGAAAACATCCAAGACGAAGAATCCAGAGGGCATGGATTCCCCTGAAGTTTGTGTCACTTTCATACGAGAGGCTTCCTGAAGAGTTCTGGAGGCCAAAGGTGAGGAATGTCATTCAGCAGAGTTAGGAACAAAATATGAACAACAACATCACCACAAGGGATTCAATTATCCCAACACTTATTCATTTTCTAGCAAGACAATTGCGAACAACTGTATCATCACAAAATGAGTTACTGCAGATCCTAGTAGTGCTGTGGAAATTAAATTAGTTCCTCTATTCTTAGTACAATAGATTATTCAAATTTTAATGGATGGCTGCAGACAGCACCCAAGGAGCCTTGCATCACACAGGGAAGTGACTGCTATTTCTGCTTCTGGCTGATCTATCCCCTCCCCTAAGAGGGAAGCTGAACAAGCTGACTTTATGTGCCTTGGTACCAACATTGGGAACCAGCATTCCCGGAGCATCAGGGCACACTCAGTGCCACACAGAATCTAACTCTGCCTGTGGGTTCTCGCCCTAATTTTATCCCCAAAATGTCAAAGACCAACTACCAAAAAACACATAGCAAGAGGGCTGCGACTTGCCTCACCACAATGACAACTGCCCGATTCCTCAACAGGAAAAAGAAGTGGCCAGAAAAGAACTTGAAAAAGGAAAACAGATCTTTGGAAATGGGCCATTTCTTCTGTTCACCCAATGACCTCTTTTGCAGAAGTTTTGCAAAAGAATCATTATTCACAGAAATGCTTCCTCCAGCACAGTATAAAAAAACTGAAAAAATTTAATTTTTTTTTTGTCACATTGAGGAAGTTTTGATGTTTGATGAACCAAAAAGTTCATCAACCCAGTAATTCAGTCCTGATAAAATCAAAGTAAAAATTGTCCTGGTTGCCACATCTGCAATTTGAAATACAAAGCAAATTTCCTTATAACAAACAGGAAATCAAATGTCTGCTTTATAGTGGGTCATTTTAGGCCAATACTCCTAATATACTGGTAATGTGACCTTAAATAGCACACTTAACTTTTATGTCTCTTGTGTAAAGTGAATAAATATCACAACAAAACCAACCTCAAAAAGCTATTGTGAGGGGTGGGAGTTCAGTACAGCAATTAAGATGTCACTTTGGATGCCCACAGCCCACACTGGAATACCTAGTTGGATCCAGGTCTGCTTCTGACTGAACTGCTAATGCCCACTCTGAGAGGCAGCAGCTGCTGGCTTAAGTACTGGGTCCCTCCACCCACGTGGGAAGCTTGCACTGAGTTCCAGGCGGCTGCCTTTAGCCTGGCCCAGTCCCATCTGCTGCAGGCATTTCAGGAGTGAATGAGTGGAGACAAGATATTGCCTTTCCCTCCCTCACTTCTTTCCTTCTCCTCTCCTTTCTTCATCGTCTCTCTCCTCCCCACTTCTCCTCTCCTCTTCTTTCTCTTCCTCTCTCCTCCCTTCTTTCAAATAAAATGAAAATAAATCAATTTTAAACATATTTAAAAGGTCGTTGTGAGGATTAAGTCTAAGTCTTCCTAGCATATTATTTTGTACATAGTAGGGGACTCAATAAATGACAACAATTATCTTGCGAGAACACTTTGCAAACTGTCAGATATGACACAAATGCGGGTGACTTCATTGCCCTATGCAGTACACATGGTTATAGAGTTAGCTCAGAATTGCTTCCAAACAACTCATTTATTATATAAAGAGACCCACCTGACAAAATCTGTTACGTCATGTTGAGCTTCCTGTCTGGCTAGGAAGACTGATGTAGCAAGGAGCTGGGGGGAGGAGGGGAGGGACATGGTTCCATCCCTCCAGTTTCACTGAACTCTAGAGTCTTTTCCCTCAGAAACTCATCCTGCTGCTGGTGCAGTCACAATTTTCATCTTCCAATGCCTGTTAAACCTCAAAATTACTCAAGTGTCAAATGATAGAAAGGAAAATTCCAGGAAGCTTTGGGATATTACTGCGGGACTGCAGGAACCCTACATTTCCTACCTTTTGCTTTTCTTTCCCTTTCCCTCCTATCCTCACATCCTCAAATGAAGCTCTGAGTCAGATTGCAGGGATTCACATGCTGTGTGACTTTGAAAAGGTAACCTCGCATTTCTGTGCTTAATTTCATCTCCAAAACACAGTTAATGTTCATACTAAAGCTTAGTTGCGATAATTAAATGGGGGTAATATTTGTAAAATGAATAGGGAACCCGCAGCACTGGCTGTCAGAATCATCATCTCCATCACCATCTTCATCCTCATCATTACACAGTCTGCACACCTCTAAGAACATCCAGCTGCAAGTGTGATGTGCCTTTATCTTCTCTGTGAAACTTCCAGGTCATCTACAATACCAACTAGTAACAGTAGGTGACAGAAGACTAGCAGACCAGGAGTCCACAGGTCAACAATGCACCACACAAGACAGAAGGCTGAATTAGCACAGTTCACAGCATGACAATAGAGGTGCCAAGTGGGAGATAAAGTGGGAGATACAGAGTCCTTGGGGTTACAATGTCTTCACATGGAAGGACAATCTTTAGGATTGACTTATTGTAGCTTCAGACCCAACCATCTGGTTTTACAGATAGGGAAAGAAGGATCCTGACATCAGTGACTCGCCCAATGAGTTAGCTCCAGAGACTAGAGCCCAGAGCCTTGTCCAGTGCTCTTTTATGACTCCCTGGCTTTCTGACCAACTGCACAAATTCAAATTCTAGCCTAGAGGGCAGGGAAAGCTTGGTCAGTGCAGGGCCTGATTCATCAAGGATTATCCCAGCTGCGCCCACCAGGAGGCTGACATACTTCCCCTTCCCTTGCTCTCCTTATTTCCATCTTGTCAGTTCCTGTTCTGCTATAAGGTCATGGCCAGGTTTGTAAATCATGCAACCCTAAAATGGCCTCCCCAACAAAATGCAGGTCAAAGGCCCTCCCCTGGCTTCCTTCCTGTCTCCTTTCCTTACCACATGCCAACTCTGTTCCATTCCTCTCCATCGTAGGCTCTTTGACCACTGCCCTGTAGATGCTCCCTTGGAGTCTTAAATCCCTGCTCCTCTTTCTTTTTATCTTCCACACACACACACCACCACCACCCTCATACTGTGCATGGAATGCCTGGCCTCTCATTGTCCCACCCACATCACCCGGCTATCCATCTCTTCTCCTGTAAGTCTCAATTCAGCATCTTTCTGACTCATATCCACGCAGGTACCAGGCAGGGTTCAGATGCCTCCCTTCCAATTTCCAACTATCTCTACATTTGCATCCTGGCACTTGCTGTAATTTCTACATTTCTGCTGCCACAGTACTTAAGACTCTGCAGTGACAGTGGTCATCTGCTTTCAGATTCCTGCTATACAGCACAGCATCTGGTCCACTGTGGACCCTGAATAAATGCTTGTTTGAATGAGTGCAATACAAGTAAAAAGTACCCAAACTATTCCACTTAGCTAAAATGGTCATTGCATATTAGTGATTTCAACAGCCTTCCCTTCATGAATTTCTTAAATAATGAGATAAACAACTCATCTGGTTTTTGTTAGCCTGCTTCTGATTTCTGCACCTCTTCTCATAGGACAACCCTTCGCCTGTCTTCCTTCTTTCTTCTTCCAAAATCCACAAAGCCAAAATTAACCTCACAAGGGGTTAAAAGTGACACGAGACCACAGGGTTTGCATGAATTGCTGAATCACTGTCTCAAAAGGAAGTACAATTCTTGCAATGATAGACACACTGCACATGGAGGGTGGAGATGCTATTGCATACAACACACAGGCTGCAGCGCAGGAAGGTGCACTTGAGTGCGATGCACCCATTCACCACTCACGAGAGGGGGCGCTTGGAGGCTGGTGGTGCATTCCTTTCCTTGCCCTTTCACAAGTTCTCCTTTCTCCTCAAACCTCCAGGCCACTGGCCCACACTCACTTTTAGTTCCTGTGAACTTAAGCTGAAATAAAATGTACCCAAATTCAACAGGAAACAGACTCCACCCAGATAGAACTCACACAAGCTTGACCCTCCACCTGCATCAGCACCTTTAGCCTCTACTTCTCCCCCCAGAAATGACTAATGGGTCCACCTGTGCATTGAGTCCCCATCCTTCTTGCCTTCTCAAGGGCATTTCTTCCATTATTCTCTCCTTTTTCCTACCAGATTCTTTCTACCAGAACAAAACACATTACTTCCCTCTTGTCCTAAAACAGAACAAGCTCCCCAATGCATCTATTTTCCCCTTCTCTTTATAGCAAGAGGCCCCAGAAGCTGTCATGAGCTGTACTTTCAATTTAACTCTTCTTTTTGTCTCTTGACTCCATCCCAGTCATCCTAGAAACTCCATGGAGGTCCCCACTCCCTCCCCACTGCTAATGCCATAGCCATGTCTCTGTCTTCATCTTGTTGACATTTCAGCAGCATCTGAGACTGATCCTGTCTGCTGCCTTTTTTTAACACCTCCCCCACACCTCACTTTCCCCCTGTTTGTCAGGACTTTTCACCCTGCTTTTGCTTCTGGTTCCTCTTCATCCAAGTATTTAAATGGAGCATCCCACCTCGGCCCTGAAGTCTCTTCTCTACCTATCCTCACTCCCTGGGTGATCTCATTAGACTGACAGTTTGAATACCATTTTTCATACTGATGACTTCCAAAGATGTCAAGTAGGTGTCTTAAACTTACCATATCTAAAACTAAATTCTGGAAGTACATTCCCTCACTAGCACTCTCACGGTTAATTGCAATTCAATTCTTTCAGTTGCTCAAGCCAAAACTCTTGAAGTCATCTTTAGCTTTTCTTGCTCTTACACCTTCTCTCAGCTCTGTCAGCAAATTCTGTTGGCTCCACTGATTTTCTGCCTTCATCAGCAACTTTTATTATTATTAAATGGCTCCAAGCCTCACACAGCTACAGGAATTCAAAAGGGGCCACGAGTGGTATCAAGAATGCCAAAGAAAGCCAAAGACTCCAAGAGCCTGCTGCTCTGAGCCTTCTTCACTTCTTGCCTACCCTGAAGATTTTGCCCCAGCCCCACATCACTCACTTTTTTTCAACCTTTCATTTTCACAGAACTACAAATTCACATGAAGTTACAAAGAGGGCATAGAGAGGTCCAGTGTATCCTTCACACAGATTGCCCCCGTGGTTACATCTTCCGTGATAGCTCAATATCGAAACCAGCAGACTAATACTGGCATATGTGTGTGTGCAGTGCAGATAATAGAAAACAGGGGCTAGCACTGTGGTGCAGCAGATTAAGTGGCCACTTGCAACATTGGCATCCCGCATCAGAGTGCCGGTTCAAGCCCCAACTGCTCCACTTCCAGCCCAGCTTCCTTTTAATGTGCCTAGGAAAGCAGAAGATCACTCAAGTGCCTGAGCCCTTGCCACCCATATGGGAGACCCAGATGGAGTTCCTGGTCCCTGGCTTGGGTCTGGCCCTGCCCCAAAAGATGCATTTGGGGAGTGTATCAACAGATGGAAGATATCTCTCTGTCTCTGTTACTCTACCTAGAAAGGTAGTAAATAAATCTTTTTTAAAAAATGATATAAAACACAAAAGTATTTGTCATGCTGTTTGTAGTGATACCTACTATAACCAAAGGTATTGGAATTCAGTAAGAGGGGGACCCCAGAAAGGGACAGAGAATCTGAACCAATTTACTCATGAGAGCCTGATTTTCAAAGGAGATTGCAGGAAGGCTCATGTTACAATTTTGTATTTGGAATGATCAGACCACACAAAGAAGGAAAGTTGCAAAACATCAGTCTGAGTCCAATTTTTTAACACTCAATGAATGAAGATGTGTATTGAAAGCCAGAAATGTAATGCAAGCACCTTGAAGGCAGGGGGTATAGTCTGGCTTGTTCATTGCTGAATTTCCATTGACCGGAACAATTCCTGGCACATAATAGATGCTCATTGAATGTCTGAGGTGAAGGGATAGATGAATAAATATGATGGAAAAATATGATTGTGGGGAGCAACTCGGACTAGACTGTTACTGGAATTAAGACTTATTCTATGCATCTGCTCTCCCACAATATGGTGCTGAGAAGGGAGTAACACCTTCTACACAGCTGCCTCCAGTTCAACCAATAAACTGTAGGACCTGCTCCTGATTGGAGGAGAGCAGCGTACTCGGCGTGTGGGTAGCAGAGTTGGGATTGGTGGAAGAGGACTATAAAGGAGGAGAGAGACAACATGCACCAGGAACACCTGAGGAACATCTGAGCAGCCTCGAGACAGCCGGCCGGCGGTGTGCCGCTCCCCCACGGAAGTGGGGAAAGTGGCAGGGGGAACCGCCCTTCCACGGAGGTGGAAGGGTCGGTAGCCAACCCGGGAAGAACCAGCAGCAAACCCGGGGAAGGCCGAGCAGATAAAAGAACAACGCAGGGTCCTGTGTCGTTCCTCCACGAAGAGGGGGAGCGACATATGATTGCCAACATTTCATGCTTGTTCTCAATGTCCCTGTAATACATTCAGGACACACTGAAACAGAAGCCAGACAAAGCTTTCAAACTGGTTCCTGGAAAATAATTTAAAAATAGGTATTGGAGGATGGTCATGTCAGTTGTGCACTGAGCCACCTGGTTAGAATCTTTTTGTGTTTGTGTCACCAGAACAAAACTCGGGAGAAGGTCCAGATCTGAAGCTCCCCTTAAGAACACGCAGTTCAGGAAGCTAAACAGGAAGCCACAAGCCCATTCCCTTAGAATGTGGAGAACAGGGCAACATACAATCCAAGTTCCTCTCTGGTTGTCAGTCTCAACAGAAAGACAGAACACTTCACTACTACAATAAGTTTCTCAGATCTCTAAAGAATAAAATCTTACCTCATTACCTATTGGATTAAGCCTGTTTTTTCCCTAGAGTTCTTTATTTATTTGAAAGGCAGAGTATCAGAGAGAACGAGAAAGAAAATTAAAAAAGAGTAATCTTCCATCCACTGGTTCACTCCCCTAAATGGCCACAGCAGTCAGGTCTAGCTCCAAGCTAGAAGCCAGGAGCTCCATCTGGATGGCAGGAGCCCAGATACTTGGCTCATCTCCTGCTGTCTTCCCAGGCATATTAGCAGGCAGTTGGAGAGAAAGCAGAGTTTGAACCATTTCTCCAAAATGAGAGGTCAGCATTGCAAGCAGTGGTTTCATCTATTGCCTCAAAATGCTGGCCCCAGGCAAAATCTTTGAATCAACTTTACGCTTAGTAAGAGATAGAACCAAAACAAGTCAACAGCTTGCTTTGGTGTAATAGGAAAGTTCAACACCAAAAAGGAAGGCTTCTTTGCTGTTGATAGGTATTGACATGTCATGGGTGTGCTATATAAAGTGTTTAAGTAGGCTAGTTCCTATTTTACTAATAACTGTTGCTGTTTTATGAGATGTTACCAAGAAAATAGCTAGCAACTGTAGAGGGCACATTCACTTTAAGGACTATTTTAAGCTCTCACTCCTTGTTATGGTTAGAATGTGTCCCCCAAAGTTCATGTGTTGGAAACTTAACTCCAGTGAAACAGTGTCAAGAGGTAGGACTTTTAAGAGGGGATTAGGTGATGGTATTACCCCAGGAGTGAGATCTGGATCAAAGGATAAATTTGACCCTCTCCTTTCTCGCTCGCTCTCACCCGTGTGCCACAACAGAGCAGAAAGACCCTCCCAAAATTTATCTCTTTGACCTTGAAGTTCCCAGCCTCCAGAACTGCAAGAAATCAATCTCTGTTATTCGTAAATGACTCAGTCTTAGACATTATGTTAGAGCAGCACAAGATGGACTAAGACAACACATTAACTGAATCAACCCCCTCTAGACCACACCATGTGATAGATAACTATCATGGGCCCAAGATACTGATAATTTTAGTGATGTGTCCAAGGAGGTCGCGGACTTGCTCCCTGGAAGTCAGGCTCTGTGATTTGTGCTCTTCACTTGGCATCTCCACTGCATGCTAACACCGGTGCTAAAATATGGTATACCCATGGTAGCACTGAATGTCAAAAGCCACCTGGGAAGCAGGAGAAGAATAAATTAGCCCTTGGAGAGGCAAAGTAGTAAGTCCAGGAAGCAGTAGAAGGGATTTCAGACTTAGGACCCTGCCTGCCTTCTAAGACCATTTTTGAGACCTTTCTCTCTTCTGCTTTTTCCCTCTGCCGTGCCTCTGGAGGGAGGCAAAACTGCTGCCCACCCCCATTGCCCTTCTCCCTGGTCTGGATGGCTCCATATGTACACTAATCAACCTCACCCTCCTTCAGTCCAAATGCCTTTCCCTAACTTAGGTAGGAAAAAAAAAGAAAATTAATCTACTACTGAAGCTTTCTTTTGAACAAATGCTTTCTTTTAACTCAAATGCAGGTTTTATTGGTCAGGCTTCAAACTCTAAGATCAGAATCTCAGAGAACATCAGGGAAATACATATTTTTTATTAAGGGATTTCTTTCTGATAGACCATAAGTCACACCCTTGTGAGCTCTTGGTTTTGTCTCTAAGCAAAGCTGGCGAAAACCAGAGTAGGTCAAAAACTCTCTGCATGATCTTCAGCCTGTACCTCAGTTTCCCAGCTGCAAAGGAGGATAAAAGTATACCAACCCTGTGGGCTATGGCAGGATTTATGGAGCTATCTACAAAAAGTCGTATTTTGAAAGTTCCCAGCACAAAGTAAGTGCAACATAAATGTTCATTCTTGTTATCCTGATTTTTTTTTTTTTTTTTTGGACAGGCAGAGTGGACAGTGAGAGAGAGAGACAGAGAGAAAGGTCTTCCTTTGCCGTTAGTTCACCCTCCAATGGCCACCGCGGCCGGCGCGCTGCGGCCGGCGCACCGCGCTGATCCGATGGCAGGAGCCAGGTGCTTTTCCTGGTCTCCCATGGGGTGCAGGGCCCAAGCACTTGGGCCATCCTCCACTGCATTCCTGGGCCACAGCAGAGAGCTGGCTTGGAAGAGGGGCAACCAGGACAGAATCTGGTGCCTCTACCGGGACTAGAACCCGGTGTGCCGGTGCTGCAAGGCAGAGGATTAGCCTAGTGAGCCACGGCGCCGGCCGTTATCCTGATTTTCTATGTCATCCCCGGTCTTTGGGCTGGCATGGATTAGAGAGCTGCTCCCCAGCTCCTCCCAGTCTAGAAGCACACTGCCAGCAGTTCTCAAGAAAGCTTGTTTCCTGCCTCGTGGGGTGAAGAATTGAGTTGACTTAATAATGCTTGCTACTTATATAGTGTTTCTCTTCCTTAAAAGACCTTTGTGCAACCAGCATTTCTTTCCATGAGATTAAACACAGGAAGACTCTCTAAAGGGAAATTTTCAAAAGAATTGTCATGGGCCTCATTTGCAGAATTGTCCAGGCTGCTTAAAATCTGCTTGCCATGAGAAAAGTTGCACAAACTATCAGAAAACAAGAATTTCCACAGTACTAGTAAATGTATGGGGTTCAAATGCAAGAAAAAAAAAACAGGTGTTTTACATTTATCAGCACAGGAGGGTTGGAAGGTTAAATTCACATTATTCTGGATGTTTGGCATGCTGTTTCTTTCACTTCTTTCAAAAGAAGGAAAACAGAATAGTGAGGGAAATTTTTTTTTTAAATAAAGCATCTTTTGTTGATACAAGTCCTGCCAGAGAGGCTTAGGGAAATTAACTGCTAAGAAATGTGGTCCCATCTCACTACACAATCCACTGACAATTTTCACCTCCCTTGATGCAAACATCCAGACGTTTCCTTCTACTTTTAGGGGACAGTTAGTCTTCCATATTCAGAATCCATTTCCCAAGTGAAGTGAATTTCCAATTAAACATTTTAAATCTTAACCTTGCTTTGCGCATACTGACAAGAACCGTGCATGGCTCCCTACAACTTCAGAAATACACGAAAACATGTTTCCTTGATAATTCACAGCAACTCACAATACTGCTCGCAAATTCAAATGAAAGGCTAATTACTCAGAGAATAATGGCAGAAACTAGAGAGATGGCAAAGGGTCTGAAAAGTCGGAGTTGCAAAAGGTTTCCCAGACAGGATGTCACCAGACACTCCGCTTCCTATGACTCTGAGAAATGTGTGTCTGACCATTGGCGATCTTGCTCAATGTTTGATTGAAAGATCAGTTTTTGTTTTTCCTTTCTAGTGTCTGGCCTGCATTCCACATAAAAGACTCTGGGTTCCTCATTGTTAGGAACACTGTGAGTCTGCTCGCAAGACAGACATGCTCAGCTGATGGCCCAATTGTGGATAAGTCAGGAAACCTGGCTGGAGCCACAGCCTCCATGCTGTCAGTGGCTCTCACATATGCCCTTGATTGTTTCTTCTGTCTGCTTTGACTACACTGCCCTCCTTCAGCTCACAGTGGGACAATTGTTTTGACATCTTGCTTTCACACATTCTGTTCACAGGCAGGGATCAGAAGAGCTGCATCCAAATAAGTACAGTGAATTTTCTTTATTCGATCTGGTGATAAAGTTATCTAATTGCAGGTGTCCTTCAGGCCATGATGGCCAGATTAGCACAACTGAGTAGGATTCGTGTTGCTGGCTGAATCCAGAGAAAATATACAGAATTCACCATGGGCTTTTTGTTCCTATAGTTCTCCTTGCTCCCAAGAATTCTGCTTGAAGTCAGTGTTCAGCTTAGATGATGGGCACATTATTTTAATAAGGTCAGAGGCATGGTTTTAATCTATTCATTTTTCAGCTAATGTCACTAAGTTTTATGATCAGAGTCTGGACTATTCACAGTCAATTATCTCAGAAAGGACTGTAGATTACCAAGAAGAACAACTTAAGGAAATATGGCTAGGTCAATGTACATCCACTGTCCCAGGAGATAAAACAACTCAAAGACACCCCCCCAAAGGTAATTTCTGTTGTGTAAACAATGGCAGCAATGCAGAAGAGATTCATTAAGGATTCCAATCACCCAGTGTTCATGTAAAATCCAAACCAGCACCTGTACCATTACCTAATATCTATAATTAATAGCTGTAGTGTCAGAAGTTCAGAGTCTAACGTTCCTGCCAGGAATGACCCCACAACAACAAATGCTTTCAATGATTTTTCTTGATGATCTTGAGTCACAAAATGCAGTATAATTGGCTCTTCCCCCAGAGTGGTTCTGACACAGTTTGGCTTGCCTTGCCATCACAACTTACCATGTAAACAGACTGGACATTAAGGCTACTCAGCACTACAGGTCATTTTAACATGAAAACATTAAGAGCCTGAAGTCAGTATTTTCCATATCAAAATAACCAGAGGATGGATACCTTAACCTAAGGACATGGCCCACCCTGTCCCAGGGGCAGATATATCCCTGTAATTAAGAAGAATTAATCAAGCTCCTTTGACAAATCCTGTGGATTGCTTCAAATCACACAACTATTTCCCTTTGTTCAAGTTTAATTTTGTCCATGGAGATAAAATGTACTCATCTGCTGATGTTAGCACTCACTAAATAACTGGATTCAGCAAACAGGCATTAGCTACCTAATTCAGGTTCAGGAATACACCATCCACAAGGAGCTTGAACTCTAGATAGATATTGATCAAATAATTATAAAAACCTGTGCTATGATAAATGCTATAAATGACAAGTATATAGTCTTAAAAGAACATTCAACAATCTGAACACTGTACTACTGTCATTATACTGATCAAATAGAAATAAATACAATATATATCATTTTCAAAGTTCTTATGGAAACAATTTGATATATGAAAGGTCTACAGAAATGTTAATAGAAAATGGAATTACAAGGTAAGTTATTTTGGTGCAAAAAATTTTTAAATCTATGCATAAAATGTCGTTCTCTTCAACAAATCGTGGAAAGTATCTATCACCAAAAAAACTATGGACTTCAAATTTATTTTGCACCAAAATAACATATCTTTTAATTCCATTTTCCGTGAACTTAAAGTACATTCCAATACAAAATCATATTTTTAAACTGTATGGACCTAGAAAAAAGTCAGAATCACTTGACTATAGCAGATCAGTTAAGCTAGGCTGCAGTAATAAGCAATAAAATTGCAGAAACGATATAGCACAGGTTTATTTCTCACTTGGGCAGAATCTCCTGCAGCTCTGGCAGCTCTCCAGGGCAGCTCCCTTGAAGCCATGAATCAGGAATCCAGTCCCATTGCATTTTGTGACTCCAGTTTCTCAAGATGTGGCTTCCAGATCACAGTGGCAACAGCGAACAACATAATAGTTGACTGGCCATCCATACCCTGCCTCTTAAGTGCTCTGTCTCACCACAAGAGCACAAGTAAATGTCAGGGAGAACATGGCTGTTCAGAAAATGTGGAGGTCATGAACAGTAAGAGCGTGATTTCTTAACGTTCCTGAAATTACGTTTACATTGATCTACTGCTAAGGGTAATTCAAGCAATCTCACAAGAGTAAGAAGATGAATATAATGAACTAATACAATGCAAGGAGCAACAAAGAAATCCATTACCAACAACACCTAGACAAAGAAGAATAACATTTGAGTTAGAAGCAAGACATGACTGGAGTAGTTTTTGTCGATGGAACAGGAGAGCCAGTCTGATTGATGACCTATGACGTGGCAGCATCCTGTACCCTATCACCTGGGGGCCGAGTACACTGGATGGAAACAGTACAGAAACAAGCAGAACAGACCCTGGCCCTCCCCTGGTCTCCGAGAATGGCCAAGTTGACTTCTGGGTCACTGCACATTTACCCAATTTTCCTACTGGGCTGGACTAAAATTGTCTAACTGGGTTAACAGACCCAATTTATTAAAAAAAAAAAAAAGCTAAATATACCAAGTTATATAAGGATGTTCCGATTCTGAATCACGGCGTCCTGGGTCAGAGATGAGATACATTAGTTGTTTAACTGTTATCATGAGTCCTTATTTCCTCATTTTGGAACCATTGGCCCCGATCTAAATTACAGGCCCTTCTTTACTCTACTATAAACCAACAAAGCAATAAAGAAGAATTTCCTGCTAATCATTATGACTCCCAATTGTCTTTGGTAAGATGGAAGCTCAGGTGGTGTTTATATATTTGAGAAATATTTTATTTATTTATACTCTCTTAAGCAACCATCCTAAGCACAATATATCTGCTTAATACGCTTCCCTTACGGTTCCAGTGATAGATACAGCCATTAGGTGCACAACGTGACAAATGTATTTGGGGACCTTGTACAAATGATATCAGCCTCTTTATCATGTGTCTTAGTTCTTTATCTGCCTGTGCAGGTCGTTCACAATCTGAGGGAAGAGGCAGTGTACAGTGATATTCAATGCAACATCAAAACAAAGAAAAAGAATGTTTCTATTAAAGCATGTAGAGATGAAAGAGAATGAAATGCAAGTAATTGATTGCAAGAAAAAGTGTCAGATGTTCCAAAGAACAAAGATAAAAATCTAAAGGCTTGGGAGATTAATTTCACCACTTCAAAAAGATGATTCTAAGAAAAACCTACAAGACCAATTGAAAAATAAGTGGCTGTTCCAGAAAATAGAATAAAATTGAAAATGCTGAGAAGATTGAATGGTTACAGTCAACAAAACTGCACTTACTTAAAAAGAGTATAGCCAGAATGTATGTCATTATTAAAACACGTGGTGGTGATCCAGAGCAAATTTTAAAACTTCTTTTTAGGGGCCAGCGCTGTGACACAGTGGATAAAGCTGCCTCCTTCAGTGCCAGCATCCCATGTGGGCACTGGTTCTAGTCCCCGCTGCTCCACTTTGAATCCAGCTCTCTGCTATGGCCTGGGAAAGCAGCAGCATGTGACCCAAGTGCTTGGGCCCCTGCACCCATGTGGAAAAGAAGCTCCTGGCTTGTGGCTTCAGACAGGCCCAGCTCTGGCCATTGTGGCAATTTGGGGAGTGAACCAGTGGATGGAAGACCTCTCTCTGCCACTGTAACACTGCCTCTCAAATAAATAAATATTAAAAAAAAAAACTTTTTTTATTTATTTGACAGAGCTAGTGAGAGAGAGAGAGAGAGAAAGAGAGAAAGGTCTTCCTTCCATTAGTTCACCCCCCAAAATGGCTGCCACGGCCGGCGCTGCGCCAATCCGAAGCCAGGAGCTTTGTCCTGGTTTCCCATGCGGGTGCAGGGGCCCAAGCACTTGGGCCATCCTCCACTGCCCTCCCAGGCCACAGCAGAGAGCTGGACTGGAAGAAGAGAAATCGGGACTAGCACCCAGCGCCCATTTGGGATGCCGGTGCCTCAGGCAGAGGATTAACCAAGTGAGCCACGGCGCTGCCCCCCCCCCCAAAAAACTTTAAGAAACAGAAACTCTTCCATATTGCTGTCTATTAAGAGAAGTTACAGTATCATAGTTGGGGGAGGGAGTTCTACAAAAATAAAATTTTGGAAATCACATAAAGGAAGAAGATGACAGCTTTAGAAAAAGCTACTATTCATTCCTGAAGAAGTCTAAATGTAAAATTAAGAAAAATAACTAGGGTAGGGTCAAGACCAAAAGCATGCTTACCAGCAGGTTCATTTGTTACTTGGTTTTGTTTCTTAGTAGAAACAAGAATGTTGAAATACCAGGAAAGTTCTGAAGCTTTTAATTGAGAAACTGGTGTTTCTGTATTTTATCATCTTCAATAAAATGTCATAAGTAATTTTGAGGGGAAGGTGATTCATTATATGATCTTTTTATTATTGTTATTAGCGACTCATTTTTAAATAGATTATAAGCCTATTCTAGCCTAATTTATGAAACTATTTGGTACAGATTAACTGTATGTCATATCATGAATATAAATATTTTGGGACTTTTAAAAAGCACTTGTGCGTATGTGTTAGGAAGGTGAAGAATATGAGAGTGTGTGACCATGGAGATGTGCATGGTAGTGTGCACGATGCTTGTGGGTATTATGTGGTTGTGCAAATGACCATCTGTATACAAAAGGCCTTCAAAAACTTCACAGAAAAGGCATATTATGAAAAACCTACAGATGCAGTTCAAAATTTTTGCACCAAAATAAACTTATCTTTCAATTTCATTTCTCCATGAACTTTTAAAAATACCCTCACATGTGTGTGCCATACAGAAGAGGGTATATGTGAATGTGTGTGTGAGTAGTATGTATTACTAAGAGAAAAACTGACAGTTTACTGGAATAAGACAAAGGTTCTAGTACTAAGCAGCACTCCGGAAGGAAGATGATACAGCAGGCCACACCACCACGAGTACTTGTTGTATTTAGAGTCAGAAAATATGTACTCATGTACAAAACACAACAGGTTTGGGTACAGCTGGCATTTGCTTTATATCATGATGTTGTGGCAAATTTCAACCTCTGATGGGCTGGATGTTCAGCTGCTGTGACTAAAACTGAGTTGCTTGTCTACTAGATATACTGTTTTGAAAAAAAAAAGATTTTTTTTTTAATTCAGAAGGTAGAGAGGTAGAGAGGGAGAGGTAGAGAGAGGTAGAGAGAGAGAGATGTCTTTGATCCACTGGTTCACTGCCCAAATGGCTGCAACAGCAGAGCTGGGCGATCCGAAGCCAGGAGCTTCTTCCAGGTCACTCTCGTAGATGCAGGGGCCCAAGGACTTGCATCATCTTCCACTGCTCTCCCAGGCCATAGCAGAGAGCTGGATTGGAAGCGGATGGAGCAGCCAGGACTTGAACCAGTGCCCTTATGGGATGCCAGCACTGTAAGCGGCGGATTTACCTGCTGTGCCACAGTGCCGACCCAAATATACTGTCTTATATATACAGGATATGGGTTACAATTTGTTTCACATCAAGCTAGGATGTGTGGAGAGCTAAGCATACACCTGGGACATCACCATGCTGCTTTGTGCTGGACTTAACTGTCAAGTATGGAAGCTGCTGGCGACTACACTTATTTCAGTTTAACGGTGTATACGTGAGCATGAGTGTGTGCAAGTGGGCACATGTAAGTGTATGCAGGAGCTGCTGCTGACAACAGAGCACTCCTATTAAAGCAACGGAGTGAGGCATTTCTAGGCCTTCAAACAGGAAAAAGAGCAGAGATATCAATGGGGTAATTAGCGTAGCCTTTTGCTTCTTGGGGCATTAACTTAGACCAGATCTGCATTTAGTGTCAAAGCCATTTCCTAAATGGTCCCCTAGAGGCTGGGGCCCGACTTCCTGTCTGTCCTCTCTCTGTGTTCTCTATCCTTGTTAGCCAAGGAAGTCAAAAAGAATTCCAGTGACATCCTTTATTTGCTGCTTGCCATGTCTTTCTACATTCTGGGCCCCTCAAGAAACAGTGTCAACTTCCAGCTACCCATTCATCCAAACCTATAAATTCTTCCAAATGCTGATCAAAACATACTTTAAGAAAATTTCCCTTCCCTATGTTTTCCTATACTGATTGCCCCTTCTGCTCTTAAGATGAGCACTTAGGTATTTCTCCTATGTTGAGTGGAGTGAGACTGCATCTACCCAGTACAATGGGCACATCACTCTGGTCTGATTAACCTCAGAAAACAAAAGTGAATTAAAAATTAATAAATGCTGAGGTCAGCGAAGTTCTCCAAGTAGTCAGTGACAACGTTATGGTTCAATGAGTGAATTAAAAGCATTTTTCCTTATGTCAAGCACTGTGCATTCCATATGGAATATGTTCCTCCCAGACTTTAACAATAAGATAGTATTTACCTTTTCAACTAAGCCACATACCTTCCTGTATTGGAAAATAAGACTTCACATTTCCCTTGTTGAACTGACTGCCAGGAATCTCAGGGCTATATTTAGTACTCAGCATCAGAAACAATAGCTTTTTAGCTTCCTGGCACAACATGAATTTTTTTCCAAGTGATTTCTGTTTTGCCTCAAAATAATTGCTGCCTCATAGCTGCTATAAATTGTAAGTCATCCCAAATCCTCTATGAGGATATAAAATAAAAATATCTAAGAGTTGTTAAAAAAATCAGCACTTAGCATTTAGCCTTACGTACGTGAGCATGGTCCCTTCCAGCTCTGCAATGCTAAGTTTCAGTGCTGTCACTTTCTCACCTTGAGTACAAGTTTGCTAGAGGAGGAGGCTCATCTTCTCTGCTTTATACCCCTCACAAACTACTACAGTGTTATGCTCAGAATAGTGCTCAATAATTCTTTGATTAAGTAGAAGATTTATGTGTTTTTATTTCACTATTTTCATTTTTCCATATGGGTAAAAAATTTAATGAAAACTTAGGGAGAATAGTCTTTGATGAGAAAACTATCTTTGATGGTGTCACAGGTCCAACTCATCAACACGTATGCATTAAATATGTACAGTACTTTGTGTATCAATTATACCTCAATAAGAATGTCAAAAATACTCTTTGATGGAAATTATACCAAGGGATCCAGTATCTTCTAGTTCTGCTTATGTGGCAGATTCCTACTCAATCTTTCTAAAAAGCAATTCTTTTACAGAGGTACAGGAGAAATACAAGTCACCAAAACATGTCCAAGATCACTCAGCTGGAAATGGCAGACTCTGGGTAGAATCTAGTCCTTTTGAGTTCAAAAACTTAAACCTTTGCCACCAGACTATGTAGGCTAAATGTAACTTCTCATGGGTGTACAACTGGTGATTAGTAAATGCTTCCTGAGTTAACCATCCAAAGAGATTGAATTATATGACTATACTGGGTTATTCTAATAATTATAATAACTTTTGTTGAGAAATTAACTATGTACCTTTCACTGTGCCACATGAGCACTTTTTATACATCTTAATTGTCACAATATTACTTGGACATAGCTATAACTGATATTCATTTTAAAGAGGAGGAAAGTAAAATCCAGATAATTTAACTTCTCTATACTCTTTTCCAGTCTGTTTTCTATTGTTCATATTGAGTAAATTCTGTTGATCTGTCCTCAAATTCACTGATTATAAACTCTACCATTTCCACCCTACTATTTAGCCTGTCCAGGTTTGACTTGGTTACTCAGTTTTTTCAGTTCTGTAATTTTCATGTGGCTTCTTTAACACACACACACACACACACACACACACCTCACATATTTCTTATATATAATACAAAATATATAAAGATGTATTACATGCATAGCTTCTATTTCTTTGCTGAGAGATCCTAGTTCTGAGCAACCCTATGATGACTGCTTTAATATTCTTGTCATATACTTTCAAAAGCTGATTCATGTGAGTATCGGCATCTGGTGATTGTCTTTTCCTGTCCACATTCTAATTTTCCTGGATTTCGGAAAGACAAGTGACTTTCTATCACTCCCTAGGAATCTTAGATGTTATGCGATGAGACTCTGGGTCTTATCTAATGCTAGGTTTTTAACAGTCTCCTTGGTGAAAGATAGTCCAAGGGTCAGGTACATGTCTATCTTCAGCTTCCTACAGGACCCTGAAATCACTACCATGGCAACGGAGGTAGCTGGCTCATACCACCTAAGGGGGATTCCTATACCGTTCCCCCTTATACACTAGGACACCTCCCAGGTGAAAAAGGGATGCCAACTCCCATCCAACTGGGCTGCCCCAGGGAAGGAAAGGTCAGGACTGCCAACTAGTCCCGCCTCCCATCAGCCTACACTGTGATACTGCTATTGGATAGGGTGGAAGTTAAGCTCCCCCTTCGTTCCCCAGGGATACCAGGAAGAAACACAGGGATGACCGGACCCAGCACCCACCTCCTCAGTGTGTCTCATTGCTGCTAAGTGAGGATGGAAACTTAAGCCACCACTGGATCCTCCTGACACTACCCTGGCAGGAGAGTCGCAAGCCTGGCTCCACTAGGCAGGGCACTGAGAGTCAACTGCTCTCTTCACTCTGTCAGTGTCACCCAGTGGGAGACTAGAAGCAATATCTGCTTTTACAGTGCTCAGAATAGAAAGTCAGGTTTCCCACTAAGCTCTGCTGAGTTATCAGAGCATGTTGCCTCCCTGCACCCAGCAAGGGGGATAGAGAGGAGAAAGAGCAATTTTTTTTGTTCCATTTATGTTTGGCATTTGACTAGAATTGGGCAAATATTGCCAAAACACTTCCTGGTCCTCTGCCTAGGGGAAATGGGCTTTTATGACTATGCCTGTGGGTGGTTTTGGTTGGAAGGCTCCTGAAGCACCTGTGCAAGGTATCAACAAGGCAGGAAAGTAGCCTAGAAACCCACCACCCTGGCATTTCTTCAATGCTGGAGTCCCAGACCGCCAATTCTGTCACCTTGCAAAAACTTCCCATGCTCATTTACTGTATTATGCCACAGCCATTCAGTTGTAAAGGGGAGGCCCTATGAGAAAGGGAGATGCTCTATGCTAGTGAAGCTAGAGGTACCTGATGTCCTACAAGCTCATAGATGGTAAGGCCAGGATTTGAACGCTGGAATTTTCCTTGCAAAAATTATTTTACCCATCATGCTAGCATCACTAATAATAAAAATAATTACATGTGAATTAGTTTTCTAGGGCTGTCATAACAAAATAGCACAGTCTGAGCTGTTTAAGCAGCAGAAATGTGTTCTCACACCTCTGGAGGCTGGAAACCGGAGACCAAGTGTCAGGAAGACTGATTTCCTCAGAGGCCTTTCTCTTCAGGCGCAGATGGACACCCACCTGCTCACTGTCTTCCCTCTGAGTCTGTGTCCAGTTTTTCTTTTCTTACAAGGCTAGTCATGTTGAATGAGGGCCCACGTCAATAACCCAATGTAATTACCCCTTTTAAGTCCACGTTCCCAAACACAGGTAGGCACCTGCCGAGTTGCTGAGGGTTAGGACATCAACATACATACTTTTGGAGGACATACTTCAGACCATAGCAATATGTTCTATAATAACATAAGGTATAAAAGTTTACATAAAATTAAGATACTATAGATGTATATTATATATCATATGAGAAAAGCAGCTAGTGTGTTACCTGGCTCTTGGCCTGAGGATGAATTCCTGAATTTGCACACTAACTATACTATTAAAACCCACTTCCCTGGCCATTCTCAATAATAGGCAGGCACAGATTACAGCTGACTGCACGAGGGGAAAGAGAAGAAACTACTGCTTATTCTGAACTATTCAGGTAGAGGGGTAGAAAATCCTTGGGCCCACCTCCATTTTTCTGGAAAAGATGGCCACTGGCTTGAGTTCTCTCCTCTTACCCTTAGGAGGCAAGTAGGCTGAAGATGGTCAGTGCCTCTTGGTCAATTGTTGGGATAATTAGCAAACTTGGCCCAGGCCCTGTTGGCTCCATTCCCACAATTACTCCCCAAATTTGGCCACCTAAAACAACAGTGGCCCCAACAACATGGATGAATCTTAGCAATGCAATATGGAATTTTAGGAGTCAGTTTGAGAGTCAGGCATTTCGTGCCAAGGTTAAAGCATTTGCATCCCATGTCAGAGTGCCCGAGTTCAAACCCATGCTCCATTTCCAATCCAGCACCCTGAGAGGCAGCAGAACACAATTCAGCTACGTAGGTCCTGAGCACTCACGTGGGACACCCAGACGAAGTCCGGCATCCTTGCTTCAGCATGGCCCAGCGGCTGTTGCGGTGCTTTGAGGAGTGAACAAATCGATGAGAGCTCTCTGTGTCTCACTCTTTCTCTCTGCCTCTCAAAGAAAATGAATTTTTTTCTCAAAAATTTGTTTAAAATAAGTCACTTTCAAATCCCTACATGCTGCATGCTGTTTTTATAAAATCAAAACTAATTTAACCAAAAATACATACACTTTGTAGGAACACAGTACAGATATGACAAACTATTTAAAAAGAGGGCAAAAGAGTGATGAGTATGGGATTCGGGATCTCTTTCTGCTGGGGAAACATCTGAGCAAGGAGGTGGGATAGAGGCATGGGACTGGTGAACTTTAGTAACTGTCAGGGTCCCAGCTTTGGTTCTGGATAGAGGGTCCAAAGATTACCATTCCATTATTCAAGATTACCATTCCATTATTCAAGTTAAAATAGGTTGATAAATGAAAGCAAGGGGAATGGGATCATTATGAGTCCTTTAGTCTTAAATCAGCTAAGATTCAGGATTGTTTATTGCTTTCATTACTCTAATAAGGAATTAACTGTATTTCTCAAAGATTGGACAGTTTAAAAAAAAAAAAAAAAACTTTGTTTTTAACTGCTCAGGCTGAAAAATAGGACAGGAATCAGGCCTATCCTAAGCACTTTTTACCTAAGGACTTTGCCAAACCTATAAACCCCAGCCTAACTCCAGAGGCTGATTCAATAGTTGGCATGGGGTCTAGGAATCCATATTTTATGCTGATTTCCAAAGCAGCCTCCTGGGAAGCCATCCCGCCTGCAAAGTCTTGGTCAGTTAGCTCATGGTTTTATCTTTTTTTTTTTTTTTTTTTTTTTTGACAGGCAGAGTGGATAGTGAAAAAAAGAGACAGAGAGAAAGGTCTTCTTTTACCATCGGTTCACCCTCCAATGGCCGCTGTGGCCGGCACACTGTGGCCGGCGCACTGCACTGATCCAAAGCCAGGAGCCAGGTGCTTCTCCTGGTCTCCCATGGGGTGCAGGGCCCAAGCACTTGGGCCATCCTCCACTGCACTCCCTGGCCACAGCAGAGAGCTGGACTGGAAGAGGGGCAACCGGGACAGAATCCGGCGCCCCGACTGGGACTAGAACCCGGGGTGCCGGCGCCGCAGGCAGAGGATTAGCCTATTGAGCCGTGGTGATGGCCTCATGGTTTTATCTTAACAATGCTCATCCTCTAGAACCTTCATTTTGTCATATCACTCTGTCTTCATGAAACCTCTCCTCTTCCCTCGAGCTGCCGAACCTAAATCCCTTTCCATCGTTTTAGAGTCCTCTGCAGTCTCGCACCACCCCACTCACCCACAGCCCTGTTAGGCTTAGGTAAATACAATCAGGCCAGTGTCCTCACCGCCATATGGAGAGTCTCTGTCTACTTCCCCAGCCTGTTTTCTAGGGCAGCCCTGTCTGGGAAGCCTTCCCTCTTTTCTCTCGAGATCTGGCAAATCCTTCCCACCAGATTCAAATCTTCCCCTCCCACCTAAGGCATTTCTGAAGGTTCTAGCACAAGATAGTCCTGATGAACTCCTGTGTGCTGACTCATTCCCTCACTTCTCTTTACAATAGTAAACCTTCTCATGACCGAAAATTAGTTTTTCTTCCCCTTCACTTACTTTTGACCCCTATTATGCCGAAATCTGTGAGCACCCAAGACCATGTATCAGCTCAGGGAACCACACCCTCCCTCTGTCCCAAGGCTAATGCTACAGCCACTCTGTGGAGAGCACAATGCCCACCACGGGTTCTGTGCAGCTGGACAAGAGTACTTTGCTTGTCCAGTCAAGACCAGTGAGGTCCATTTCCAGTGCCCATTTGAGGAAATAAAAAAAAATAAAGTTTGGATGTTGCTATCTGTTACGCCTTCTGCTTTGGGTGAAAGAGAAACAGAGAAGGCTAATGTTCAAGCAGACAAAAGGCGGCCCAGAACAGAAACAAGCAGAATCAAGAGCTGGAGAGAAAGCTCGAGTGGTCGCTGAGTTCCTGCCTCTGGTTCCTGAGTCCTCACTGAATTTTTGTCTTTGGGTTTGATGGCATTCCTCTGTATTTCTGAATAAATTTCCACCTTAAAGTTTAGCTATTCTACATAAAGGTTCTCTTACTTTTGTCCCAAACAATCAGCATTCTTTATGCTCCAGTCTCCATGGGACTGGATCACCACATCTGCCCCCCATTCTCTGCCTTCCCGAGCCATCTCTTAGTCTCCAAGCCACAGAAAGCATAAGATGAAGGGATGCCTGCCATCAGCCAGTCAGTCAGCAAGTGTTGTGCACCCTGTGATGTTGTGGGCCAGATATGAAAAACTCCAACACCCAGGGGGAAGAAAGCAATATTAGAATCACTACTGATGCCCATAGACATCGAAGAAGGGTAAGTTCATTGTCAATCTTTGTCTCTCACTCCCATTTTAACATTCCTCAGATCTTTCCTTTGCTTCTGGAATGGATAATTTCCAACATCGCAGGGATCATTGCACTTCCTTATCTCAGGATTTACTTTAACTAAAACAGAGAAGTACAAGGTTATATTAGAAGGCAATGCATTCTCTCAGTTGACACAGAGAGAGAGAGAGAACGAACGAACTAAACCCTACTCTAACCTTATCACCAGGAATCCCTATTTTCAACCTTGAGAATAAACTATCACCTTAACATCTGACTTTCAAACAAATCATTTGAGTGCATATCAGATCACTTGTTGCTTGGACTATTTTTACTTTTTAATCTGCCTATTTACATAGCATCCCTCCTCATTCTTAAAGGATGAATTTCATAAAGCAATGGGAATTCTGAGCACGTTTTAAATATCTAAAATAAATTAGTCAATTATTTGCTCTGTGACCAGTGCAAGGCTTTTGCATTGCTACCAACCTGGGTTTCACAGATAACATTGTGGCTGGTGTCCCAATCCACACTGTGACCATAAAGAAATGTCTCCAGTTCCTTTGCACTAAATCTACAAAGTACACAGACTTTTTGCCTGCCAAGCACACAAGCCTTTGTAAGTCTTGCCTCTGTCAGTGCTGTGAATTCTGTGGTATCAGTGGTCCTTTACCACACAAAATAAACATTTACTTGTGGTAAGGGGAGATTGCAGGTCCCATGGAAAAACTAGAACAATGGGAGGTCAAAAATCGGGCCTCTTGGAGACGTCCAGGGTTTCTCCCTGTGGACCAATTAAACAATACATTCAGAAGTCGGCAGTCCTCTTTTCAGAACCACAGGCCCAATTACAGGGCTCCAAACAGCTACATTTTATAGCTAAAATGATTTACAGCCGATGTTTTCCTTGCGTGGTATGTGTTCCTCTTTGTTAAACAAAAGTTCACAGAGAAGAACTGCAACTGAGCAGGGGAAAACGGGAAACACACATGCAAAGAGCTCTAACTCACAAAACCGAATGCAAATAAAAGAAGAAACAGCAGTCTTTGACCTTCAGCCCCTATTCTTTTTGGATTTAATGCCAAATGTGTATTTAGAGACACACTGAAATATTGCCGGTGTAGAATTTTTTTTTTTTTTGCCTCTGTTGGAAGAGCTGTTCTGCTATAGGATTTGTTGAATTATAAATTTAACTGAGTTACTAAAAGGTGAACAGCTACCAGCTGATCTATTTGGCTTTGTTAATGATCCAGGTAGATTGACAGCAGGGACCCTCTTCATTGTGGAATGTAGGAGGACAGAGGAATGGGGAAAGGTTGATTAGCAGATCTTTAGTGGTAGCAGTAAAATGTTCTGGTGTTCTATTGCACAGTAGGATCACTACAGATAATGTTAATGAACGATATATTTCTCTATTTATGAAAGGGGGTAGGCATTTGGTACAGCGGTTAAGACATCACATAGGGGGTTGGCACTGTGGCATAGTGGGTAAAGCTACCACCTGCAGTGCCAGCATCGCATATGGGCGCCAGTTTGAGTCCCAGCTGCTCCACTTCCAATCCAACTCTCTGATGTGGCCTGAGAAAGCAGTAGAAGATGGCCCAAGTCCTTGGGTCCCTGGACCCAACTTGGAGACCCAGAAGAAGCTCCTGGCTTCGAATTGGCTCAGCTCTGGCCCTTGCAGCCATCTGGGGAGTGAACCGGTGCATGGAGGACCTCCCTCCCTACCTCTCTCTCTCTCTCTCTCTGCCTCTACTTCTCTTTCTGTGTAAGGCTGACTTCCAAAAAAATAAATCTTTTTTAAAAAAGACATCATTTAGGACATCCACGTCCTACATCAGTGTCTGGTTCAAATCTCAGCTCACTTCCAACACCAGCTTCCTGCTACTGCACAACCTAGGAAGCAGCAGGTGATGGCTCAAGTAATTGGGTCCCTGTTGTTTATGAAAGAGACCCTCATTTAGTTCCTGGCTCCTTCCTTCATTCTACCCAGAACTAGCTACTGGGGGCATAGATATATTTACCCTGAATGGATATTATACAATGTGTGTGTTTGTGTGTGTGTATCTATCACATGGTACCCCATGAATTCATACACTTTGTATGGCTCAGTTTAAAATATTTCTTACATTTTTTAAATAAATAAATATTTCTTACATAAAATAAAATTTGGAGTGAAGGATGGGAAATGGACCTCAAAATTTAACCTGGATGTAGACGAAGCCTCAAGCCTTGTCTCAAGTCATCCACCATGGCAATGTTTTACTCTTACAACTTTGGCCCACTTGATAAATCATATCACTCATACGATGCCCTAGAATACAAACCATTCTTTCTTGATGTCTTAGAAATGACTGTGTTCGGAGTCCTGTTAATGGAAATTAAGAAACCACATATGGGACCAGGCATTTGAGGCAGAAGGTAAAGTGCTTCTTGGTACACCCATACTTCCATAGTTTGAGTCCTGGCTCTGCTCCCAATTCTGGCCTCTTGCTAACGTATATCCTGGGAGGCATCAAGTTGGATTCGAGTATGTAGACCCCTGCCACCCACTTGAGACACCAAGATTGAGTTCCAGGCTTCTGGCTTGGGCCTGGCCCAGCCCTGACTGTTGCAGACATTTAAAGAATAACCAGACAATGAAAAATCTCCCTCTTTTTCTCTGCCTTTTTATTATTATTTTATTTATTTGAAAGACAGAGTTACAGAGAGGTAGAGACAGAGAGGTCTTCCATCTGCTGATTCACTCCCCAGATGGCTGCAACAGTTGGAGCTGAGGTGATCCGAAGCCAGGAGCCAGGAGCCTCCTCCGGGTCTCCCACGTGGGTGCAGGGGCCCAAGCACTTGGGCCATCCTCTACTGCTATCCCAGGCCATAGCAGAGAGCTGGATCAGAAGAGGGGCAGCTGGGACTAGAACCGGCGCCCATATGAGATGCTGGCGCTTCAGGCAGAGGAGTAACCTAGTGCACCACGGCACCAGCCCCTAAAAGTAGGTTTTAATGAGATTGTATCTCATCTAAGCAAAGTGCCTGGGGTGCAGGGGCCTTGAGAGAAGGGAGCAGGGTGCTTCAGATGAAGAGATGAAAACTAAGGCTGGGGTCACCAAAGTTGAGCGCAAACCTTGCCTACGGTGCAGTTGGCCCTAAAACCCTGTTATCCACTGGAGCCTTATTAACCATGAGCTTCGTTACTACATTTTAACTCTAAAAGATGCCTTGGCTCCAGTCCTCTTCTAAGAGGTGTTAACAGTATTTCTTTTTTTCCATAGGAAAAAAATTCCTCTTCTTTTTCATTCACTCCGTTGGAACTTCAGCCTGAACATTTGCATCCTAGAACTTAGCTTTTGATAGTCAAGACAGAAAGTAGGCTTCGTTGACAACAACCTATGTGTATTATATTTTGAAGTCAATTTCACATCATTCACCAAGACTTCTGAACCTTTGGCCCAACAGACAGCACTGGGAGAGAGGTACCTGCCAATTTTTTTTTTTTTTTTTTTTTTTTTTTTTTTTTTTTTGACAGGCAGAGTGGATAGTGAGAGATAGAGAGACAGAGAGAAAGGTCTTACTTTTCTGTTGGTTCACCCCCCAGTGGCCGCTGTGGCCAGCGCACTGAGCTGATCTGAAGCCAGGAGCCAGGTGTTTCTCCTGGTCTCCCATGGGGTGCAGGGCACTTGGGCCATCCTCCACTGCCTTCCCGGGCCACAGCAGAGAGCTGGACTGGAAGAGGGGCAACCGGGACAGAATCCGGCGCCCTGACAAGGACTAGAACCTGGTGTGCCGGCGCCACAGGCAGAGGATTAGCCTAGTGAGCTGTGGTGCCTGCCCTACCTGCCAATTTAATAGAGGAGTCACATGATAGAAACAGCCCTTCTCCTCTCTGTTCTTTAAAAGCACTGATACAAATCTCAAGCTATCGCACCAGCATTTCTTATCACACTCCCTTTGTAGAGTAGCTTCTTGTACGTTACTTCCCAAAGTCATAAGGCCTAATAAGATATTACCATAGTAAAGATATTACCATAGTAAAGATATTACCATAGTAAAGATGAGTAACAGTGCTGTATCTTGGCACTTTTGTCTCATGATTTATATGCAACCTGTTACTCACTTTCCACAATAACCCTGTTAGGTGGGACTCCTTATTTGATTACACAAATTATATGCAGTGGATTCCCTTTATACAGGGAAGTCACTTGCCTGAGTTTCAAAGCTAATAATGAGTCTGTGACGTGAGTCCATGCCTACCTCACGTCCAGTGTCAGTGCTCTTACAGACTATGATCAAACACTGGGTTAAACAGAGCTGAACAGGGATTCTGATCTGTGGAATCTCTCAGATTCTTTGACTTGTTCAATCCCCGCTGCTATAACAAAGTACCTTAGATTGGGTAATTTAGAAACAGTAGAAATTTCTCTCACAATTCTGAAAGATACGAAGTCTGAGATCTTGGTGCAAACAGATACACTGTCTGAAAAGAGCCAGTTCCACAGTTCATCTTTTCACAAGGGATTGTCACGTATCAGATAAGGCAGATGGAAGGGACGTGTGTCTTCACATAGCAGAAGAGATGGAAAGAAAAGGGAAGCAGTCTCCTTGCACCTGTTCTATAAGGTCACTGATCACATTAATCACCCACCCCTTAAGCATCTCTTCAATACCCACCTTAATACCATCCCCTTGGTGATTCAGTTTCTATATATGAACACTGATGGACACATTCAGACCTCAGCACTCTTAATAGACTCTATAATTCTAAACTCTAAACTCATTCCCCCAAACCTATTTGGTCCCATGCACCATTTTTGCCATGACGTATCCTTGTTCATCAACGTTCTACAAGATATGTTGAGCACCATACCGTATTCTCCAGCTGAAAGAGCCTGGTCAAGAAGACGTCTGCCAAGTGTCTGGCACCTCCCTAGTTGGAGCACTGGCAACCCCAGGATCACACCTGAACAGAGCGAGTGCCCCAAGACTGATGACAAGAGGGAGGCCTGGACGCTGAGACTGGAGGCTGAAGGGCTTCAGGCCTCTGGTGGAGCCTTTCAGAATCTAAAGTGAGTACAAGTTTCTGCCTTTATGTCTCAGATTGAAGTCTCTACCGATGAACAGCTGGAGAGTATTATAAGCTGTGTGAATATTTTGTTTCTTACCAGAACAAAAGACATTAAAATAAACTGCCTACAGGAGGTTTGGTGACTTACAAAGTGACCTGCATTGTGAGCCCTTTCGTCTGCTTTAAGATTGGTTCAGAAAAGCCAAAAATGAGGTGTTACTGTTGAATGAATTTCCACATTTCTACGATAATAACATTAGCTTATTGTGCCGTTCCAAACTTTCCTCTGTGTCCCTTTATAGTCACTGTTTAATTGAAAGCATAACTTTGGGGAGAATGGGCATCTGGGAAGCAAGGCAAAGTCAAGTCAAGAACATTACACCCCCACAGGTCACATATGCCGTCGGGAAACCAAGACAAGAAACAGTCAGCAAAAGAAAACCAGATGTGAAGCTGGTGTGATTACACCATCCCTCCCAATATGAGGAGCACTTTCAAATTCACATTTTGTTCCTTGGAATCAATTGCTTCACGAAATTCTTCCAAATAAATGAAACATTGAGCAGCACTTGCCCAAAAGAATTACATGAAGCTCACACAGGGCTTTTGAAATTTCATTTGCATTTGAATGGTACAGATTGTAATTTAGTATAATGAAGTCCACGTAACCAAGAAGGAGAAATTCTATGAACGACTTGCATTCCCATCATGTCTACTCCTACTTCCAATCCCAACATGTTAACCTGAGTCTCCAAGTCCCATCAGAAAGGTGGTTCTGGAAAGCAGGAGACATCCTTCAGGACCCTGCTGCACCTGCCTGGGAGCGAGACAATCAAGTGTTGCCAACACACTTGGTTATTTCCATTTACCATATTTCCTTGGATTCCCCACAAACAACGGATGCTTCTGTACAAATCATTTTTGGTACAACAGATACGGCCATTACGGTGTTGCAATAGGAGGGCCATCTCTCAATATATGTTCAGGTTCTGTTGTATAATTACTATAGTAATAAAGCCATATCACAAGAAAGCAAGTCTTTGCTGGCAAAAATGTATTTATATAGTCATGTATCACTTCACAATGAGGATATGTTCTAAGATGTGCGTCATTAGGCAGTGGGATCATTGTGTGAGCCTTAGAATGGGCTGGCACAAACCTCAATGGAAATAGGTGCTGCCTCAATCAAGTCTACTACTGATGCTTCCAGGGACTGTTGTGACAGCTCAAAGTAGTCTCACACTCCCTCACGGTAGCCAGAGAGATTGTCTCAAAACACTTGCATGTCTATTCCAGAACCATTGTAACCCCACAGCAAAACTCTGTGTCTAACTAAATCTCCTTCCTAACATGTAGAAAGCACCCATCCTGGCCTTGCTTTGTGAACCAAAATATGCAAATACATTGTATTCTTTGTCAGAAGAATCTTCAGTAAAATAAAGGCAGCAGTACTCAGAAAGGAAAAAAAAAAGTGCAGTTTCACAAAACATTTCCACACAGACCGTGAGGCCTCCACTGTTAATTGGCAATAAACATGCTAGAAAACTATAGTATAAGACAAAAGGTTTTAAAGGCCCTATGAAAATACGTGTATATTTAAATAAGACATTTTCCAGGCCCTTATACCTGGGAAAAAGTCAAAAGACAAATTCTGATAGGCATTTCAATTTTATAAAAGAAGTTTATCTTCCATTTCTCCTATCATTAATAGCCCCGTGGTACTTTTATGGCCTGTCTACCCACTTAGATGAGTGCCAGATTTTGAGAGAGTTCTCTTGTACGGATAAGAACCATCTGAAAGGACTGTGATTCCATAACTGAAGTAAAGGCACTATAACATCTCCGACATGATACAGGGTAACTTCTAACCATGTGAACCGTCTCCATCATGAACAGCATCACAACACAGCCACACACGGTTCTATACCCAGCAGAGTGATTCAGCCATATTTTCTTAAGCTCCTAAAACAAAGTCTCCCTTTCTTTGTCCTTATGGTTTTCAATGAATACACTCTAAGCGATGCAACTTGAGTTTCTTAACAAGTTCCCCCGCCCCCCACAGTAGTACAAATTTGTTAATTTGCCCAAACTTATTTAGAAAACCATATTGTTTTGCATGGAGCATGGTCTGAGATTTTGACACATGTAAACAATTTGGAAATGATCAAATCCAGGCTTTAATATATGTATCATCTCAAACATGTACCATTGCTTTTGTACCAGAGGAATTCCAAATCTTCTCTTCTAGTTATTTTGAAATACATAATAAACTATCATTAACTATACTCATCCTACTTGCTACAGAACACTAGAATTTAATCCTCCTAACTGCATTTTTGTCTAGGAAAATTATTTAAAGGATGATGTACTAAACAGTACAGACCTACAGGATATCTTAAATTTTCACTTTCTGATTTGTTTACAAAAGCCCTAATACATTTCTTATTTGCTAGGATATGAAATTAAAGAGAAATTCTTTCTTTTTTGGTTTTTCATTTTCCACTGCAGAGTAATAAATTCTGGGGAAAAAAATAAATAAATCACAATAAAGGATTCCAATTAGGTCCCAGTTCTGAAGTCTGACTTCTCTCATCTCAAAAACCTGACACACATTCCAGCAACACAAAATGCTTTTCTTTTTTATATATTTATAAATGTGTATGTATTTGGGAAGCAGTAAGTTTTTTCCTTCTCTTCCTTCAAAACCAGAAATATTCTGGTTCAGATTTGCATTTTTCGTGGCCTTCCATTCTGTGGAAACTTAACAAGATACTGGTAGAAACCCACAAGTCTACGGCTCAGTGTTGCCAGCTGTCCTTAAATGAATTTATCTTCATTTGTTTCCAAGTGGACCCAGTAGCTAGTGTGACCTGAACCTGTTCTTGAGTGAAACATCAACCAGAACACATGTTTTCTGGGCAGACAGCTGGCTCTTCACATGCCCTAAGGCACTGTAAGGAACCGTAAGCCATTGCTTGTTACCTAACACACAAAAGATGATTTGGGTCAGCATTTGCAATTATAGCCTTGGTTTTATAAAATTAAACATGAATTAATGTATTTAAGTTTAAAATTTAAAATTCAAAAAGTTAAAAACTATCAAAGTAGTTTTTATTATGTCCAAAAAAATGACCTTTTGTGTCCTCTCCAGGAAATTAGAGACCATTTCTGATGCAATGGGATACTTGAAAAGGATGGAGTGGGAAAGAAAGACAAAGACATTCTCAAACATGACATTTGAACATCAATCCCCCTCCCTAAATGCAAAAAAAAAACAAGAGGGGACTACATTTATCTCTAGGTTGATAAAAAAAACAGACTTGGTGAAAAATAAGAGCACAAAGGATTAATCTCCAAAATGCTAATAAGATAGGGAAGGAAGTGATAACAAAATTAGACTGCATTCCTACGGAATTCATACTGAGCCCAAGAGATAAGAGTACACTGTAGGCCAAGTATTTTTATGTGTTGCCTTTATAAAAATCAATGTACATTTTGCCCTATTTCTCTAATTTAAAAAAAAAAACTACCCTTTTTTTAAAAAAATGGCAAATACAAACATTTTTTAGAGACTTCAAAACAATACTAATTGTGAATGTTTTATTTAACTTTAACCTTTCAGCAAGACTTATAATTCATTAAGGATTCATTGCTCTTTAGTTCTTGGTTTAAGAGCCCGAGGACCACATATGTCAACCCAGGGCTATCTAGAGCGTTAGCTGCAAATGTCAAAAGTGTAATTCTTCATTACAGCAGAAATAGAATTATAAAAACTAGATCCTTCAATTACAAATGACATTTACCACTCTAATCAAGGTTAGTCTTACATGTGGCTGGGGTCATGGGTCGAATGAGAATGAATCCCTATTCCAAAATAACTCTGGCACAGATCCAACATCAAGGTTTTGTTTCCATCTTTAAACACTGCTTCCATTATCTTGGTTCTGAGTTATGGTGGCTGTAACAACAGTTATATTTTATTGAGTTTTCTAGGTACCACATACTGTGTTCAGCTCTTGACAACTGGCACAAAGGAATCCTTAAGCATGGACGCTAACTCAGACTCTATCTATATATCAGGGGTCAGAACCCCTGACCTTGGGAAAATTGCCTACCCTTACTAACCCTTTTTTTTTTTTTTTTGACAGGCAGAGTGGACAGTGAGAGAGAGGGACAGAGAGAAAGGTCTTCCTTTTCCGTTGGTTCACCTCTCAATGGCCACTGCGGCCGGCGCGCAGGCCAGGTGCCTCCTCCTGGTCTGCCATGCGGGTGTAGGACCCAAGGACCTGGGCCATCCTCCACTGCCTTCCTGGGCCACAGCAGAGAGTTGGACTGGAAGAGGGGCAACCGGGACAGAATCCGGCGCCCCGACCGGGACTAGAACCCGGTGTGCCAGCGCCACAGGTGGAGGATTAGCCTAGTGAGCCGCGGCGCTGGCCTAAACCTTGGTTTTCTCAAGTGTAAAATGAACACAGTTGTATCTATAGTATAAGGTTGCTGTGAAAAAGATGAGAAAGATAATGACCAAGAAAATTAAGCAGTTTTCCCAAGACTGCCCACAGCTGTGACATGGAAAATCAAATGCAAGCCTAGTTTTTCAATTCTAAACATTTTTGTCCCTGTGACACTCCACCACTCTGAAATGGTCTCCAACAGTGACTACGATAGCATGCAAACAAAAAGCACCAAGAGGAGGAAGACACCAACAAAAACATTGCTTCTATTCCTAGGAATAGACATCAAATTTTGGGGTCCTAGGGTCACTGAAAGAAGACAGGCCCTGACCAGCACCGCGGCTCACTAGGCTAATCCTCTGCCTGTGGTGCCGGCACACCGGGTTCTAGTCCCAGTGGGAGCACCAGATTCTGTCCTGGTTGCTCCTCTTCCAGTCCAGCTCTCTGCTGTGGCCCGGGAGGGCAGTGGAGGATGGCCCAGGTGCTTGGGCCCTGCACCCGCATGGGAGACCAGGAGGAGGCACCTGGCTCTTGGCTTCGGATTGGTGCAGTGCACCGGCCACAACGCGCCAGCTGTAGCGGCCAGTTGGGGGTGAACCAACGGAAAAAGGAAGACCTTAATCTCTCTCTCTCTAACTCTACCTGTCAAAAAAATTAAAAATTAAAAAAATTTAAAAAAAGAAGAAGACAGGCCCTGTTTGAGTCTCAAGATCTTTGAAAACTAGATTGGCCACTGCTTATTCATCTGGACATTATGGGAGCCGATAGTCATTTACCAACAGTGCCTACTGCACCATAGCACTCAAAACCAAGCATATCTACATAGCTCCATGTATATTGATGTATCTATATCTATGTATATATACGTATGTATATATGTAAATCTGTATATAAATCTATGTAATATATAACTTATTTGCTCATTCTCAATATCTATATATGTATACATATATACATACATAGTTATAGAGAAAAAGCAGAGAGAATAAGCAAGTAAGTCTATTAATGAATCCCAAGAAAATTCATTTAGCCTCTCATTTTATGACAGAAATGTAAGTGCATTGCAGAATCATTGGAATAAGTTTTCCTATCCTTTCGTTTTAAGTATCACAAGGGGGCCGGCGCCGCGGCTCAATAGGCTAATCCTCCGCCTAGCGGCGTCGGCACACCGGGTTCTAGTCCCGGTCGGGGCGCCGGATTCTGTCCCAGTTGCCCCTCTTCCAGGCCAGCCCTCTGCTGTGGCCAGGGAGTGCAGTGGAGGATGGCCCAGGTGCTTGGGCCCTGCACCCCATGGGAGACCAGAAAAAGCACCTGGCTCCTGGCTCCTGCCATCGGATCAGCGCGGTGCGCCGGCTGCAGCGCGCCGGCCGCGGCGGCCATTGGAGGGTGAACCAACGGCAAAGGAAGACCTTTCTCTCTGTCTCTCTCTCTCACTGTCCACTCTGCCTGTCAAAAAATAAAAAAAAATAAAAAAAAAAAAAGTATCACAAGGGCATGAAGGAAACTCATTCATTTTGTGCCTACCTGACATGTGCTGCATTAAAACTCAGTCAACTACTTCTGGAATTGAATCAAATCAAACTGCCACTATGATCTCTATCTCTAACAAAGAGATATTTGACCCCTGTCTATCTTCTCTTGATCTATCAACATCTAGCAATATTCAAATTGATATGTTTTGGGATCCCATCCACATAAGGATCTACAAGGCAGAGACCCAAAGCCACACAGACCAGCTCACAAAGAATGGAAGCATTTCACACTGAAAGAAACTACAATATCTTAAACAGCTCTGTTTTGTGTAGAAGACAATGAAAGTTGATGGAGGGACATAAGAGCACGTGAAACTGACCCATATTTAATGCAGACTTTCTGCCTTCATTGTGCAATCCAGAAATATCTTCACAATGGTTTTCTTTGTCAAAATTTGCTCGAATTAACAGCCCTGTAATTGCACACTCTCCTCTAAGATTCCTGCTTGATCTGAAGTTTGAGGCCTTTGGGAGCTACTCTCCTAACTCTCTCCAAGTCCTTATTAAACACACACACACACACACACACACACACATGCATATGCGCATATGCACTGCTCTTGAGGGTCTGGCTTCCTAGTGCCCAGAATTTCTAGAAAATGCAACTTGTCCTTGGGAAAGTCAAATGGCTACAGCTCTGGGTCCATAGGACCTATTTTTCCTTGAAGTCCTCCCTTCCCTGTCTGCCCCTTATCACAGACGACAGAGAGTCCTAAGGTTCCTTCATTTTTAAGCTGCTCCCACCCCAAAAGGCCTGGAGTATGCGAGTTAAACCTACTCTTTGGGGCAGCGTTGTGGCATAATGGGCAAGGCCGCCATCTGCAGGGTCAGCATCCCACGTGGATGCCTGTTTGAGATCTGGCTGCTGCACTTCCGATCCAGGTCTCTGCTGTGGCCTGGGAAAGCAGAGGAAGGTGGCCCAGGTCTTTGGGCCCCTGCACCCATGTGGGAGACCCTGAAGAAGCTCCTGGCTTCAGATCAGCCCAGCTCCAGCTGTTGCAGTCATTTAGGGAGCGAACATCTCTCTCCCTCTCCCTCCCTCCCTCTTTCTCTATCTGCCTCTTTGTAACTCTGCTTTTCAAATAAATAATTCTTTTAAAAAAACTATACTTTATCAAGAAATATCTTATTTTCTTTAGTGTGCATATGCAAGGAATTTTCTAACAGAATTCATCTGCTGCCTCTGTATCTGCTTTTCCACCTCATTAGGAACTCTATCCCTTTACTCCAAACATCAAACTATCTTTATATCCTTCCTTACCCAATGCAGACTTGATGGGCCATTGTTCTCATCACCTTCTGCCAATGTTTTCAAGTTCTTTGCATACCTTTATGTCCCATGTCTCTGGAAGAAGCACTGTTCTGGATCTATCTGCCTTCTCTGTGTCTAGAACTGGGCCACCCAGATTGGGTGTGTAAAGTAGGCAAATGCCAATAAATCATATTATTGTACTTCAGCTAGGTAACAATTGCTTAGGCACCTCTTTTTTTCCAACTCAGCAGTACCCATTTCAAGTCTTTTCCTTTCTCTTACAACCTCCATTCTACTCCTTCACTGTAAAAAGTAGCTTGAAAATAGACACTATGAAGAAGACAGGGCAGATCTCTTCCACAAAACCAACTCATGGAGTTACGCCTCCGGATGCAATGACTAACATGTCTCAGGTATGATGATAAACACTTTGTTTACACTGTATTAAAGGTATAGTCACAGGGCTTATTTGATCTCCAAGACACCTTCGCAAGTATTTTACTATAATAATTTACTTCTTACAAAAACGTTGAGATGGATATTATTACAACCTCATTTGTATAGATGAGTAAGCTGAAACACAAAAAGTTTAACTTACTCAAGATCAGGCCAGCCTCCTTTGCAAAAACAGATGTTCTTATCCATTCTACTATGCTGTCCTTAGATCATGGCCTACATATAATTATTTTATATACTGGTTTAATTCGTGAGCCTAACAACACAATAGGAGTTTTTATTTTTCACAGCTTGCCCTTGAAGAAATGAAACAAAGGAATTTCCAGAAGTTTTTCCCAAGGGCATGCATCTGGAAAGAAGCAAAACTGGAATTTGAATCAAGTGAATCAGCCTCCAGAACTTGAATTTTTACCACTCCACTGCCTCTGACTTCTCCACCCAAGGTTAATCGCCCCTCTCTGTTCTCAATCCAGTCTGTTCTCTTTTCTCAGGAACCTCTTTTCTATGGCTTCCGCGTGTGTCTCTGATAACATTTAATAAACATCGGGCTTCCCCCCTGAAAAAACAGAAGCCCTGCTTTTGCTTTCATAACTTTTCATGGCTCTACATGGACAGAGGTCTCTTCTGTTTACCCACTATTCTCTAATGCTTGTATGCAGTAGGTGCTCAATAATTTGTCAAGTGAAATGAAGGAATGAATGTGGGACTAGAAGAGGGCACTATGAAGGAGAGAAACCTGACCCAGCCTAACGCACCCCAGGGACGGAATACTATTTGACTCAAGCGCTTCATTTTTAAAACTTTGAAATTTAACTTCAGGTTGGAAGAAGGGGGTATAAAGTCACAATTCCACCTCTCCTCTTGAAAATCAACCGAAAGTACCAAGGAGAAAGAAAACAGCAGATTCAATTTGGGGCAATAGTAGGAGATTGTAAGTCCAAATGAAATGAAAATGAAAAGCATTCAAAAGCAAAGAGAATTGTTACAAGTCACTGTGACTGCAAATCTGAAAAAAAAAAAAAAAAAGGCCAGCAAAGTGTGGTATTTTGAGAGAAGTGTACATGAGATGCCCCTTCTCAGTGCAGTGCAGGTGCACAGGATGACAGCAGTTTCCCCGTACCTATACTCACCTAGGAGAAGCAGGAGCTAAATGAAGAACAGCACAAATAAACCATATTTTTATTTTCCTATCATTGGACACAGGAAGAAGAGAAGCATTACATTATGAAGAAGAAAAAAAAAAAAAAACTACAGCAGCCTCCCTGTTTCGGAACAGAGTAAAGGCAAATAGGTTACCCACAAAATTCTAGGTAATAAGGAAAATCCCAGCCGGCCTAAAACAAACCATATTGCTTTCCCATATTAATGCTCCTAAAATTCTGATCCAGAAAGAAACATCTCCTTTAACATAAGAAATTTTAACAAGACTCTGCTGGGTTCACAGATCTTTTTACATTGTTCTACTCTGATTTGCTTACAAAAAGAACTTATATATAAAGATGCCTCCAAATACAGTAGAAGAATAGGAACTAGAAAAATCTATAAAGCTAAATAACCAATATGCATTTGCCTGACTTATTATCTATATGATTTTATGAAATTTCTATTTTAAATTCCAAATATACTTATGAAGAAATGAGGGCTAGTATTATCACCACTTTTCAGGGACAAGAAAACTCAGGACCAAAGAGAGATTAAATAAATTAACCAAATTCACATAACTAATAAGCTAAGTTGAAACTCTAACTACTTATAAGGCTTTGTTGTGAATAATTAAATAGCCCATCTAGTGAAATGCTCTCTTTTGGATGGTAACATCTTTGCATATTTTATTAAGTGGCAAGGCTGTTACATTTATTATCTATTTCTGCCTAACATGTTCCTCTTAAAATCACCAGCATCAAAAACCATGTACAATTTTCCATAGTTTCTGTGAGTCAGAAACAATAGAGTGGGTTCCCTGGGTGATTCTGGCTCAGGGTCTCCAGAAACTTGCAATCACAGTGTTGACCAAGGCTATAGTTATCTGAAGACTTGATGGGAGCAAAAGGATCCATTCTTCTGACCAATTATTTACAAGTTAAATTTCACTGAAAGTCTCAGTTCTTCCCAACATGGGCCTCTCCATGTGCTGCTTAAGTATCTTTTAACACTACACCTGGCTTGGAGCTGCAATGCTGTAGGTCCTACCTTCAAAGTCAAATGCTAATATTTCGGATCACAGGGGCCATTTCCAGGCTGCCTACCACAGCTTTCCTCCTCAAAGTCAAGCCAGAAAATAGTACATTGTCTACAAATTGCATAATTTGAACTACAAAAACGACATTAGGAAAACTAGATATCTACATGCAAAAGTATGACGTCAGATCCCATATAAAACACACATAAAAATTAGAGGGGCCTCTGCCTGTGGTGCTAGCATCCCATATGGGTGCCAGTTCATGTCCCAGCAGCTCCACTTCCAATCCAGTTCGCTGCCTATGGCCTGGGAAAGCAGTGGAAGATGGCCCAAGTGTTTGGGCCCCTGCACCTGTGTGGGAGACCTGGAAGAAGTTCCTGGCTCTGGATCGACTTGGCTCCAGCCATTGTGGCCACTTGGGGAGTGAACCAATGGATGGAAGACCTCTCTCTCTGTCTCTACCCTCTCTCTGTAACTCCTTCAAATAAACAAAATCTTTCAAAAATAATTTGAAATGGATTGAAGACTTACATATAAGGTCTTATATCATAAAACTTCAAGAAAACAGAGAAAAGCTTCCATGACATTGATCTTGGCAAAGACTTTTGGGTGTGATTCCAAAAGCACAAGCAACAAAAGCACAAATTGACAAGTGTGATTATATCAAAGTCAAAAGCTTCTGCATGGTTAAGGAAACAGTCAACAAAATAAAAAGACACCGGCACCGCGGCTCACTAGGCTAATCCTCCACCTTGTGGCACCGGCACACTGGGTTCTAGTCCCGGTAGGAGCGTCAGATTCTGTCCCGGTTGCCCCTCTTCCAGGCCAGCTCTCTGCTGTGGCCCGGGAGTGCAGTGGAGGATGGCCCAAGTGCTTGGGCCCTGCACCCCATGGGAGACTGTCGCTCCCCCTCTTCACGGAGGAACGACACAGGACCCTGCGCTGTTCTTTTGTCTGCTCGGCCCTCCCCGGGTTTGCTGCTGGTTCTTCCCAGGTTGGCTACCGTCCCTCCACCTCCGTGGAGGGGCGGGCCCCCTGCCACTTTCCCCACTTCCGCAGGGGAGCGGCACACCGCCAGCCGGCTCTCTCGGGGGCTGCACAGGTGTTCCTTCAGATAGATGTTCCTGGTGCATGTTGTCTCTCTCCTCCTTTATAGTCCTTTTCCACCAATCCCAACTCTGCTACCCACACGCCGAGTACGCTGCTCTCCTCCAATCAGGAGCAGCTCCTGCAGCTTGTCAAGTTGGTGAGAGGCAGCTGGGTAGAAGCTGTTTGCTCCTTTCCCAGTGCCATATTGTGGGAGAACAGATGTATAGAATAAGTCTTAATTCCAGTAACTTAGTCTAGTCCGAGTTGCTCCCCACAGGAGACCAGGATAAGTACCTGGCTCTTGCCATCGGATCAGCGCGGTGCACCGGCCGCAGCGGCCATTGGAAGGTGAACCAGTGTCAAAGGAAGACCTTTCTCTTTCTCTCTCTCACTGTCCATTCTGCCTGTCAAAAAAAATAAAATAAAAAAATTTAAAAAAAAATAAAAAGACAACCTACAGAATGGGAGAAAATATTTCCAAACTATACAGCTAATAAAAAATTAATGTCCAAACCATGGAATGAAACACTACTCAGTCATAAAAAATGTAAAAATACAATTCAAAAAACATGTAAATGACCTGAATGGATGTTTCCAAAGAAAATGGCCAACAGGTATAGAAGAAGATACTCAGAGAAATGCAAATCAAAGCAATAATGAGATATAATATCATACCTATTTGGATGCTATCTTGACAAAAAAAAAATATGAGATAATGAGCATTAACAAGGGAATGGACAAAGAGGAGTTTTCATACACTGTTGATGGGAATGCAAAGTTGTGCAGCCATTATGGAAATCAGTATTCAGGTTCTTCAGAGAATTCAAAATGAAACTGATATATGATCCAGAAACACACATACACACATATCTATACACAGACACATATATTTATACTTATAAGACATACGTGTGTGTATCACTGTCTCAAAGAGATATTTGTAATCTAATGTTCATTGCAGCATTATTAGTAATAGGCAAACCAGGGAATTAACCTAAGTATCCTTATTAATGGGTAAAGAACATATGATGTACATACAATCATACTTCAAAAAGTTTTTGGAAATGGAATGTTTATGTTAGTGCAAAAAATGCTGAAATTCATGCATAGATGAGCTCTTCAGAAATTTAATGGAAAGTGCAGATTATAAAAATTATACATAGATTTCAACACTTCTGTAACAGAAACATCTTTTCATTCTATTATTTTTGATTGAGTGTAATTAATTATTATTTAGCCTTTATAAAGAAGGAAATTCTATTATGGGCAGCAACATGGATACAACATGGAGGTTCTTGTGCTACATGAAATAAGCTAGAATCAAAGACAAATACTGTGTGATCTCACCGACAGTCCATGAGTCAACTTATACGTGAAGTCTAAAAAGTTGAACTCATAGAAGCAGAGAACAGTGGCTGTCACACACAAGGCAGGAAGAGGGGAGATACTGGCCAGAGTACAAACCTCCAATTCTCAGGTGGACATGTTCTGGGGATCTTACGTGTGTGATGAGTGATGACAAAGAATGTTACTTAATCCCATTGTGGTCATTGTTACACAATGCACACATACATAAAATCATCACATTTTACACCCTGAATATGTTCTCTTCATTTGTCACTTTGATGGTTTAAAACACAATAAAATAAAAGGTAAGTCTGATATTTGACATTCGGTAAAAATTGAGTATGTGCACAAAAATCCATGTAAACAAACCGTGTGGGTAAATTTCATACTGGTGAAGCAAACATTTATGACAGGAAGAAAGATCACTATACCATATTTTGTTCCAAAGCAACAAATCACATGACTACTTCATAACCCTAAGTAAGCTAAACTGCTACATTTTGTTTTCTGGGGAATATCTATCTTCTTCATGCCAAACAAAGCAACTAAAGACCAAAGAATTGTCAAACCCCTGGACTAGATCAAAGAAACCTCAAAGCATCAAAAGGCTGGTGTGACCAACAAATGTCTTATGCGAGGCTATCATTAGGGCTTTGTCTCACTACTTAATGGAACATAATTTGTAATTAAAGCTTATAAAATAAAAGGTATCCTCAAGTTGATTACATCTCAAAATTGTATTTAAAATAAAGAATTCCTGAAGGCTCAGAGAAATATTTGAGCTTGAAAAACACAAAAATAGGGACCAGTGTTATGGCACAGTGAGTAAAATCACTGGCTGTGATACTAGCTTCCCATCTGGGCACTGGCTTGTGTCCCGGTTGCTCCACTTCTGATCCGGCTCCCTAGTAATGGCCTGGGAAAAGCAGTAGAAGATGGCCCATGTGCTTGGGTCCCTGCTACCCACTTGGGAGATGCAGATAAAACTCCTGGTTCCTGGCTTCAGCCTGGCCCAGCACAGGCCCCTGGGGCCATCTTGGGAGTGAAACTGCAATCAAAGATCTCCGTCTCTCCCTTTCTAACTCTGATCTTCAGAAAATCTTTAGAAAAAAACTACACAAAATCAGAATACAAAACCTCAGTCAAAATGATGTGAACTTTTTTATTTGACGGGTAGAGTTATAGACAGTGAGAGAGAGAGACAGAGAGAAAAGTCTTCCCTCCATTGGTTCACTCCCCAAATGGCCGCCACAGCCAGCACTGCGCTGATCTAAAGCCAGGAGCCAGGTGCTTCCTCCTGGTCTCCCATGCAGGTGCAGGGTCCAAGGACTTGGGCCATCCTCCACTGCCTTCCCGGGCCACAGCAGAGAGCTGGATTGGAAGAGGAGCAACCGGGACCAGAACCCAGCGCCATATGGGATGTCGGTGCCGCAGGCGAAGGATTAACCAAGTGAGCCACGGCGCCGGCCCTGTGAACTAACTTTAAAATCAAGTGGCAAAAGACAAAATAAGTATGTCAAAATGTCCCATGTCTATAAAGTGTGATTATAATTCACCTTTTTTTCCCTCTTTATGTTTTCCAAATTGATAAAATACACTAAATATTTAATTAAAAGCATATCAAAAACAAATGTGGAAATGCATTCCCCAAGCACTTACAACTTCCTATATAATCCACTGTTATGTAAAGCATTTTTGAATGTTTGTATTCAATGTTCTTCCAATATGCTGAGAACCATGAGTATTTCAAAAAGTTCATGGAAAAATGAATTTTAAAATATTTATTTTTGCAAAAAAATATTTTAAATCCATATTTTTTTCATGATATATACTGTCCAAAAGCTTTTTAAAAATACTTATCTTGTATTTGAAAGGCAGTTACAGAGAGAAAGGGAGAGACAGAGACACAGATCTTCCATCTGCTGGTTCACTCCCAAATGGCTGCAATGACAGGAGATTGACCAGGCCAAAGCCAGGAGCTTCATCCAGGTCTCCCAAATGGGTGCAGGGGTCCAAGGACTTGGGCCATCTTCTGCCGTTTTCTTTGGTGCATTAACAGGAAGCTGGATTGAAAATGGAGCAACCTGAACTGGAACTGGCCCCCATATGGTGGCAGGATCGCAGGCAGTGGCATCATGTGCTCTGACACAGTGCCAGCCACTGTCCATGAATTTTTTAGAGACCCCCTCATTCTTTCTATAGACTCACAGCTTTCAAGTTCTGTCTCTTATCTGGTATTCTTGGTTTGGGCCAGTGCATCTGAACCCAATCTACATTCTTCACAATTTCATGATCTTCAATATATTTTTTTCAGCCTTTGCTATTCCAGCTACAAATATGAATCTGTTATTTTCCTGCTACAAATACTATTAATTTTCCCTCCCAATATTGAAGCTCTTTGAGAAAAATGAAGGACTTGCCAGCTCATCTTTTCTTTGTGTCTGTATTTATGCAGAGTCCATCACACCAGGTTCCAATGAGAGCAGGGCTGCAGCAGACCAAGTGTTTCTAAGGTATTTATTCTGTTGTGGCATCTTTCAACTTCTTTCCAACAAGACAGAAACTAAGAAACGAAAAAAGAAACGCATCTTCTCCTGAGTACATTAGTGATCAAAGGCCTTTCAGTTGACATGTTTTGCAGCCGTCAACTTTCAGATAGTAGCTTCTCTATCAAACGTGACAATTTCTGAGATCACTGAGAAGATGAATGAGGACAGCAGAAGGCAACAAAGGAGCAGAAATAGAGAGACACGGAGCCTGAATTAAACCTCACAACCAGAGAGCCCGGAACCAGCTGGATTCACGCCCAGGAATGCTCCACAGGCCCATCTTTCTCTCTGCCTTAGAACTTTGCACATATTATTGCACTTACAAAAAACCATCTCTTGGGGCTGGCACTGTGGTGTGGCAGGTAAAGCTGCTGCCTACAATGCTGGCATCCCACACAGGGCGCTGGTTTGTGTGCTAGCTTCCCCACGTCCTATTCAACTCCATGCTAATGGCCTGGGAAAAGCAGCAGAAGATGGAGCCCAAGGGTCTGGGTCCCTGCCACACATGAGAGAGACCTGAAAGAAAATCTTGATTCCTGGCTTGTGGATGTCCCAGCACTGGTCCTTCTGGCCATCAGGAAGTGAGGCACTGGGTGGAAGGCTGGTCTCTGCCTTTGTAACCCTGACTTCCAAATAAATAAATCTTAAAAAAAAAAGAAAAGAAAAAGAAAAAGAAATCTTTCCCCACTCCTGCCCCCCCCCCCCCAAACAGTATTCCCAAGTGCTAGAGGCAGCGATTTGTTACAAATAGGAAGCAGGTGAACCCTGGATCCGCATGCCTGGGATCTTCATCAGCCAACACAGACAGAATGCTTCGTCCTCCACATTCAGCAAGGTTCCATCCCGTGCCTCCTTGCCCTATTCTGTTGTTCACAGAATCTCTGACGCCCTGCTACAGATGTAGCCAGAGTGTTAGTACCACCAATCGATTCCCCCAAATGACAGCTGTCATGCCCCAAATTAGGTTCTCCCAGTGACACCATCAGTCAGCCCCTTCCCCTAATTAATATTTGATTGCCAGACACTCTGTTTTCACTTCACTTCAGTCCTTGCTATAAGTCAATTCATTTGTTAGTGTCATTATGAAATCTCCTAGGCATTTAACCTACAGCCCATAAGCATGTTCAATTCCCTACACATGTCCTTTTCCAACCAGTTCAAGTAATAAATAAAATATGCTTTAACACTGCTCATTTACAATGGGTAATAAATGTCTGAGATTAAGGACAAGATTTGTTTTCTTGGGGTTAGGCTTTCCCAAAGATTTGGACACAAAGGCACAGTCAAGAAGATGGAATGCAGAGGCTGTCACAGCCACTTAGAGCTGACCTCCAGTCAGTGACACAAAGCATTAGCTTGGCACAGGGGAAGCAGCATCCAGAGTGCAAATTTGGAGGAGGGGGACAGGGTCTTCTGGCACTATCTTGTCACTGCTCCATTAAGACCTAGACTTTGGAAAGCCAGAATTTCCCAAAAATCGTAAAATAAGGCTCCATGGCATTGCTCTGTCATGTGTGAGATGTTCATTAGCATTTCATGCAGGCAGGCAGAAAATTACTGGGGGAAGCAAGAAATCACATTCCAAGCGTGCCCCCCATCAAGAGCTAAAAACGGCAATTCTGCACAGGAGAAAAACATTGCATTGCTGGCAACAGATTCATCATCAACCCGCGGTGAAAACACAGAGAAAGCAAAGAACCCCTGCACCTGTATCATCCTCAGAACCTTGTGAGCGTTTACCAGAGCTAAGAACATTCCCCGGTATCCTGATGCACATGCTATTCCCACCTAAAGTACTGAGTGCCCCTTACTGGAATTCTGTTTAATTCATTGGAGCCAATGCGTAATTCACTTATTAATGATCAATACCCTCGGGATCTGTGGAAATGGGAAAAGAGGAAAGGAAAGGCATGATTGTGCTCAGGGCACCTCGGGGACATTTCCATCTATATCCAGCACCTTTCTCTCAATGCACACTTTTCAGAAGTAGACTACTGTCTAATCATTCAAGTTCTTCCCATCCCCAGGTGATGGACAGATCTGGATCTTGGAGTGGACTTCGGTCTTTGTGGTGGTGCTGGTGCTTCCTTCTGTGCCAGTTCCCAATTATAGATGGCGACAGGGAACACGTGAAGGAAACAAAGCCAAGCACTTCACACACTTTACTTCAGCTTCATTGTGCCTTTTAAGCAAAAGTGATTACCAAGGAACAGAACAGAGTGCCCTCAATGTTACCTCCCCCTCCTTTAATTGCCCTGCTTCTGATGGAAGCAGGCAATGCACCATCTAAAGACCACGTGTTGAAGGAAGCCAGAGTGGGCTGGATAACGAAAATTTGAGTTCCGCAGGGTCAGTTATGCATTGTCCCTTCTGCTCAGGGTTGAGAGCTGTATTTAGCAGCAGCCAAGAGAGACCAGTCTGTGACCTTGACAATGCTTGGCAAGATCAATGTGTGATAATGCGAGAGAGGACAAAATTAAAAAAAAAAAAACTATTACCTTGCTTAATCATTTGACTTCAGATTGAATTTATGCCACCTGTGTCTGAACTGCCTCCTGTGGCAGCTTGTAGAGGAGGGATGGATTTCACGTGCAGTTGTCACTGTTCTCACTGATGTCTCAGACCCTAGCGCCCAACACTGACACCCGTTTCTTTAGTCTATGTCCAATTTATTTCTTTTATTCATGCAATCATTCACTAACACAATAAAAACCAAGAACAATCTGAGAATATTATTGAGCAATCTAAAAACCATACTTTTGGAGAACATTCGATGATAGAGGAAAGTACTTGTTATATAATAGTAAATGAAAAAGCAGCATACAAAATCATGTATACGATTAAGATCAGATTTGGTTATATGTGCCTGGGCATGTTTAAAAAAATAATTTCAAAATTTCAATTTGATTTTTTTAACATCTACTGGTTCACTCCTCAAATGGCCGCAGTGGCCAGAGCTGGGCTGATCTGAAGCCAGGAGCTTCCTCTGGGTCTCCCAAGCAGATGCAGAGGCCAAAGGACTTGGGCCATCTTCTACTGCTTTCCCAGGCCATAGCAGAGAGCTGGATCAGAAGTGGAGCAGCCCAGACTTGAACCGGTGCCCATATTGGGATGCCAGCGCTGCAGGCGATGGCTTTACCCATTTCACCACAGCGCCGGTCCCTTGATCATTTCTTAACAGTGCAATCAGTAATGCTTTTCATTTTCTTCCTTATACCTCTAAGAACTCTCTAAATTGAGAATGTATTGTTTTTATAAGCATAAAAAATATTTTCAAACTACCTAATAGATGTTGGATATTCTTCAGTTGAAACCTGCATTTTATCATCTATGTATACCACATCAAATACATTAACTTGGCTTCCAGTGCTCTGGATTCCCCACATTCCACATGGCTGAACAACTTTGCTTCCTATCATTTTTTAATTTATCATATTTTTATTTCCAGCCTCCAGAATACAAATTTATGAGCAGGCTGACTCCTGGATGACTCCTCAGCACATCTTGTGGCAGGAAGCAAAGGAGCCAAAAGAACTGGCTTCTGGTTTTTAATCCTCCTGCCACCTGCAGTGCAGAAAAGAAATGCCTCCGAGCTCCTTGGACCTCCTTCTCCCCATATGTGAACTGAAGGGATGGGTAGGATGACCCCAGAAGCCCATCCAGCTTGAAATTTCTACCTTCCACGTGCTGCTGGATCCAACTGGAGCAATAAGTTCTAAAGGTGTGAACTTACTGCTAAGTGTCATTTATCAAGCAAATGATTCTCATTCAGTAAGAAGCAGTAAAAGCCCAGAGTCATATATATTCAGGCAGTCTCACATACTCACATACATATCCGAACAAATCTCTCAAGAAAACTATTCGTTGCTGATGCAAACAGCCCAAACGTCTACAGCATTGAAATTGGAGAGGTGGAGGGATCACAGCCAAGAGGGAGGCAAGGTAGCTCTTCAGAAACATTGTACCACATACTTCCCCGAACACACAAGGGTACCAGGAGTGGGCTGTGTACCTAATGCTGAAGTCAAGTGGAGTCTGAATTCACCTGAATTCACTTGAATTATCAAGTGGCTCAAGTATAGAAACACCCAAAATAATTATAGTAACCTGATCTCAGTCTCAGAAAGTACAATCATAGGGGCTGGCACTGTGGTATAGTGGGTTAAGTTGCTGCCTGTGATGCCAGCATTCCATATAGGCACTGGTTCAAGTCCCAGCTGCTCCACTTCCAATCCAGCTCCATGTTAACACACCTGGGAAACCAGCAGAAGACGGCTCAAGTAGTTGGGCCCCTGTGCCCATGTAGGAGACCTAGATGAAGCTACTGGTGTTGGTCTGGTCCAGCCCTGGCCATTGATACCATTTGGGGAGTGAACCAGCACAGAGAAGATATCTGTCTCTCCTCTCTCACAACCCTTTCAAATAAATACACATTTTTAAAAAAAATTCTAAGTTGGATGGAATTGACATTCTGAACTTAATTTCTTAAAACACAAATAACTCATGAGTTCGTTGTAAAATAAAACTCAGATATACACAGCATAAAAAAGGGAAATGCCCCTTTACATCTCATCTCACCCTCTCCTACCCACAAGGAACCAGTGTTTTGGACTCTTTTTGTCCTAAATATACTTATCTCTCACATGGCAATACAAGAATAATTATACACTTAATTATATATATCATATATAACATATGATATATATCAGAAGTCATTGTTATATCTAATTTAGCCAAAATTTATCAATTTTCATGCTAAAACTGAATATCTTTCAAAGGAAATACTTTATTTACATCTCTTAGAATTGGTTCTATTTTTCTCTATCTTTGGTAATCTCTTTACCTTTAAAATAATATGCCAAAGGCATGGCTAGTAAAGGAAGGAGTATTACCAGGAAGGTGAGCAGGGCATGGAAGCCTGTGTGTGTGCAGTGTTGGCCTCCCAGACTGGCAGACACGGATCTCTGCTAGCTCAGGCTCAGCTGAAAACACACACACACACTGTGGATTCCACCTTGGGAGTGAGCACCACAAATCTTTCTCACACCCACAGTTCTACAAAACTGTTCTCAGACGAAGCTGAGGACCCAAAAGGAAGAGTAGTGGCATTCTGTAAGGTCCTAGAAGCCCAGAGACAGGTCTCAAAGATCAACCTCCCAAGGTTTACTCTCTTACAATGCTTAACCTGTATATGACTGGTAAACCAATTCTGTTGAGAATATAAAAACTGATTAATACTTTTCAAAGATCCTTTATATATACCGCCATAGTGGGAAAAAAATAGTTCAAGGAATTAAATACAATTAACCAGACAGTTAAGATGCAAAGTATTATTATATTGGGCCCAGTGGGGGAAATTGAAGTTTTGACCTTTTATTGAGTGGTTACCATTCTAACCATCTTCCATAAGGTAACCAATTTAGTTTCACCTCACACACACAGCAGATGCTACATCCTCCCATTCTGAAGAGGAGAAGCTAAAGAACAGGGAGCCAGTCAGCTTCATCTTCACAGGGTCTGGGCTCACCCTCCCAGCAGCAAAGAGGTTTCAGCAGTTTTGGCCTTCCCTTCTTACCATACCATTCAGAGAGAAACAGGATCTATCATGTAATAAACACTGTCATTGGTCTGGCCGTATTGTACGTTCTGCCCATGCAGAAGGGGAGGTTAGAATACACTGACTAGAATACGTCTATCAGAGTTCTCAGCTGGGGGCATGAGTTGAATGGAGTAAATGCATCCTAGACTCCCAGTCTGAGAAGAGGAGAGAAGGTGATTCCTGAGTGTTGGGGGGATAGAGGTAATGGATAATGAGGGGGCTATCTAATGTCTACTACAGAACTAATGCATCATTCAGGATAAAAGAAAACGGATCATTTCCTTAACTTATTTATAAGCAGATTCCAACTGGAAACCATTAATTACTATTGGCACTATCTGTTCTGAAATAGTATGTCCTCTATGCAGTTGCATTTTTAAGATAAGCAAAAATTTTCTCCTATCTTCTCTCCCACAGCGTCTATTTCTTCCAGGAACTATAACAGGTTTGCAACACAAGTTGGACTCTCAAGAATAAATGTGATAATTTTTTATCCACAAATATTCTTTTGCAGAACTGAGAATATCACATTTTGTGTTTAGACAAACACTGAGATTTCAAATGAGAGCATTCTTTCTGTCTAGTCATACTTTATGTATTTGTTATTTCACCCCTGAGTTACAGATTTGCCTCTTTGCTTACAAACAAGCAACATACACAAATGAAATAAAGAACGGTATGAGTCCTTATAAAGCAGTCAGAATTATTCCTCAACTCTTATTCTAAACAGATAATTAGCTTTCCTATTTAAAAGATGTTCTCAAATGAAGATGCCACAGTGTTCCTTGGGAACACATTTTAAAGTTTAATGATCTTTACTATCAGCATTATGCTTACATTGAAACTAATATTGAATTCAATGTAATCTTATGAATATTTGTTTAGAGTATCTACTAGGTGACCAACTTAGAGCTCATGTTCATGTCTCAATAGAAAATATCCTATACATTAGCCGTCATAAGCCAGAAGACTGCAGTTGGTTACACTCCAGTTATCAACATATATATATATATGCATAGCATAAGTGTTTGAACAGCTGGGCTAGGAAAAGAGGCATGCAAAATGGGAGTAAACATTATCTTCAACCTTTACTTCTCCAGGATCATACTCCCCCATTCCTTTGAGTGTTCTCATGGCTTTTCTCAGAGCCGTCTGCTAGCTTTCCACAGTTATGATAAATTAATGTCTTCAAATTGAACTCCACAAATAGATGCAACCCATGGGCTCTCAAAAACATGGTGGTTTATTTTCAGAAACAGATTCCCAACCATAACACTTTTGTGTTAGATTATGCTTGAAAAGAAAAATATAAAACTTAAAGAGTCAACATAACAGATCAACTAATAATCATGGAGAAACACTTCATATCATTGTTACCAGGGATGACTAATCCAATAAATCCCTTAGCTAACACCAGCTGCCCATATTCTAAATATATCAACCAAACAAACCTTCCCAGGCCTACAATGAGCACACTGGCTGCTGGGAGGATTAAATCTGTCAAAGTCTACCAAGCTCCAAAGTTCATTCAGTTCTATCCCTGTGAATAAGCAGCAAGACCATTTCAAACCCTTCCAAGGTGACTCAATGCTCCAGAGAAGATCTGTTAGAGCATGATTGAGATTCCTTCATTTAATGCAAAAAAACCCTCTAAAATAGCATTTATCCATTGGTCCAGCAATGGGGGCTGGGCAGAGCTGCTCCAACAACCCTTGTCAAGATTCAAATACCGAGAGGCCATTAGTTACACTACATCAAACTCCCCTTGGTCACTCCTACCAAAAAGGGTCTTAGCCACTGAAACTTTACCATGGTGACTTAACTGTGCCAAATGCCCACCCCCAGAATGTCCCTTCAAGTGTAGCAATATAGGTATCCTGTTCCTTACTTGATCATATTATCTACTCTCCTCTTTGTGGGACAACATGCAGCCCCAGTATATTTTCATCTGTCTTTCTCCTTGGCATTCTTGATGGGGCTATTATACTCCATCAACATTATTAACTTGGCAGCACGTTAAATGATACAAACTCTAGACTGCTTTTAGAAACTTACCTGTTTCCTTTTCTGTCATATTTCTTTTCATTACAGATGTTTGTTTCATTGGCCAATATCTCATAATTAAGTAAATAAACAAGGTAGTACATAGCATAATCAGCATTCATCCTAAGGATGTTCTGTTTGTTGTTTTTTTTTGTTTTTTTTGTTTTTTTTTTGACAGGCAGAGTGGACAGTGAGAGAGAGAGACAGAGAGAAAGGTCTTCCTTTGCCGTTGGTTCACCCTCCAATGGCCGCCGCGGCCAGCGCACTGCGGCCGGCGCACCGCGCTGATCCGATGGCAGGAGCCAGGAGCCAGGTGCTTTTCCTGGTCTCCCATGGGGTGCAGGGCCCAAGCACCTGGGCCATCCTCCACTGCACTCCCTGGCCACAGCAGAGGGCTGGCCTGGAAGAGGGGCAACCGGGACAGAATCCGGCGCCCCAACCGGGACTAGAACCCGGTGTGCCGGCGCCGCTAGGCGGGGGATTAGCCTAGTGAGCCGCGGCGCCGGCCCTGTTTGTTTTAAGTCAACATTTCTACTGCTTGTGTCTATTTAAACTATGCTCAGTTGATTTCTCCCACCTTTGAATCTCTCTTTCTTCAGTCTCTTTCATTCATTCTTGCACTGTGGATTAAGGTCGGGAAGCAAAGGCTTCTCTCTACATCATTTAATTGATCACGCTGGTGAGACATTTCCATCTCTGTTTCACCTGGAGAAGCCGCATCCCAGGAGATGGTAGTGCTGGCAAGAAAAACAGAAACTGGAAAAGCTTATTAACCTCACGGAAATGATAGTGTATTTTGTGCTTCTATTAATGACTGATCATTTTCTAAGCTGTAAAACTTTCAATTTATCAAGCCCTAGGTGGGCAAGTAATGCTTTTTACAAATAAAGAACACGAGATACCATTTGGGGTCATTTTGTGGCAGTCACACAAACTGGAAGAGATTGAAATAATGACCAACTATAAAACCACAGATCTGAGTTCTCAAGACTCTGGTGCTCCTGTCAGGACATTTCAACATTATATTTGACACTACCATGGAATTCCAAAAGGTGGAATTCTGCTCTCATTCGAGAGGCTTGTCAGACAAGAGTATCTGAAATAGATTTAGCTTCTACCAGGTATAGCATCTTCACCTCTGTTAACTCAATTTTCCTTCAAAACATACAGATGGGGTCATTGAGGCTTGGGAACTTGTGATTTAATGATGCTCACACCATGCTAAGTAGTCAAAATAGGAAATAAGCCAGTAACTGATTCAGTATACCACATTCATCAGTGTTTATCAATGCAACTTCTCTCTAAAATCTATTATTACAAAATTAACTTCTGCATGTATTTGCAGATTTTGACAAGCAGCATGGGCAAAACAAGTGACAAAGGGAAAATATATCCTAAGAAGGCTGTAAAGGTAAGTCCGAAAGCACAAGTCCGGCACTGCCCGGCAACCAACCCTAGCCTTGGGCTCAATGACCTGTGATACAGAGGCCAATACGTACAACTAATTATGCATGAATCCTGCAGGGTTATCTTAACATTTAATAATAGCTACCACCCTTTCTGCTCCTTTCTGTGGAACCCTGACTCCAGATACCTGTTTCAGTTAAGTATGTAGGAACCTCCAATACACTACGTCTAAGGACAGTATACAATTTTCCATTCTCTCTGCGTAGAGGCATGAAAATCTATTTTAAAAAATGTTTGGTGCCGGCATCGTGGCTCACTTGGCTAATCCTCTGCCTGTGGCACCGGCACCCCAGGGTTCTAGTCCCGGTCGGGGTGCCGGATTCTGTCGCAGTTGCTCCTCTTCCAGTCTAGCTCTCTGCTGTGGCCCGGGAGTGCAGTGGAGGATGGCCCAAGTGCTTGGGCCCTGCACCCGCATGGAAGACCAAGAGGAGGCATCTGGCTCCTGGCTTCGGATCAGTGCAGCACACTGGCCGCAGCAGCCACTTGGGGGATGAACCAACGGAAAAAAGGAAGACCTTTCTCTGTGTGTCTCTCTCTCTCACTAACTCTGCCTGTCCAAAAAAAAAAAAAAAAAAAAGTTTGGCAGAAGTAAGGGAAGAACAAGTTTTTTTCTCATTTTCTAAAAACATTGGAAAATTTCCCACTGAAATATTCCTGAATAAAAGAAAAAAAATCTGTGGGGGGTAAGGGGAAAATTTTTCTTCTGAAATTTCCCAGATAATTCTGAACCTTCATACCACTTACTCTGGGATTAATCACATGAATATCATGAACCTTTTTTAGGTAACTAAGCACAGAAGAATTTTCTAATCTCTGCTTTGCCATTTTCTTTATAATTGTGGGCTAGTGACATATGTTCCTTCGTCTGTAAAATGGTGATAATATTAGCCTACTCGAGGGAGATTTTGTAAGAATAATAGAAGAAATGCCTTTACACTCAGCTATAGCAACCACCCCTGTGGATGAAGGCTTCTAAGGGACTTGGGAAAGGTGGGAGGGAGCACAGAAGGAGTGGGAAGATAGAAGGAAGCCAAGAGAGAGAAGTCCCACCAACCTCAACCCAAAACAAAGTATGTCCCTTATCTTTCCCTAACACAAGCTCCTGCCTGTGCTCTCCCTCTCTTCTGGTCCCGCAATTTCTCCACCAGTCCTCCTAAGGGTCCTTGGGAGCTATTATTCGCACTCTAAGGGCCCTGATTAAGATTTTGCTTGAGAATTCCACATTTCTATTTTTGCCTTGCTGCTTTGGAGGCTACATAAAATCTTTTAATGTGATGGCTATATGATTCTATCTCATTAAGAAAATTACAGTCATGTGGAGTCTGTTGACATCACCTTGGAGACTAAACACATTACCACTTACTTCCAGTTTGTTTCAAAATGGTGGACAAGGGGCCAGCATTGTGGCATAGCAGGTAAAGCCACTGCCTGAGACAGCGGCATCCCATGTTGGCGCCAGTTTGAGTCCCAGCTACTCCATTTCCAATCCAGCTCTCTGCTAATGGCCTGGGAAAAGCAGAACATGGCCCAAGTGATTGGCCTCTGTCATCCATGAGGTAGGCCCAGAAGAAACTCCTGGCTTCAGCTTGGCCCAGCTCCAGCTATTGTGGCTGTCTGTGGAAGAACTAGTGTGTAAGAACTCTCTCTCTTTCTCTCTCTGTAGTTCATTCAAATAAATAAATCTTTTTAAAACTAAAATAATAAAATGGTGGACAAGCTTATGAAGTCCCCTATCAGTAAAATAACAGCTGAGAGTGGATCATTCTATAATTCTTCCATGCATAATCTGCCTTAAAGGTAATGAAGAGTAAGAGCAGTAAGAAAAACAAAACAGACTAAGCACAACTGATCCCTGTCATGGCAATTGTGAAACTGCAGAATGTTAATAAATCCAAAACTTCTTTGGATTAAAAACTAACTTTCAGAGAGAAAAATTTCTTTCACCCCACTCAAATAACATTTAGCTCTACTAGATTTAAAATGTCTGCCCTCTTCTATGGAAACCAAATACAGCTTGAAGAGAATGTATATTAGTAATTATAGGTCAAACCAAAAACTCAGGGTTTCTTTTAATCACACATGTCAGAGTGTTTCCAAATTACCGTAACATACTTTAATAGAAATCACTTTAAAAAAAATAGACCTCTTATTGGTATTCGCATGTAGATTCAAAAATAATGTAATAGCCATACTGTTAACATTCTGATTCAGAATAGTTTTAAATTTACGGAAACAGGCCGGCGCCGCGGCTCACTAGGCTAATCCTCCGCCTAGCGGCGCCGGCACACCAGGTTCTAGTCCCAGTCGGGGCGCCAGATTCTGTCCCGGTTGCCCCTCTTCCAGGCCAGCCCTCTGCTGTGGCCAGGGAGTGCAGTGGAGGATGGCCCAGGTGCTTGGGCCCTGCACCCCATGGGAGACCAGGAAAAGCACCTGGCTCCTGGCTCCTGCCATCGGATCAGCGCGGTGCGCCGGCCGCAGCGCGCCAGCCGCGGCAGCCATTGGAGGGTGAACCAAAGGCAAAAGGAAGACCTTTCTCTCTGTCTCTCTCTCTCACTGTCCACTCTGCCTGTCAAAAAAAAAAAAAAAAAAAAAAAAAAAAAGTTTACGGAAACAAAAATTGTGAGGTAGTAATACAAAGTTCCCACATACTTCTCAAACCATTTCCCCTATTAATATCCCATATTATTATCTTTGTCTCAATGAGTAACACACACAACTTCTCCCTATTTGCTGTATCCAAAAATCTTTTATCCCTCCCATTACTACCACTAGTAATCAACATTCTGTGTTCTGATTGGGTTATTTTGCTTTGTTGTAAATTTGAGCTATCCCATATAATGGAGACCATGTGGTATTTGTCTTTCTGTATCTGGCTTATTTCACTCAATATTATGTCCTCCAGTTCCATTCATTTTGCTGCAAATGATAGGATTTAATTCTTTCTCCCATCTCATTCTTTCTTATCAATGAATAATATTCCATTGTGTGTATGTATATCCATTACGCTGATGATGGACTTCCCATATTTTAGCTATTGCGAACAGTGCTGCTACAAACATGGTGGAGTAGGTATCTCTTTGATACAATAATTTCATGTATTTTGGGTATAAATTCCATGGTGAGATTGCTGGATCATATAGTAAATAAATTCCTAATTTTTAAAGAAATCTCCATACTGTTTTCCAGTGACTGCATCACTTTACATTCCCACTGACTGTGTGTAAGAGATACCTGTCTCCACAGACTCACAAGCATCTTTTACTTCTTTTGATAATCACCATTCTGACAGAGGTGAGATGACATCTCATTGTGATTTTGATTTGCATTTCCCTGATGGCTAGTGATATTGAGCATTTTATAAATAAAAATGTATTATCTCCAAAATTTGATCAAAATATTCCCCATAAATATAGCTAAATAACAACTTATTCTTACCTCTATAAATAAAATTAAGACAAAAGTTGTACTTGTCAATCATGAAATTTTGTAACATTTAGGTTAGATTCCTAAGTTATTAAAACAACCTAGTCTGTCTGATTACAAATTCATTCCCCTTTAAACCTCCAACTATCTGCTTTGTATCATAAACCAATCCCTCTACACAAGAGCCCTTCCCTGAATATGTCAAAAAGGTCAGTGACCCCACTATAATTTGAACTCCTCTATCCATTTCAATGCATCTTTTAAATAATTACCAAATTAGAGCCGGCGCCGTGGCTCAATAGGCTAATCCTCCACCTTGCGGCGCCGGCACACCGGGTTCTAGTCCCGGTTGGGGCGCCGGATTCTGTCCCGGTTGCCCCTCTTCCAGGCCAGCTCTCTGCTATGGCCAGGGAGTGCAGTGGAGGATGGCCCAGGTGCTTGGGCCCTGCACCCCATGGGAGACCAGGAAAAGCACCTGGCTCCTGGCTCCTGCCAGGATCAGCGCGGTGCGCCGGCTGCAGCGGCGGCCATTGGAGAGTGAACCAACGGCAAAAGGAAGACCTTTCTCTCTGTCTCTCTCTCTCACTGTCCACTCTGCCTGTCAAAAAAAAAAATAAAATAAATAAATAAATAAATAATTACCAAATTAATGATCTGTTCATCTCTAAGCTGCTAGTGAAGCACTCCATAAACCAATAGATAAAATATGCTTTTGATTCAGTACTTTGCTCTCACTTCTTCCCTGCTAGGTCCTAAAGAAGAAATCATTCATAATATAAAGAAAAATTATTTCCAGAAGAGAATTTTCAAAGAAGTATTTCATTACCTTCAAAATCCACATCAAATCTAAAACTTTGATTGTGAGGTATTAATTAAGCACTTTCACTGCAAGATCCAGTTAAAAAGTAGCACAGAACTGTATACATACCCAAATGCATACATGTGTACATGTGTGTAACAAGTCATATGTAAGTACATAAATGTTTACATAAGCAAACATAAATGTTTACTATTGTAAGAGATAGCTATGTTTAGTAATATTTAGCAGCTCAGCACCTACTTTTAGCTATAGAATACAATTTTCTTTTGGAAAATTAGCCCTTCCTACTTGAATTGTCTTAATGGTACAATAAATCCAGGTACCCGGTTCCCACCAAAAAAAAAATGTCAAATAAACCAGCTACCCTCACACTTTCTCAACAGAGCCAGAAAGTGAGGGGATCAGCTGCCAGGATGTGCTTCCTAGATGAGGGATGCTATGATGGAAGAGGCTGCTGGGATCTCAAACTTTGGTTAAAGACTTGACGATGATGTCCCTTGTCTGGAAACATTCCCAGCCTTCCAGAGCAGCCTCAGGTAATGGCTGTTACCAAGCCCTGTTCTCAGCTTTCCAGCTGATTGGCAGAGCTTCTGGTAAATTTCCAAATTCCCATCCTCTTAAACTGCCAAGTCATTTTCTGTTGCTTGGAACCAAGAACCCTGATTATTATAGCTACTTAAGAAATAAACCTTAAGTAAGGACACACTTTAAATATGCTATTTGCATTCTGGGCAGTTAGTATATAGAGAAAGATGCATTTTGTTGATCCATGAGCCAAGAGAATCCAAGGAAGTGAACTTTTGAGCCAAGAAGGCTGCCACGAGATCACTCCATGGAAATGACAAGAGCTGAGAACACACTTTTTTCAAACATGTCATGGGTTTTGAGAGAGTGACAAAGGGGCCACAACAAAGGAAATTTCACAAAGACAGAAAGAAACCTAACCATGATCAGAACCACAGCAAAGGTTGTTGAAATAGAAAGACAATTGTAAGTTATTTTTTTAAAAAGAGAGAAAAGTCCAAGATTTCATTATGGGGAAAAAGCACATGCTTTAGGTAAATACATACATCATAGAGATAGATTAGATTACATTAGATTAGAGAGGTAGATAGATGATAAACAGAGATGGAAATATGCATTGCAAACCTGGTAGTATGTTCTAAAACTTGTTAATACCTTCAATGGATTGTTAGCCGAAATTGACAATAGCATTGTTCAGCAATAACCCCAGCAATATAGAAGGGAGTAATCTACTATTAAGAAATTTTGTATTACATGCAGCAAGTTTAATTCTTCAATATGTGTAATTCGTTATGCTCACATGGCTAAGAATATTTTATTGTTCACCCTACATGACCTTTATTAACAGCCCCCAACTATCCTGATCACCACATATTCAGGAAATAAAGGGATGTCTTTGCTTTATTGATGCAAGAGCATTAACTTAATGTTGCAGAATTTAAGTTCTCTTCTTTTATAGACTTATAATATCCTTTCTTTCCCTGTGCAGTAAGTCTGATTTAATTATCTCCCAGAAATCAGTAAAGATACTATTTTTGTCTTTGCTTGTCCTTAATCCTTATTTGATTAAAGTACCACATGCTTAATTGGACTAGGTTTGCCTCAACCTCCTCAATTCTAAATATCAAAGCAGCCGTGAGACTGCTGGTGTGGTTTTAACAGTCTCCTTAGATTCAACAACCTGTTCTGGGATAATCAGTAAATGAGCACAAACCGCAGAATTCTAGCTCCTGTGTCCTGGACTGCCATGCCTCTGCATGTCTTCCAAGCAGGTCTCCTGCTCCATAGTGGTTGCTTTCAAGGGAAGAGAAGATATTTATAGGAACAGGAAGGGAGCATGAAACCTGTTATTTCCTTTTCTATCAGACTGGACTCTTTTTCAATCTTGCAGGTCTTTGAAAAGACCTCAAGGGCTGTTTGACTGAAGCCCCTGCAGTACTGACAAGAACAGGCTTGCTGAAAACTTCAGCCTTCGAAAAGGAAAAAGAGAAACATAGGCCCCCTGTCAACACAGATTTTAAAGGAACTATAGGTATCATTGTGAGGCTTTTACCAACAAGTGAGCTTTTAAGATGCCAAAATAAAGAGAAAAAGCAGAGACAGAGAGACCAGTAATCCTGGAGCCAAGTGGGAACAATATTACACCAGTGTTACTGGCCCACCAGTAGACATTTCCAGGGTCTCCAACATACCCATACAGGGAAAAATTGTAACATTACTAAGGCGATAGAGGAAAAGACTGACTTCAACCTTACCTTCTCCGTTCATTTCCTAGGACAATCATAACAGAGAACACAAACTAGGGGAATGCACAGGATTCACTTCTCCCTTGGAGTCTACAAGTCTAAAACCAAGGTGTTGTCGGAGTTGGTTCCTTCCAGAGACTGAGGGAGAGTCTGTTCCCTGCCTCTCTCTTAGCTCCTGTGTCTGCCGACTGTCCTTGGTCTTTCTGACTTGCAGCTCCATCGTTCCAACCTCTGCTCCTGTCATCACATGGTGTTCTCCCTGGGTATCAGTGTGCCCATATCCTTTTCCTTATAGGCACACCAGCTTTTTAATTAGGGTCCAGCATACATCAAGATGACCCAGTCTTAACTTGATTGCATCTGCAAAAGCCCTGTTTCAAATAACGGTTCATTTTCAAGTACCAGATGTTATAACTTCAATGCATCTTTGTAAGAGACCCAATTCAATCCGAGAGCACATACATGATACAAAGTGGACTGTACTACCCCTTAGCTATCCCATGCTCCTCTTTGTTATTCAATCCTCCCTAGAGGATACCTTCATTAATACTTCTTTAAGACCTTACTCAGAGTTATTCAGGTAAACTGACAGGTGCAGAGAGGTATCCAGAGGGTGGTTACTACTTGCAGTATACTTGGGCCAGATGAGGGTGTGCTGTCATATTTGAGTTTAAATTGTATAGAGCTGAGAACAATGTACTATGAATCTGAGGTTAAGAGGTTCCAAATGAAAATTGTTCATTAGAACAGTATATAAAAGAACAAGGTTGGGGCTGGCATTGTGGCATAGCAGATTAAGCTGCTGCCGCAATGCCATGTGGGCACCAGTTTGTGCCTCAGCTGTACTACTTTCAATCCAGCTCCCTGCTAATGGCTTGGAAAAACAGCAGAAGGTGGCTCAAGTGTTTCGGTTCCTGCCACCCATATGGGAGACCCAGCTGAAGCTCCTGGCTTCAGTCTGGCCCAGCCCTGGCTGTTACAGCCATCTAGGGTATGAGCCAGCCAATGATGGATCTATCTCTCTCTTTTTTTTTCTTTTTCAAACTCTGCCTTACAAATAAATAAATAAATCTTTAAGAGAACAAGGTCAAGACAGTCAATGGGTCTATTCCAAGTGGACAACACTGGAGAAAAGAAATGAAGGAGACAAAGTTTTTTTTCTAAATACTGTGAAGCATCTCTGTACTGTGAGATAAGAATCACATTGAATTGTTACTTGTTTTTGCTGTTCTGAGACTCTTACCGTCTGTCAATCTCCCACAAATCTGTTAATACCTAGCATAAAAACATTAAGAACCTTTTTCCATTTCTTAATTTTTTACATTTCCCTCTTTGTCCCATATTAGCTGTCTCCACACATTTCCTTCTCTGTTCCACGCTAGCCATGTCCCACATGTATCCCTCACTATCCCGTGTTACCCATGGTTTCATTTTTAAGCATGGATCAAGTGTTCCAGCTCCAGCACCAACCTCACTAAATACTATCTTCCCTATTTACTAGTTGCTAAACTCAGTGCCTATCCAAAGATGAGAATTGCAGACTTGTCTATTTGTCTCACATATATGGGAAAATGAACTCCAGCCAGGGCTAGAATAAGATCATCCAACTTTTGAAACTGCCTGTGACCTATGGAGAAAACCTTGCCCAGGCTGTAACCCCCAAAATTTCTGGGTAGCCAGAACCCTAGTCTGTGACATCTGATGGGAAAGTATGCAAAGAGCTGCTAATACTAATATCTACCCCCTACTCCCACCAACAGCTAAGCTTCTGTAAAAATTCACTTCTCAGGGACTTTTCCAACCCAGAGAGCCAGAAATAAACTCAGGAAAGGTGGAAGTCTGAGAAGATGCAAAATGAAAGGGAAGGAAAAACTTTCCCAAAAAATCACCTCTTTGTCACTGTGCATGGGGGGTCGGCCCTGTGGTTCTACTCTCCACGCAGTTTCCTGCAGCAGGCCCACAGATGACATTTTGCATAACATAGGTGATGAAGATGGGAGCCACAAAGTAACAGATCCGAAGAAATATTTTCTCAGAGAAAAAGAAAATCATGTCTAGGTAAGGAAAAAGAGGGAATTACAGAAATCTGAGAAGTGGCGATATATTCTACTGTTATTCCAGCGGCCAGTTCTTCTGCCCTCTACCACCCTCTTTTCTAACCTGCTGCCAGTAAGTCCTCCACCTCTGATCCTGAAGGCCAAGTGAATGCTATGGCAGAATCTGAGACCCCAGGCCACAGTGACCTGCATCCACTGTCCACAGGAAATCTACTTAAGAAGGTATCTCCCCTGCTCTACTGAAAACTGTCACATGCAGCAGCATACTCCTGAGGAACAGTGGTTTTTCTTTACTTAGTGGAGGGTTTAGCTTGTGGTTATAAAATAAACTCAAAGTACATCATTGTAAAATTAAAATAAAAAATGAGGAGGGAAGGGGGAGCATGGGAAGGAGGGAGGGTAGGGTAGGAAGTGTCATTATGCTCTTAAATCTGTATGTACAAAATACATGAACTTTGTCCACCTTATATAATTTTTTTTTAGAAATCAACAACTAAAAACCAATTAAGAGCCTAATAAGTTAATAGATGAGAGGAAAATTCTAGAAATATGAATGGAGTGAGGCTGTATCTCCTGACCCAACCTTTACAGTCTCCTCCTTCAGAAATCGCCTCCCTAATTCTCTTTGCAAAAGCCACTTGGCTGGTGCTGTTCACTTTTGCAAGATGCCTTAGTGCTACCAGGTCAATTACGTTCTCAGTGTTTAGGTGCAGCAAGACCACCTTATGACAGACACCAGCAGCCACCTCCCTCTCCCTACTCGGACACATTGCTAGACCTTGGCTCCCGACTACCCCCATCACTAGGTATAGCCTAGATACCAAATTCTAACAAATGGAATTCATTTGTATAAGGGATGTGCAACAGCTCACAGGTCTGGCTTCTGAAAATTCCACTTTGTTATTCTTGCTCTTTCATATTCCATCATCATGATGCAATAAACACAACCACATTGGAAGCCACATGGCAAAGATGGTAGAGCCACAGCATAGAAGGAGCTGGCGTGCCCGAACCATCACTAGAAACCTTCCAATCAAAAAACACCCATTAGGATGTGACATAAGCAATAAATAGACATTGATTGTGTTTGAGCCACTGTACGTCCTTTACTCATATTTGTTACAGCAGTAAATCTACATTGGCATGCACCTTCTTTCTGAGGTTCCCACCATGGAGGTTGCATGCTTTCCTACACTACTCTCCACTAGAGCAATTTCACTGAGGTGATTGTGCTTCTGAAAACACCACAGGTGACATAAGGTAACCCATCCCTTATGGATATAAAATTTTACTAAATGACAGACTTTATATTATTTTGCAATGAAATGAAGCAAGCTGTAGAGGTCCCTGAAAGGTCCACTGTGGGGAGCAACTCAGACTAGACTAAGTTACTGGAATTAAGACTTATTCTATGCATCTGCTCTCCCACAATATGGTGCTGGGAGAGGAGGAAACAGCTTCTACACAGCTGCCTCCAGTTCAACCAATAAACTGTAGGACCTGCTCCTGATTGGAGGAGAGCAGTGTACTCGGCGTGTGGGTAGCAGAGTTGGGATTGGTGGAAGAGGACTATAAAGGAGGAGAGAGACAACATGCACCAGGAACATCTATCTGAAGGAACACCTGTGCAGCCCCCGAGAGAGCCGGCCGGCGGTGTGCCACTCTCCCGCGGAAGTGGGGAAAGTGGCAGGGGGAACCGCCCTTCCACGGAGGTGGAAGGGACAGTAGCCAACCCAGGAAGAACCAGCAGCAAACCCGGGGAGGGCCGAGCAGACAAAAGAACAACGCAGGGTCCTGTGTCGTTCCTCCACGAAGAGGGGGAGCGACATAATGGTGCCGTGACTCGGATAGGAAACCTAGGCAGGGTTTAGTGTCATTCCTCCACGAAGAGGGGGAGCGACAGTCCACGTATTGGAAGCTTAGTCCCCAGTTTGGCAATGTTGAGATGTGTAGCCTCATGGAAGATAATTAGGTCACTAAGGGCACCATCTTTGGAAGGGATTAATAGATGGTCTCACTGAGGGAGTTAGTTCTCAAGAGTGGGTGGAGGCCACCTCACATGCTTAGTACCTTTTGATCTGTTTCCTTTCCATTTCTCTGCTGTGCATGGCACAGCCAAGGGAGGCCCCAACAAGAAGCTGAACAAATGAGACCACCCAATCTTGAATCTTCAACCTCCCAAACTGTGTGAACTAAATAAATCTCCTTTCTTTACAGAGGTCCCAGCCTCTAGTGCTTTGTTAAATCAACAGAAAATGGACTAATATAGATCCCAGTTACATAATATCATGCCCCATTCATCTCGACTCACGTTAGCTCTGACTCTAAATCCTTCTCCACAACTGGAATAACTCATTATCACCATTAATTGTCAGGATAGAGTGAAGAGCAAGACTGTACAGAACACAAAGCACTTGGCACAGGGGCTGGTATATAGTAGATGCTCAACAAATACAAGTTATTATCATTATTACTCATATATATTATATATAATATATTATATATTGTATATAAATATATTATATATAATATATATTACTCATATATACATACATTTATGATTGTAACCTTTAAGTACAGGACCTGCATCCTTCTACTTGTACATATCAACTCCCATGTATTACAGTGTTTGACCTTCAAGTCGACTTTGTGAGGTAAGCTGGGAAGGCTGTACTGTTTAATTAAACAGCATCAGGCATGATGTTAAGTTGCCAGACCATGAATTCCTAGATGACATATGGCATGGCTATTTATATTTGTCTGCCCACATTTGAAACAGTGATGATTACTTCAGTGAAGGGAAGTTCTTAGTATCAAGATTATTATTTAATACCTGTGACCTCCAAAGCATGGATCATGTCTATAAACTTTTCTTTACCATTGGCATGGCTGACTTGCACAGAGTAAGCCCTCAAGAATGGCAGTTAGTCAACTAATTTCTCTCTGATATGTAGGTGGTATAATTCTGGTTGTGGAGATTGGTGGGAGGCAGTGGTTGTTCTGTGGCTAATGAGTATGTGAGAGAACTTAGATTCCAAACTGACAGTAGCCTAGAATGCCAAAGCCTCCTACAGTGAATTCATGGCATCACTGCCTATTCCCACCAGAACATTTGTTTAAAGCTAAGAAATCTCCAGTTCCAAGATGCAACATTAAAGGTAAACACTGCAGCCTTCCCTGTTCACCTACAAAGTTGTCACAAAGGCCCACACCGTAAGTGGCATGAAGTGAGGTGCATCAATGGAGGACACTATTATTGTTATGGTGCCATCTTTATCACTGGCACTCATGTGCTTCTGATCCTTTCCCCTGTTCTGGTAGGAGACCCTGCGTCACAGTCTTCCCCCGTGGTAAGACTTTGTGGCCATTAAGAAATGTCCATAAAGTAAAATATTATCATCAGGACATAGTTCAGTTTATATATTACACAAAGACAAATATATCCCATAAAGACAAATTTATTTATTATTAAACTGATTCTTGGAAATTTTCCCAGAAATGACTCATTTCTCAAAAATATTGTAATATAGCATTACATTTCATTCAGCATAAGACTGTGTAATATGTAAGTAAGACTAGCAGGTGATAAGTCATATTTCTCTTTCTCAAGAATATTTCAATGAGTAGACTCATCAGCAGCCTTTGAAATGAAAAACAACAATTGGCAAGAGAAGGCAGAGCAAAAGCCTAGATGAGAAAAATAGGTTGAAATTAAGTTTTTACATAGCTGGAGGTAATCCAATTACTCAGTATATAAATAATTGTCCTGATTACATCTAAAGTTTTGAAGAAGGTTCAGTCCAGTTAGAAGAGTCGCCAGGAAAGCTACCAGGCTTATAGCCCAATCACCCCCTCAAAGTGACATTTACCTTGGGGATTTCTCCCTTGGACAAGACCAGATTCTCCCATTTGGAGATGCTGATATTTGATGTGACTGGTACCCACAACTGAATGTATCCCTTGAGGGTTTAAGCTCCAAAGATGGAGCATTAAACAAGAAAACCAACATACTCATCTATACCAAGCCATGTAAGTGGTCAGATATCCCCATTTCATTTCTGATATGGTTGTGTTTATTGCATCAGGCTTGGATAGAGAAAGAGGAGGGATTACAGAAAAGGAAAGTTTCACGAGCCAGATCTGCAACTGGGGCACATGTCTTGTACAAGTGAATTCCACTTGTTCGAATTCAGGCTCATGGCCATACCTAACAAGGGCAGCTGGGCATTGACATCTACCAGTGTGTACAGAAAGGAGGAGGGTAGTGGCTGCCAGCCTGTTTCCAAAAGCCATCCCAGTCTCTGTGAACATGACTATGGCATACCTGCATCTAGGAGCCAGCATATCGAGTCATGGACAGCATAAACTTTTCACCTTCCAGGAGAGAGCGTAAGTGGACTTAGCCAGCTTTAGCCTCTCTGTCTCTTGTTTTCCTGCATCCTCCATTCTCCAGTCCTTCATTTCCCCACCCACACCTGAATGGTCCACTCTCTCTCCTTCATTATATCATTGATAATGTTCTTGAACTTCCTGTTGACAGTATGTGAAATGTCTTATTTCTTTTAAAAAAAAAAAGATTTATTTATCTATTTTAAAGTCAGAGTTACATATAGAGAGGGGAGGCAGGGAGAGGGAGAGGGGGAGACAGGAAGAGAGATGTCTTCCATCCAATGGTTCACTCCCTAATTGGCCGCAATGGCCAGAACTGCACCGGTCCAAAGCTATGAGCAAGGATCTTCTTCCAGGTCTCCCACGTGGGTGCAGGGGCCCTAGGACTTGAGCCATCTTCTACTGCTTTTCCAGGCCATAGTAGAGAGCTGGATCAGAAGTGGAGCAGCCAGGTCTCGAACTGTACCCATATGGGATACCAGCGCTTCATGCCAGGGTGTTAACCCCACTGCGCCACAGCACCGGCCCTGAAATATCTTATTTCTAAGGTGAATTTTGCTACTATCTGATCTCAAGAATCACATGCTATTTTATTCATGTCACCTCTGCCTGTAAAAATTAGGTTATTTTTCTCCCAAAGAAGAATGTTTGTCCTGCTTTAGATGCAAATGTTTCTTATTTGAAAATTTTCTCTCCAAATTGGTATTCAACTTTTATATGAGAGACAAAAATTTTAGTGCTTAAATTGACTTCATAAGTACAAATTCCTTGCCATGCTGAGAGTCTAGAACTGCAGATTTTGGAACTAAAGTAGCAACTAACACTTGAGACACACTGAGGTTGTTGAAAGAACAATCGACTGGTCTTCAGATCACAGATTTTTCACCCTGTTTGGTCACTAAAGTACTGGGAAACTTTGTCCAGTTTTTGGCACATCTTTTAGTCTCAGTTCATTATCTGAAAAGTAACAAGAACGAATGAGATGATTTCTAGGGTTCCTTTGAGCTCTAACTCTATGCTTTAAAAATACAGAGCTGGCCTGCTATAGTACTGAATAAACCTTGCTAAGAAGAGAAGGAAAAGAGCTACACGTGACTGAGCCTTTGTCCAGTTCTAGGTACTTTGCACATACCATCTCACTCAGTCCTTACGACCTCCCTGAGATCAGATCCTATCATTATCCACATTTCACAGATGAAGGAATTCAGGTCTAGAGAACTGATTTATCCGGTGTTATTGGCTAAATGTCTGTCCTCAAGATCCATCTTAAATTACCAACTCCAATGTAACGGTATTTGGAGATAGAGAATTTGAGAGGTAATAGGTTACATGAGGTCATGTTGATGGGCTCCTCATGATTGGATTAGCACCCTTAAAAAAACAAAGAGCAGAGTGTTCTCTCTCCTGTAAGATCACAGTCATCTACCAAGGAAGAAGAGAGTCCTAACCAGGAACAAAATTTTCTGCCACCTTGATCTTGGACTCCCATCCTCTAGGCCTGTGAGAAGTGCCTGTTGCTTAAGCCACTAGGACTATGTTACCTGGGCTGATTAAGATGCCCAGCGTCCCATCATTAATACCAGGTCTGAACTCTATGTGAAAAATAGAGGCCAAAGAAAATTATACCAAAATGCCTGAAGAAAGTGTCCCCGGTACAGCCCACTAAATGCCAGCAGTCCCATCCGAGTGCCACTATTCTAATGGCAGGAGGAGAAATTACTTTCTATCAGTGCCAACCCTACTGATGAACGCACAGCAAATGACCTGGCTGGACTGAATTGAAGAACAGGTACTTTAGAGTCCACTTTGTTCCAAAGTATCTCAGTGGCCCAAGAGCTAGCATTGCTGAATGCCTGTTCAGTCCCCCACTACAAATCCATTCTTCTGAACTAAGCGCTGCTGTCTTGTGTCACTTTCTACTGCTTAACAAACTCCACTGAGTTGGGAGTTATAAGCTCGTGGTACCCAGCTGGTCTTCCAGGCAAGAGAGCACCAGATGCCCAGGGAGGGGATGGGTATTGCAAGTAGAGAATTGAAAAAAGAGAAATGGAAGCAGAGGGAAGAGAAGGAGAGGGCACCAGATGAGGGCAACAAGCCACTTCCCCTTTTCCTGAGACTTATCCTAAGAGAGGAAGGAGTCGGCTCTTGCTTGAGCCAGAATGCTAAAGCCATTATTTATAGTTCTCAGCTTCCCAAATGAGACAGCACTACTCACACGGGAGGGCCAGCAGAAGCAGCAGGGGGCGTGTCATGGTGCGGACATTACTACAGCAGACGGTGGCCATGGGAGCTGTGGCGGCAGCCAAGGGCTTCTCCAGAGTGGAGTCTGCTCCACTTGAACAGCATCTGTTTCCAGGCTGGGGCTGAGCCTTTAGATCTGCTGACACTGCTCCTCAGGAAACCCGGTCAGTGGCTGGCGCATCATCCCCACCCCTCAGCCCTCGGGGCAGGCTGCATTGAGTTCAGGCAGAACACTGGAATTCCCCCTTCCTGCCTCCTTAGAGGAAACATCAAAGTTCCCTTCCCTCCTAGGAGCGATTTTGCCTGAATGTAGTCTTGAGCAGCATCCAACCCCATGATCCTTCCTCTGTCTGGGTAAGGAATGTGCTAGAGTAAGAAAGAAGTCCCTGCACTTGTCCTTAGTCACCGGGGTAATGTTGTCACTCCATCTGCCACTTCACACGCTAAGTGCTGAGGATGGCAGTCATTTCGAGGAAGGCACGGAAAATTTTACCAAGCCTGCTTTGCATTTGAGCCTTCGCTGAGCCCTCAGCAGCAGGCAGGGCTGATTCCGAGTCACAGATCTCATTGTCTCTACTGGAGAAATCGGGGCATTCAGAATCTCCAGATAACGCAGCGATCGCGTGGAGGCAGGTTTTCTCACAACAACCCCCTTAACCTGCCGGTGTACCTGCCAAGTGTTGACCCAGCTCCAGATCTGTCGTTCGACAGTGGCCTGGAAAGAGGAAACTAGGAAAATGAGGTCATAGGTCTCCCTCAACCCCACTGTCCCAAAACACAACGGCTTCTGGCAGCGAGGCCGGCCTGACAGGAAGGCCAGCGGCTGAGGAACCCTGCCAAGCCTTGAACTGAGTCCTCTGTGTTGAAAGGTTTGGTGCACAAGTCCTGAAGCAGAGTAGTCAAACTTGCAGGCAATGGAGCCCCCACACACAGTTTGCGTCCCAGAAACAGTGTTTATTGGATGATCTCTGGCTCTCAGAGGCCAGGTGTCCATTTGCATCAAGCAAGGAGAAATTGCAAACATTCTGCTGCCCAGTCGCAAGGTTTCTAGTTCCTGCGGCCGGCAGGCAGGCTCCTCTCACTTCCTTCCTGAGCAACGGCTCTCTCAGCACCCTCTGCTCCACACAGAAGGTGGTGGCCAACTGCAAACCTCTGTGGCTCTCAGGGGAGCAGAGGAACTGAACAGCAGAGCCCTGGCCTCATATACCAGGCGTATGCACCCCTGTGGAGTGCCAGTCTGTGTGTGAACTACCCCAAGGGGCTAGTGGGTAAGTTTCTGCATGCCCTTCACATGCGAAGTCCAGGGGCCAGCCCTGTGGTGCAGTAGGTTAAAACCCTGGCCTGCAGCACTGGCATCCCACAGGAGCACTGGTTCAAGTCCTGGACGCTCCACTTCGGATCCAGCTTCTTGCTAATGCGCCTGGGAAACCAGCAGAGGATGGCCCAAGTCCTTGAGCCCCTGCACCCACACAAGAGACAAGAAAGAAGCTGCTAGCTTTGGATCAGCCCAACTCTATTGGCTGTTGTGGCCATCTAGGGAGTGAACCAGTGGATGGAGGACTCTCTCTCTCTCTTTCAAATAAATAAAATAAATCTTAAAAAAAAAGTGAAGTCTAGACACTTAAATGTACAGAGACCTCTGTCCACCTTCCTCATTTACTGCTAAAAATACTATGCTGGGGTGGAGGGGAGTGCTAGGGACCCAGGATTTCACAGGTAATAGCCAGGACTACATTCTGGGTTTTCTGTTGACTCCCTACCTACTCTTCCTCACTGTCCTTGAGCAGCGGGTGAGAAAATAAAGGAAGTATGGCAAACCTTGAGGCAGAACAGTTTAGCAACCTCTAGCCTCAGTGTTTTCTGATTGAGAGGTTGTGAGCTCTCATCTGTCCTGCCCACACCCATCCCAAGACACCTGGTTGGTGGTGCAGAGATACGGCCTCATTGCATTGTGCCAGCCGAGTGCTATGAGGCAGTAAGGAAACATCTCGGCCCCCAGGGACACAGGAAGAGCCTGGTGGGGGCCAGAGCCTCTCCCCTGCAGCCTGAGCCGCCTGTTGCTCCAGCAGAACCTTGTGAAACTGGCAGAGGGGAAGCTGCGGTGCAGCACTGGCAGGCAGCGTGCAGAGATACGGGGCTTCCGAGTTCTGTGCAAACTTCCCCATCCTACCAACTCCACAGCCACTGTTGGAAGGCTGGTGTGGAAGGCGAGTGTCTCCGCTGATGGCAGACACACAAATAAATCAGTTTTATGGTCTTGACATCGTGGTTCTATCACAGCACAAAACCTCAACACTAACGCAGGGTCGTGCCATCTTTAGGAATCATGTATTCACAGAGAATTCCAGAATGCCAAGATTTTTCATGTGGGTTCCTCAGGTATTGTACGTGCCTTGTCCCCACTGATGTACCAAGGTAATAATTACCCTTCGTGGTAATGCCAGAAATTTCCCACACATCAGACAAAAATGTTATCCCCATTTTACAGGTGAATACACTGAGACTAAGCATTTCTGGTTATGTGAGTTATCCCAGATCATACAGCTCCAACAGGACTTTCAAACTCAGCCCTCACTCTGGAACCTTCCCACAGGGCTATTCCTGCCTCTCATCACTGGTATAGCCGGCCAAAGCTCACATAATCAACACTTGCCTCCCCCTCTAAAGCCAGGCACCTGGAACCCCAGTTCTTCCACCCTCATCACACTCCCTGTGAGCAGGGAGACTCAGCAATTGAGGACTCCACTGCTTCAGGCCACCAGCAATTCCAACCAGAGAAGTGCAAATGACCTCCTTTCCCTGGGGAATGCTAAAGGTCCTTCTGATATGCCAATCCCAGACCCACTCTGCAGTGCGCGACCAGCTGCTAGCAGGCCTCCTGCTCCTAGAATGCCTAATAATGGATGCCCATTTCAGTGAGTCTGCTTTAGCTTGTTATCTTAAACAGAAGAAATTTGGACTATATTTTTTAAAGATCCATTTTATTTATTTGAAAGAGTTACTGGAGGAGGAGAATACAGAAAGAGAGGGAATCTTCCATCTGCTGGTTTATTTCCCAAATGGCCACAACATCCAGGATTGGACCAGGCAGAAGCCAGAAGCCTTGAGCTCCATCCAGGGCATATGAGTGGCAGGGACCCAAGGACTTCGGCACATTAGCAGGGAACTCGATCAGAAGTAGAGTAGCTGAGACTTGAACTGCTGCTTGTATGGGATGCCAGCTTTGCAGACAGTGGCTTAACCTCCTGGGCCACAATATCATCCCCTCAACTACATGGTTTTTGATTCCACATCTACTGTGGTTTGTCCCCACCGAACCTCATGTTAAGACTTTGTGCCGGGGCTGGCACTGTGATGTAGCAAGGTAAAGCTGCCACCTACAGTGCCAGCATCCCGTATGGGCGCTGGTTCGAGTCCCGGCTGCTCCACTTCGATCCAGCTCTCTGCTATGGCCTGGGAAAGTAGTAGAAGATGGCCCAAGTCCTTGGACCCCTGAACCCACATGGGAGACCTGGAGGAAGCTCCTGGCTCCTGCCTTCGGATTGATACAGCTCTAGCTGTTGTGGCCAGCTGGGGAGTGAACCATCGGATGGAAGACCTCTCTTTCTCTTCCTCTCCTCTCTGTGTGTAACTCTGACTTTCAAAATAAATAAATCTTTTTAAAAAAAAAATTAAAAACATACACTCTGTGCCCCCTGTGGCAGAGGTGGCAAGCAGAGTTTAGTGAGATGGATTTGGCTCCTGGAGAAAAGTCCCCATGAATGGAGTAATGCCTTTCTCCTGTGAGATCTCACTCCTTTGCAGAACTGGATTAGCTACAGGAGTGGGACGTTACAGTGAGTTCAGCTTCCTCAACTTTCTCTTTCTTCCCTCCCACACGCCTACACATCATCCACATTCTGCCATGAGCTGAAGCAGCATGAGAACAGCACCAGAAGCTGAGCAGATGCTGGCACCCTGTCCTTGAACTTCCCAACCCTCAGAACAAAGTGAAAACTCTTTCCTTTATATATTGCTCACCCGCGGGTATTCTATTTTAACAGCAACAAATGGACTAAGCAAACAGAAACTCGTCTGAGATTAGATACATAATGAGTTCTTGCTGTCTACAATGAAGATGATGATGGATAAAGGCCCAGGAGGGCCCATCATGAAAGCATTCAGAGTTCTTCCTTGAAATTGGCCTTAGAGATTCCCCAACATGCTGCAGTTAGAGGAACCGGGAGCCACTGGGCAGCAGAATCTCTATGAACTGGATTTCTCTGGTGGTATCAGACAAAGGTTTAGCGTTTTCTTGCTCCAAGGACACGGAATGTGGCAGTGGAGAGGCAACAGGGGCTGACTGCTTCAGGGAGAAGTGCCTGTGAGCAAACAGAAGCATCACCTGCTTTCCATACAGGGAACCGACCATCTCCAACCCAGTGTTTATGAGACCCAAGGCAAATGGACAAGCTGGAGAAGGAAGACAACCAAACTTTCCCCGGTGCAAGGGATTACTTGTTCCTCCGATGACATCCTGAGCATGACTCCGAGTTGGGGAAGCCAGTGTAAACAGTCGGCTTCTCGACTGAGCCAGCTGTCTTGGCTTTCCCTGTCTATGGGGTGTGCTCTGTGTCCCACTGTCAAGCCCGCTGAGCAGGCCAAGTGGGATAGTCCAGAGCCTCACCCCCTCAAAACTGGCAGCCAGAGCTTTGGTCTGAACCAGAAACAAGGTCAGAAATAATAGAGATACAAGCTATGGCAACACTTGTGGCAACAGCATGGGTCTTCCTCAAAAGGCACTCAGACCTCTGAATATCTTTTAAAATGCTCAGAAACTTTCCCCTCCAATGGCTTTCTACATAAATCAAAAACTACCTTTAGTTTCTAAAGCAATTAGATTTAAGTGATTGTGAATAAGGAATATAAATAGCTGATGTTAAGCATTGAGTCAATTTATCACACATCCCAGACTAATAGCTGTTGCCCTCCTTCCGTCTTGCATTGAGGAGGTTCATTTTTTTTCTTTACTGCAATCAACGTTTGCTGAGTGCTTTCAGGGAGAATAAATAAAGCTTCGAAAGAATAACACAGGAAATTTATAAATTGGAAGTCTTTTATACTTTTAAAATAATTTTACACTTACAAACAATTGACTGTCAAGGCATTCCCACCTTCTGGGGAGCTGTATATTTTTGGAAAGGAAATCCACCTTAATATAAACACTTTCTAACTTGCTTTAGAAAGAGGACACAGAAATCCATCAACAGACTCATCTTTTAACCGTCTCTTGTCATTTTTGTTCTTCTATTCCACAGCGCATGGAGATGAGAAGTGGAAAAGAATAAAAATGCACTTTTTGACTCATATATCCTTACTTTAATTGCAAGAAAAGATGACACGTCATACTGAAAACATTTTATTAAAACTCAGAAAGAAAAAGGTTGAGTTGAATTATGAGCTGCGTAGGACAGAGGCATTGAAAGATGCATGACAAGGAAATTCAGAAAAACCTGTCCGTCCCTTGTATATGGTAGTACAACAAGTAAATCTCAGTTATGTTGTTCAAGATGCCTGCTCAAGTAAATAGCACTGGCTATAAATGCTGAAGGTTTCCTTTGCCTTTTACAACGGAGTACACCTCAGTAATGAAGCCACTGTTTCTGCATGTGAAATCAAGTGAAGAGACTAGTGTGCCAGCTGCTAAGAAGATGAGCTCTGGCCATTTCTGCCACACTCACATCCAACAATCACCAGGCCTGCTCCATGAACTTGGAGCTTAGGAGAGGCACGTGGGGAAGAGCAGAGTCTGAAACCAACCTAGCCCCTGATCCTGACCCTACCACTTACCAGCTCTATCACCTGCACAGGCTGGTTAGTCACTCACTCCCTGGCCTCAGTCTGCTCATCTGTACATTGGGAAGAACAACATGTCCTGTTGGGAGAATTTGATGAATTATATGGAAGCCACTTGGAGTCCTGTCTGGCACTTAATAAATGCTACCTAAACATTAGCTCTTTCTATATCAGTGGTGCATCCCTTCACCCCCACATTGGCCCCTTCCTTAGTACCGTCTATTTCCACTGTCCACCAGCCCAAACTGTCTCTTCCCGCTGAATTCCAACAAATAGGATGTGAGCAGGGCTTCCTGCTGCCATTACATCCACGTCACTCACCTCCAGTTCATCCTGAGTGTCCCCCTGCTTGGAGGCACACTCCACCCAACAGACATTTCTATCACAGCACCTACTGTACTTGGGACTATATTTCTGTATGCTGGGACTAAAAAACAAATACCTATTTTAATAACTGATATCAGAAACCTATCCAGGTGAGAAATGGTCTTTGGTTAGGAGAAACCTTGATGGGTAAATTATGGCAGGAAAGATGAGTTTCAAAGACTCAGTCTGTAAGAGAAAAAGAAAGGGAGCTAACTCTAAGGTTTAGCTTCAGTGTGAGAAGGACACTCACACAGTGTGAGAGGGTAGCAGTAAGCAGTGAAAAAATAAATTGAGCAGATAGGGAAAGACACCCAACAACATTAAAAACCAGAGAGAGGGAGATTGCTGCTTGTGGGGTCAAAGTGAGATGCCTGGTGGCAGGGGCTGAGGGACACTCAAAACAGGAATGAGGCATGTTTAAATTCAGACCACTTTCATGGCTAAGACACGAAAAAGCCTCAAAACGTAAGTGAAGCCCAATGCAAAGATAAAGGGTTTATAGTTAGTTCGGAAAGAAATCAAGGCAAGGGGTTGAGGTGGTGAGATGAAGCAGAGAAGAAAGAGGAGCCATTCCAGGTGGTACAAACCAGGATGTGAGTGCCCAGGAGCTTATAACTTTAGAATCAGAAGCAAAACAGGAATATTTGCAAATTTTAGAAACATTAGTGATGGGAGTGGGGTTGCATGATTATGGTCAATGACAAGGCTCAAGACTGTATTATTTAAGTCCCACAGCCTAAGTGTGTTAGTTGGGTCAGGCAGGGTTAGATGTACGAGATATATTTTCTTGGGAGCACACCTGCAAAGGTCTAAGAAATGAGGTACCTAAGTGGAGAAGGTGAGGAAAGACTTCAGAAGGTGATGCTGGCTGGACTCCTCTAAGGAAGGGGGGAAAGAAGGAAACTTGGAAGAAAGTCTCCAATCACAGAGCAGTTCTAAGAAAGATACAGCCACCTCTTCTTAGCACTGTTACTAAGAAGTGCTGAATGTAGGCAACGTGACACCCCTCCTCTCGGGAGCTCCACATGTTACATACAAGCTACATACACATCCATGAAACCACTTGTCAGTTCTACTTCAAATTAGATCTCCCCACTGGAGGTTGAGAGGTAAGCACTGGTCAGCCAGCCTGGATCTCTGAGACTGACAAGGCTTCTTGGCTCAGTCATGAGCCCTGGTACATGGGGGGAATACTAGGACCAAGTGGCATATCTGTGGGCTTCAGTGTGGGAGCTGGGCACTGTCTCCCACTCCTAGCAGGGCTGGTACAGCAGGCTTTCTCTCACTTCCTGACCCTGGAGGTGGGCCAGGCCGGCTCCTGGCTATGCAAGGATCTCTGGGAGCAGGCAAATGAGGGTGGAGAGTAGATGGGGTAAAGCAATGGATTTGTTCACCTTGTACACCCAGGGGGGACACAAGGAATCCATAGGTGCAGGTGAGTGTTACCTCCAGCCTCCACCATGTTCTCTAATCTCAAAATAAATGTTACAACAGTTTCAGAAAGGCAAATAAAGAAACGGAGAAGGGAGGGGAGTGGAGGAGAAGAGAAAAAAGATACAGCCAGGTCAACACGAAGTCCTTGGCATCCCACTGCTTAACAAGTAAAACCGCCACCTGTGACATTGTCATCCCATGTGACACCAGGTCATGTCTCAACTGCACCATTTTCAATCCTGTTCCCTGCTAACGACCTAGGAAAATCAGCAGAAGATGGTCTAGGTATTTGGGCCCCTGGTCCCCTATGGCTGACTCAGTCCTGATTGTTGCAGCCATTTGGAAAGTGAACCAATAATGGACTCTCTCTCCCTCCCCCCTCCCTCCCTCCCTCCCTTCCTCCTCCCCCCAATCTCAGTCCCCACCCCATAGCTCTGACTCTCAAATAAGTAAATCTTTAAAAAGAAAAGAAAGTCCTGGAGCCAAAATCATTGTTGTAGAAGTAATGCATCTTACGGTAAAAGGCCAGCAATAGTATCTCCACCATCACCTCTGGGCTCAAATATTGGCCAGCAACTGCCCTTTCAAAGTACTGAGTACAAACATGGCAGGAGGGCCAAAGGGCAGCAACTGGGTCCCACCCCCCAAGCAGAGGAATGGAGGGGCACACTTTCATCACCAGTAGCCAGGGTCACTGCAAGTGATTAGAACAATGTCTAACGCATCATTCAATATCCAACTGTTCAATGTTTGTTAATAACTGTCCATCCTGCCCACTAAATAATCACTCTGAACTGTCAAAATCAGATTTTGTGCACATAAGAATTCATTGTACCATACTTACTATTTTGGTGCATTTTAGTTTCATAATAATAGGCTTACTTAAAATATTATTTTGAGACATTATGGTGGCTTCCTCAAAAATTAAATATAGCAAATCCACTTCTAAATATCTACCTCAAAGCTGAAACTCAGAGTGTCCACAGCCATGGGGCTGACAGTACTATTCACAATGACCAAACAGCCAGAACAATCCAAACATCCACTGATGAATGAATGGATCAACAAAATATAGAAATCTTGACACAGGTGCAATACGGATAAACCCTGAGGACACAATGGGAAGTGAAATAAGCCAGTCACAAAGGACAAATATCGTATGGTTCTGCTACCTAAAGTGGTGAGAGTACTGAAGATAGAAGGTAAAATGCTGATATCCAGGCCGAGGGGAGTGGGGAATGGGGAGTTAGGGTTTAATGGTATAGAGTTTCAGTTTGGGATGAAGAGGTTATTGATGATGGGAATAGTCTCTCAAAAACTGAGGTGCATATCTAAAAGGGATTAGATGGTAAATTTTATCTTATGTGTATTTACTTTAATAAAATATATTATGTAGAGAACGTATTCAATAAGAGAGAAAAGAAAATAGGGACACACCTCCACCTGCATGAATTCTTCTTTGGTAGAACAGAGAGAAAGAGAGACAGACAGACTTACACAAACACACAGTGAGAGAGAGAGAGATCTTCATCCACTGGTTCACTCCCCAAATGGCCACAATAGCCAGGAATGGGCAGGCTAAAGCCAGGATCTGAGAAATTCATATAGATCTCCCATGTGGGTAGTTAAGAACTCAAGTGCTTGACCCATTGTCAGTTGCTTCCCAGGCACATTAGCAGGAAGCTGAATGGGAAGTGGAGTAGCCAGGACACCAACCAGCACTTCTATATGGGTTGCAGGCATGGCAAGTGGTGGCTTACCTTGCTATTCTAGACTACCTGCCCATACCATGCATTCTTGTGCCCCAAGGCTGACTGCCTCAAGATCCCCAATGAGGTCAGGGGAGGTAACAACCTGTCCCAGCCCTGCCATCTCCCTGACAGTCTGGTTCCAGTGTTTTCTCTAATTATCCTCTTCTAAAAGCCCGCTTGGAGCAATTTCTCAGACTCCACCCCAGAAGTTTACTCCTAGAGCAGCAGTGGTCTTAAGCCTGTGCCCTCACTGTAAGAGCTGCTGGGTTATTATCTGGTAGGTCTCTTTAGTGGAGAGTTCTCCAAACATGAGCACACCATGCACAGGTGTTGGGTGGCCGAAAGGATGAAAACACGGCCCTTGGGGGCACTGCTGCCCAACAGCCTACTCTGCTATTTCTGTTGCTCTAGTCTACACCAGTGCTTCAGGTAAAGCTACCTAAAAATCAGATTCTGTCTTTGCTAAGGAAATGAGAAATGTCAATGATGTACGATCTAAAACCCTCGAAAGTATCAAAAGCACTCCACTGCCTTCATGGTAGTAGGTAACTCCTTAGACCTCGGTTGAAAATTTAACACATAGGGTACAATCTACCTTTGTAGCATTTCTCTAATCGCCTTCCAAAATCTTCAACCCTACTATAGCCATGCTGGTCAGCTCCTGCTCCCCACCCTGTGATCCAGCACAAGCTTTCACTTTAGCACTGTTGCTCATTTCAAACCCTGAAGGGCCATCCCCCATCCTCTCCAGCTACTAATAATTCTGTACCCTTAAACACGTGGCTCTGAATAGGGGTGCCACGCTCATGAGCCTTGGTCCTATCCCATATGCTAACATTCAAGCCTTTTTTTTTCCTTTTTTTTTTTTAAGATTTATTTGTTTGAGAGTCAGAGTCACAGAGAGAGGGAGAGACAGAGAGGTCTTCCATCTGCTGGTTTACTCCCCAAATGGCTGCAATGGCCAAAGCCAGGCCAGCCTGAAGCCAGGAGCTGATTCTGGGTCTCCCACGTGGATGCAGGGGTCCAAGGACTTGGGCCATCTTCTACTGCCTTCCCAGGCCATTATCAAGGAACTGCATTGGAAGTGGAGCAGCTGGGACTCAACCAGCACCCATATAGGATGCTGGTGCCACAGGCAGAGGCTTAACCTACTACGCCATAGCACAGGCCCCTCGTGCATTTTCTTAAGTAGGATGTCTTCTTAGGGGAGACAGAGAGGACAAAGTCAGCAGTTAAATCTTTCCCCAGCAATCATGCCAGCAGAAACAGACGTTACAGCTCTGCTCACTCATCTGAGGACTTTGGAACAATTTTTATCTGAACAGTACTGATTATGTGTTTCATGCATTCTGAGACTTACAATCCTTAAAACAACTCTGACAAATAAATGTCATTCCTCCCATTTTTCAGATGAGAAGCATGCATAATACAACTGAGATCAAACAGAGTAAGTGACAAAACCAGGATTGAAACCAGGCAGACTGGCTCTAGTAAGAGCGCTCTTAACCACTGGCCAATGACTGACCTATCTCTAGTTCATAATGTAAACTTACTCATGAGCTTTACAGAAAGGATGTCAGCTACGGATTTTCACAAAACGTTTCAGCATCAAGAATGGTTCAGAGGGCCGGCGCTGTGGCATAGTGGGTAAAGCCACCGTCTACAGTGCCAGCATCCCATTTGGGTGCCAGTTCAAGTCCTGGCTGCTCCACTTATGATCCAGCTCTCTGCTATACCCTGGGAAAGCAGTAGAAGATGGCCCAAGTCCTTGGGCCCCTGCACCTGCATGGGAGACCCAGAAGAAGCTCCTGGCTCCTGGCTTCGGATTGGCGCTGCTTCAGCCATTGCAGTCAACTGGGGAGTAAACCAGTGGATAGAAGCCTTCTGTCTCTGCCTCTGACTTTCAAGTAAACAAATAAAATCTTAATACACATAGATAGATAGATAGATAGATAGATAACAAGAAAGTTATATAGGAAGGTTAAAATTTTCTAGCAACTCCCAACAAAAACCCTTCTGCTTTCTTCTTTTTCATTCTATTGTGCTTTCTTCATCCAAAGAGGACATTTTTGTTCATCTGTTACATGTTTTATTTTCAACCATTAGTATTCTCCTGAAAATGAACAAGACAGACATATTTATATTGGGGCTGGCATTGTTGTGCAGTGAGCTAAGTGGTCACCTGTGATGGCAGCATCTCACATCAGAACACTGGTTTTTTGAGTCCCAGCTGCTCCACTTCTGATCCAGCTCCCTGCTAATCTGCCTGGGAAGGCAGCAGGGATGGCCTAAGTGACTGGGTCCTTGTCACTCAGATGGGAAACCCAGATCTATCACTGAACTCCTGACTTGAGCCTGGCCCAGCACTGGCCCTTGTGGCCATTTAGGAAGTGACCCAGCACATGGAAGAGCACGCGCTTGCTCTCTCTCTCTCTCCCCCCACTCTGATTTATTTATTTGAAAGTCAGAATTTTTACAGATAGGGAGAAAAAGAAAGAGACTTTTCATCTGCTGGTTTAGTCCCCAAGTGGCCACAATGGCCAGGGCTGGCACAGGCCAAAACCAGGTGCCAAGAATTTCATTTGAGTCTCCCACAGTACCTGGGCCACCTTCCACTTCTTTTCCAGGTATGTTAGTGGTATGTGACAATGAAGGCAATATGGGTTCTTGTCTCACATTGAAGAATTTCCACATGGACAAGGACAATTAGCAAAGAAGATTTACTGAAGAGAAAAACTTCCTGCTGCAGCAGTAGTCAGGAAGGGGACTCCATGGGAGGAGTTGCCCAGGAATCCTAGAGGTATTGGCTCTTTTATGCACAAAAGTGGCTACCTATATGTAACCAATTAGGAGGAACAGAGTAACAGCTAACAACCAATCAGGAGGCTAGAATAACAACTAATCAGAGGTTTGGGATAACACCCAATCACAGGCAGGGATAAAAACCCATCAGAAGGCTGGAAGTTATAATTCTGTCTAGCCTATTGTCATGATAAAGCTAAGTGTTGCTATAGGCAGCCTCTGGGAAGAAGCAAGCACTTTGCCTACTCTTGAAGGGACTCTGCCCCTTTTCCAAGTCTGGGACCTGATCTGTCAATTATCCCATCTAACTCCTCACATTAAAAGGGAGCTGATCAGAAATAGAACAGCAAGGACACAAATTGGCACCCATAGGAGATGCTGGCATCACAGGGGGTGGCTTTACTTGCTACACCCCAATCCTGGCACCCCTCCCTCTTTTTCTCCCTCTCAATCTATCACTCCGGACTTTCAAATAAAATCTATCTTTTTTTAAAAAGACATGAAAAGGTTTATTATAGGGATTCACTCACACCTGTAACTCCCAGGCTCTTCCTAAGGGAAGCTGGTAGAGTAATGCAGCTGCATCCAAAGACCTGACAACCTCAAAGCTGCTGGGGCCAGAGACAAGAGTAGAGGTGGGGTGTCTGACACAAGCCAGGCCGGAGGTGGACATCTCAGCTGGAAAAGCCAGAGAATTGGCCCTTCCTCTGCCCTTCTGGTCTATTCCAGCACTCAAAGAATGGATGAGACCCACCCATGTTGGCAACCTTGACTTTCTTTCTCAGTCTCCTGATTCAAATGCTAACGTGTTCCAGATACACCTTCCCAGGCACAGCCAGCAATGCTGCCTCACCAGCATCTGTTCTGCCAGTCAGGTTGAACATAAAAGTCATCATCATGCTATCAGATCGATAGTAAGATTCAATGAATATATTACACTTCCAGGTTTCACTAAGGTGAAATATAAAATGATCAAAGTTTTTAAAACCCATTTGTTGTAATTTTAAAGTGATTATTACTGGGAGTTTTGTTCTTTCGGTTCTTTCTGGAAGCAGGACCCACTTGAAAATTTTTTTCTGGATCTTTATGCTAGCAAATATTTTGTCTCTCCCAAGGAATTGGAATTATTTATCCTGTAAACAGTGAAACATTGGTCCTTATTTTGTTTTGGCCCACAGGAAACTCGGTGCCAATTTGCAAGCCAGTTACATTGATTTTCTATTGCTTACAACTATAAATTGAATATATGTATAATTGAATTTTATAACCCAGGTGGCCAGAAGGCAATCTACTGCTTCTCAACTTTTTTGCCTGCTCTGTGAAAATGGATATGGGCCTTCACATGTGTCTCTGTGGGCGGGCACTCTGTCACCCTGCTAGTGGTTGGCTCCGTGGACATTACGGAAGGAAGGGATGCCATTTCCTTGTTCGGTGCTTGCTCTCCAGGCTCCTGCAGAGTTCATAGCCTCCCCAGGGTCCAGCACCTGCCGCAGAGGCAGCTTCTCCAGACCCAGCTCTTCAAAGGCACAGTGGCCAAAAGTCACCCAGAGCCCACAGCCTCCCCCAAGGCAAGTTCCTCTAAGAAAACTGCACCCTGTGAACAGTTTTCTCCAAAAGATTTCCAGCAAGCTCCTGAAGGGTAAGTGCTAGATGATTCTGCCATAATAGTGACACAGTGACAAGTCTGCTATCCCGTCATCCATAGCTGTACCCTCTCCAAGGATGCCCGCATGTGGGCTCTGACACGCTTAGTGGTTCTACTGCCTCCCTACCCTGACACCTACTCAAACCCAACTTAGCCCTTAGCTCTATTGCTTAGCAAATTCAGCTATCACTGTTTTATTTTACTGTGTATATTTTTCCCTTAATCTACTTGAAACAATTTGTGGAACTTGAAGAATTAATTAATCGAAGTATGTATGTAAATGGGGGCCATGCCTAATTAACTTGCTGTGCACTCTTCCCAAAAAAGAATGGGACTCAATGTAGTAAACCAATTATCTCTGATGAGATCCTGAAGCTGATGAGTCTATGTCCTTCCATCCTGGGTTAGACTCCCTCCAAATGATCTAAGCCCCTGTGACATTCAAGCGTTAGCACACACACACACACACACACACACAAAAGAGAGAGAGAGAAAAGAAAAAGAAAAACACAAAGCTATTAAAGACACCCAAATCAAAATCTCATTTTCCTAAACAACTCCTGAAATTTACGTGGCCTGCCTGAGACAAGGAACTGATTCAGGAGACACTAAGCCCCGAGGGGTGAATGGAGATAGATTTGGAAAACTGTTATGAGAGAACAGAGGTTTTCAAATGAGTAACAGAGTGCAGGATGATGGTTTTGGATTAGCGTGTGATGATAAAGCAGTTAGGTCTCAAACTAAATTCCCCGGGTAGCCCCAGACTGAAAACTTCCCAGCCTAGCCATCTTCAATCACCATGGCCCAGGGGATTGACAGCCTCAGTGTGGTGGATGTGGTGAGAGGAGCTCTCGCTTTGGTGAGAAACCCAGGTTCGCTGTGTACTAATGACCTGCTCTGAGCGATTCCTTAACCTCTGCGTCTGACAATTCCTACCTCCAGGGCTGCCATCAAGATAAAAGGAAGCACTGGGATTGCCCCGCAGTGCCTGGCACACAGGAATTCTTGCCAAATGCCCGTACCTTCTCTTCTTAATGTTTCTTAGGAATGCCACACACTGTGGTGACTTAGGACAATAGAAATACAGTGTCTTCCAGTTTTGGAGACCAGAGCTCAGCGTCAAAGTGTCAGCTTGGCCAGGCTCACTCACAGACCAAAGAGGGGGCACCCTTCCTCACACCCCAGCTCATGTTCCTTGGCCGTGGCAGCAACACTCAGTCTCTGTGTTACCTTCCTGGTCCCCTGGCCTCTTTACATCATCATCCTCTGGCACATCTGTGCCTGTGCCCAAATGTCCTCTTTTTTTTTTTTTTTTTTTAATTTTTGACAGGCGGAGTGGACAGTGAGAGAGAGAGAAACAGAGAGAAAGGTCTTCCTTTACCGTTGGTTCACCCTCCAATGGCCGCTGCGGCAGGCGCTCTGCAGCCGGCGCACCGCACTGATCCTAAGCTGGGAGCCAGCTGCTTCTCCTGGTCTCCCATGGGGTGCAGGGCCATCCTCCACTGCACTCCCGGGCCACAGCAGAGAGCTGGCCTGGAAGAGGGGCAACCGGGACAGAATCCGGCGCCCCGACTGGGACAAGAACCCAGTGTGCCGGTGCTGCAAGGCGGAGGATTAGCCTATTGAGCCGCGGTGCCGGCTCAAAATGTCCTCTTTTTACAAGGACGCCAACCAAATGAGATTGGGATCCACCCTGATAAGGCTGATTTTAACCTAATCAATTTTGTGAGGACCCTATTTAAGTAGGGACACAGTCAGAGGTACTGAGGGTTAAGAATTTAACATTGGTTTTCTTCCCAGTGTGGCAACCTAGCATTCTTCCTCGTGGTCACCTGTCAGCTACCTATGTAGAGTGCCATTTGCACCGCACCCATTTCTGTAATGTAGGTCATAACACATTTATCTGGGTAAAGCACAGGTAAGCGCACAGCTCAGGGCCCTCCTCTGCCTTCTCCACCCCCCATTCTGGGCACCAGTCCTTGTGGCTGTCTGTGGCCTCTCTACCCCAGCCCCTGCCTCGCATTTTCAGTCCTGCACTCACCAGATGCTCATCTCATACCCTCCCTTCCTAACTTGCTTCCTGAAGCTCCAGACACAGAACCACAAAGCAGCTGCTTAACTAGGCTCTGCCAAACAGGAGTCATCTACAAAAACCAGCAGCAACATGGAGGACATCGTTTTTAGCTCGTCTAAAGGAAAGTGCCACACAATTGTATGCAGAAGCTCAAATCTTCACCCAAGAGGTAAAAACCTTGGGGAAATAGAGTACATATGGCCACTAACTCTTTTGATGGAAGTACAGGGCACTGGGCTCCTCTGTGCAGCAAGAACACTACGGTGCGGGGGAGGCACTAACAGCACCCGTGTGTGTGTGTGCACTGAGGTTTGGGGGCAAACCAACCAACTGAAAGGAGCCCTTAGGTTTTGTTACAAGAGAAAAATCTTGGGAAGTCAGGAAGCATTGTCATCCTTTGCCCACCTCAAAGCACATACCTATCTCCCACTCTAGAAATTCCAAATAGAAAAAAAGCAGGAGATAGATGGTATCTGAGAACCAGCTATAGTAGGCAGTCACAGGCATATTCTACTTTAAAGGAGGACAAAAGATTCCCCTCATCCAAAATCATCTCCCCGTTACTCAGTGCAGGGCCCAAAGTTCTTAGCACTAGGATCATCCTGAAGTTGAAGACATCTGTCTTCCCGAGACAAATGGTAAGAGTAAAACAGTTCTTAGGGAGAGAAACACTACATCCTTGGGGACATCTAATATTTTCATGAGCCTTGCAATTTATATTCACTGGGTGTCACCTTAGACCGCTGTTACAAGGGAATAAATCCGACCATAGTCATGTTTGCTTTGTTCTCTGCCATATCCTCATAGCTATGCAGATCCCTGGACATAAACTATGACATGAATCTGCCTCTATTAAATGGAAGACAAGATTGGACCTAAAACATTGTGTTGCTAAGAAGAGAAAATGAGCTTATATACCTAAAATGCACACAGCCTGGCACGGAGTCGGCTGCTGAAAAATATTGGCTATTATTACTCTCATTAATGATTCAGAAAACATGCAAGCAGTAGGGGAAGAGAAAAGTCTAGGAAACTGGAACTGGAAGGGCTGAGTTGGTGATGCCAAGGGGAAGGCCTGGGAGGAAGCAGATGGTGACTGAAAGAGAACAGAGTGAAACCTGCTTCTACGATGCGAGTGTCCCAGGCACATGGCACGTAGCAGGGGCCCGGCACTGAAAGTTTGCCATGCCTGTCTTGTGTTGAGCTAAACGCATTCTTCTAGCCGCTTTGCTGTGGCCAATGAGATATGGTAATGCATAGCAACATAGAGTGGGAAGGAGCCCCCATAAATTAGAAGAGATTATGTCCTGGAATCTCAGAGACTGAACCAGATAAATCCAGAACTCACAGCACTCACTGCAAACGAGGTGTCCTGGATTCCTGGCTTGGACCCATGGGACATCCTACAGCCTGAAGGAAAAGCAAAGTGCTATAATAGCTTCCTAAAGTAGGGTACAGGTGGTCTCAAAAACAGTACTCAAATTGGATTCTGGGTTAAACAGTGAAAGAGACATCTTTAGAATAATTCTCTTAGAACTCTTAATATGCACAAATGCGTTGTAACTTTCCAGTGTTAGATACTTTATGCCATGTTTTCCAAATGCATGAGGGTACTCCAAAAAGTTAGTGGAAAACGATGGCAGGCAGTTGGCCTAGCTGTTAAGATGCCCGCTTCTCTTGTTCTACATTAGAGTAGTTCGATTCAGTACTTGGCTCTGGCTCTGGATTCCAACTTTTGCCAAGGCAGACCCTGGGAGGCAACAGGTGATGGCTCAAGTAGCTGCATCCCTGCAATCCTTGCAGGAGACCTGGACTGAGTTCCCAGGTCCTGGCTTCAGCCTGGAGCCATGCCTTGTGGATATTATCAATTGGGAAGTGAACCAATAAACAGAAGTGCTCTCCCTCTCTCCCTCTCTCCCTCCCCTCCTCCCTGTTTATAAATTAGAGGAGAAATAGGATTTAAAAAGGAGTTTATTTTCTTGTAAAAAAAAAGTTTTGAAATGTATAGTTTTTTCGGGCCAGCGCCGTGGCTCAATAGGCTAATCCTCCGCCTGCAGCACCGGCACTCCAGGTTCTAGTCCCAGTCGGGTCGCCGGATTCTGTCCCGGTTGCTCTTCTTCCAGTCCAGCTCTCTGCTGTGGCCCGGGAGTGCAGTGGAGGATGGCCCAGGTCCTTGGGCCCTGCACCCGCATGGGAGACCAGGAGGAAGCACCTGGCTCCTGGCTTCGGATCAGCACAGCGCGCCAGCTGCAACGCGCTGGCCATAGCAGCCACTTAGTGGGTGAACCAACAGAAAAAGGAAGACCTTTCTGTCTCTCTCTCTCTCTCTCTCACTAACTCTGCCTGTCAAAAAAAAAATGAAATGTATAGTTTTTTCATAATGCACATTTTCCCTGAACATTTTGAAGACCCTTGGTATACAGTGAGCCAGGCCTGCTTTTAATGCAGTATCCAGACACAAGTGTCCTCTAGAAAGCCTGAGGGCTGCAGATGCATGCTAAACAGAGTGTCTCCTAGACAAAGTAATCTAGGCTTATCTGAACTCCATCAGTGGTCCTTAGCTAATTGTAAGTCAAACACACTGTAAGAAGCTGGTAAAGGCTACAGGTCCTCTAACAAGGTATATAATATATATCTGCCAGACTTTCATATGATTTCAAGGAGTCCTAAGTTCCTTAACTGTAAATGAACCTGAATTAGAAGGGTGTCATTGACCTCCAGTGCTTCCACTGCCCTGCATCCCTTCCCTTTCCTTTATTAACAGCACTGCAGTTTCCCTATGTGAAGCCATCTCTTCCCACTCTCAGTCCTTAAGTTTCAGGGAGAGGTGATCAACTCCAGAAATGGACATGTCACCCAACTGTGGCCAATCGGAGGGCCTCATTCGCCTGGTGGCAGTGAAGGAACAATGGCGGTGTAGTGATAACACTTTTCTCTAGGGCATATGCTGGAGCTATAGGAAGGAAGGAAGGAAGGAAGGAGGGAGGGAGGGAGGGAGGGAGGGAGAAGGGGAGGGGAGGGGGAGAGAAGGGAAAGTGTTTACACTGTGGCTTCAAGCTGGCAGAATGAAAAGCTGCGGTCAGGGTAGCCATCTTTGTCTTTAGGCAAGAAAGCAATACCTAATGACACTGGCTAAATCCTGATGACATTAGCTGAATCACCCCAAAATCCTCAACTTCCTCCAAACTATCCCGTTTGTGTGAAGCAATAAATATTCTCTTCTGTTTAACATGCAGCTGAAAGAGTGCTGAATAATTCAGACATCAATCTCGGGACTCCCAGGGCTGCTGTGAGGCTCAATTAGAGGCTCGCAGTGTTAATGCTGAGTCTACATTCAACAGTGTGCAGACATTAACAGATGAGTGTGCGGTGGTGAGTGCCGGCAGGACCTGACTGTTGACCCATGTGAGCTGTGCACCACCAAGGCCCCAGAGACCTGAGATAATTTCTTCCACCTGCTACCTACTGCCTGAAATGCCATCAAGGAGCATCTGCGGTCTTGGTGGGGGGTGGAGGGGAGGTGTGGAGGGAGCTGCAGAGCCTTTGGAGAATCTAATGAAAGCTATCCATCTTCTCCCATGAAAAACAAGCAAAAATATGTGCAGTTTCAGGGGTTTACACACTCCCTGAAGTCCAAACAGATTTCTTGCTCACTCTGGGTAGAGAAGAACTCCTGGACCTGGTCTCATGAGAGAGCCAAAGACTTCAGGTGGAAAGGAAGAGGAAAGGGAAATCACTCTCAGCATGCCAAGAGACAGAAGCTTAGCCCTGGAGCCTGCCCAGACTGCCACTTGAACAGCACGAAAGGGACACACCATGCTCCACCTTTCTATTGGGGAAGTTTTCAAGTGAGGAGTAGGGAGCCAGCATAGCTAGCGCCCCCTGTGGTCATAGGTTTCATCTGTTGAAAGTGTTTCCTGGTGAGGCAGGCATTTGACATAGAGTTAAGATGCCACTTAGGACATCCACATGCATACCAGAGTGCCTGGGTTCAAGTCCCAGCTCCTCTGCTTCTGATCCCGTTGCCGGCATAGACGCAGCCTGGAAGACAACAGGTAATGGCTCACGTGGCAGACCCAGACTGAATTCTGGCCTCCTGGCTTTGGCCTAGCCCAAACCTAGCTGTTATGTACCTTTAAGAAGTGAACCAGAGGAAGGCATCTCTCTCTCTCCTCTCTCTTCTCTAACACTTCAAACTCCTATCTGCCACTCAGACCTTCCTAAGGTAACAGATTTTAATAAGGAGGATCACGGGCTCTTTAATAAAGTTGAAGGCAGAACTGGGAGAGCAGATGTCATCTGCAGTCTGGCTCTGTCTGGGACTGCATGGTAGAACTAGTTTCTAAAAAAGGGAATTTATTCTAACCTTTGCAACATTCTGCTAAACATTGTTTTAAGAGAGGATATGTTCTTCCCCGTGGCGGGAGGTTTTCTTAAAATTAGCCAAGGCTTCACAACCGGGAAACTACTTATAGTTGCCTTAAATCTAATAACAAAGCCACAGGCTCATGGACAAGTCCTCACCCACTTTTCTTTGACCTAAAAATTTTTTTAAAAAAATTAAAAAACACAACTCTCCCATGAGAGCCTAACTGTTCCCTTCCCAGTGCCCCTCAGGAATCCTCCCACTCAGGAAGGGAAAAAGGTAGGGTATGGAGGTAGGCAGCTCTTGTCCTCTCAAACCACAAGGATTTTCCCCTGCCCCCCAAGATGTCCTATGTGGGGTCCTGGGTTAGAAACACTCAGATGAATCTCTGAGAACAACACAGTAGAATCCTGAGGCTTTTCTAGGAGTAAAGTCTCCTTTCAGTCTCCGATTGAGAGCAGACACTAATTTATGTTTGCCTGGGAAGTGTTGTTCCTTTACCCTTCTATCTGTCTGTGTGTTACACTTGGGACCCTGGAGGAGAACCGGTACACTAAATCTGCTTCATAGCAACTGCATCTCTCTTCTTTCAATATAGTCCAAGGAGTCATCATTTCTACCCATACAGATGCAGTATGCAGGTGGCATGGGGTCCTCAAGTTCATGGCAAAGATGTTGGCACTCAGAGATGTGAATATTTTTGAATGCTTGCCACCATGAATATTCATAAATTAAGAGCAATTTATTTCTTATAAGAAATAAGATGTTGGGACTGGCATTGTGGCACAGCAAGTTGGGCCACTTGTGATGCCAGCATCTCATATGGGTGCCAGTTCCTGTCCCAGCTACTCCACTTCCGATCCAGCTCCTTGCTCGTGGCTTGGAAAAAGCAGAAGATGGCCCAAGTGTTTGGGCCCCTATCACCCACATGGGAGACCTGGATAAAGCTCCTGGCTTCTGCCTGGTGCAGCCCTGGCCATTGGGGCATGAACCAGTAGATGGAAGATCTCTGTCATAAATAAATAAATCTTTAAAAAAGAGAAAGAAGCTATTTGTATCAAAAAGCCAAGATTTAAACAAAGCCATCTAATTTCCATTTTGCTTTGAAAGACTTGCTTAAGTATCAAAATCACTGAATCTGGTACATAAGAACACCAAGTTCATTTAAAGCTAAGAAATGTCTTTGGCAAAGACCCTAGCCCTATATCCCATGTGATATAAACACATGGCAAAGTCCTGCATACTAAGAGCTGTCTTTCATGAATAACCAGACCCTGGCACAGCCATAGAGTGGACTTCACTGCAGTGTTGCCAGAGAACATTTGCATTTGGTAGCTTCTCTGTTTTAGGACTCTTTTTGGTAACTTCTCTGTTTTAGGACCCTCTTACACTGTACCGAATCCCCTGGAAGCATCTCTTTGTTCTCACAGACCCCTGCCTGATCTGGCTGGCTGAAGCCCGTGCTTTGGGAGCCACCAAAGCCCATCCACAACAAAGGACTCTGGGCTCTGAACTACCTTCTAGAATGGCTCGTTTCAAACGCTGTGCTGCAAGAACAAACTCTGTATGATAAAAAGAGCTCCATGCCACGGCGATGTCAGGCACCATCTGCCAGGAAGCGGCTGTCTCTCCCTAGCAACCGCTCCCACATCCCCATCTTTGGGTATCCTGCCTGCTTCCCTAGTTACCAGCACTTCCGATCCCAGCACACCTCTCACACAACCTCCGTCTGTGTGCAGCTCCCCAGGTGAATCCTGGAATTCCTCAGGGGGACAGCCCAGTGAGTATTCCTTTTGCATCGCAGACTAACTCTGAGCACCAATTCTGCCTTCAAATCCTGCCAAATGTATGTTATCAGCTCGCCAAAACCTCCAGTCCCAGCACTTTAATTCAGTGTTAAACAATCAAACCAGTCAACTCAGTGGATCTCAATCCTGCAAATCACCAGTGAGCTTTTAAACATTATTGACCCCCAGGCACCAGTCCCAGATATTCTGATTTAATTGGTCTGAGGTAGAACAGTATTTTCTTTTAAGTTCCAAGTGAAACAAGTAACTCCTCCAGACTTATTATTTTGTCTAACATGCAATCAAATATGATTTTTATGTAAACCAACCCAATTTTCTTCTCTTCCAGGACCACTCCATGGAACCACCCCATTACCCACTGAATATAGACTTTTTCTCTGTGACTTCTTCATTGAATATTATACACCTTTGGAAAAAATAACTCTTTCACACCTCCAAGATGCTATGTAAAACTCTGAAATAATCAGTTATATAATAATAATGTCATTTGCCATTTTTCCAATTAAATCATCAGTTTTTCACCTCATCCTCCAACACTTGCTGTATAAGGTGAGATTCAGGAACCAGTAGCACATTAGAAATGCAGAATCCATGGCCGTACTGTCAATAGGAGTCGACATTTTTCACAAGATCTCCAAGCACACCCCCTGCTACATTCAGATCTGAGAAGCACTACCCAGTAGAATGCTTTTACCACCTGTCAGTGTTAGAATCACTCTTTTCAAGGTTTCCTTTATGGTCTTAGCCCTTTCTTTCACTGGATTTCTTCCCATGGATTTTTTTTTTTATCTTTTATTTAATGAATATAAATTTCCAAAGTACGTCTCATGGGTTACAATGGCTTTCCCCCCCATACCGTCCCTCCCACCCACCACCCTCCCCTTTCCCACTCCCTCTCCCCTTCCATTCACATCAAGATTCATTTTCGATTATCTTAGTATACAGAAGATCAGCTTAGTATACCTTAAGTAAGCTCTTATCCAATCAAAGCAACCCCCTATACCTACCAAGCCTGTGCTCTCCCCTATGCCATGCCCACAATCTGCAAAGCCCTCTCTCCTCCTCTCCACTCCAGGCAGTAGTCTCACTGCTCAAAACCCCGGTAAAGTTTCTCCCCTCCAAAATCTGCAGAGGCTGCCCCTTGACCATAGTGGTGTTGCCTACCAACTCTATAGCACTTCTATACAATGTCATTCAGAACACATTGGTTCCTATGCTACTATTGAACCCTTATTTTGCCATTTCCAAATACTTCAAATGTATTTTAAATACATTTGCCTTTTTTTTTTCTTCAACTATCCCACCACCTACCTGCCTTGGTATATGCCATGGAATTTTGCACATAATAGATTCAACAAACATCTGGTGTTTGGCCTTGCTTTCCATTTCTGATGGCAAATTATATAACACATAAAACCCATCAATCTAGACACCATGGAGTCTAGACACCAGTAAAACATTTAGAGAGCCTTTAAGCTGTGCTGGCATTAAAACTTCTACTATGCTGAACACATGAGTTGCAGAAAACATATTATGTGAGAAGATAATGGACTATTTTAAATAGCTACAGAAAAAAGATATCAAAAATAAAAGAATATAAAATATCTGGGATCAACTTGAGCAGAAACATTCCGTATAATGTTCCTAAAGATAACCAATCAAATAAAAGTCCCTTAACTATCAATAGCTCCCACAGGGATTAGCAGCCAAAGCCAGGCCTACAATGTATACAACAAAGCAGAAAGGCCTCCTGACCAGGATCATCTCCATCAGGGCAGGGGCAGTCCCAGGATTTGTCCCATTCACCCCTGGACAGAATGACACCTTGCATAGCAGCAAGAATATTCATGGGTGTTTTATTCTAACTCCTTCCTTACTCCTTTCATGGAGTTCATAAATATTTATTGAGAATTAACTGTGTGTCCTGTAGGAAGCCCTAGATGACTAAGATATTGTCCTTGTCATCAATTGCTCACAGTCTCAGTGGAAGACCTAAACAGGTCATTCTAATACAGGATAGAAAATGCAATACCAGGATACTGTATTCTAGCTCCTACAGACTGAAGCACTATATAATACACCCAGTACTAATGGAACACAGAAAGGGCTAATTACTCAATGCACAGCTCTCAAGAAGCATTCTGTGGAGGTGGTGAGGCCTGAGCTTAACCTTAAAGTAGGCAAAGGGGTTAATCAACTAAAGAATGAAGACATCAATGCCTAAGTCAGGGTGAAGTATATAAACAAAGCAAGGAACTGACTGATATCATGGAATGTGGAAGTTGCTTAGATGGTTCTGTATTTTAACAGGGAGGAGATGAAGGGGTTTCCTCTACTGAGGTTGTGACCACTTACTAGTTGGTAAGTTTGGATGCAGAAGTCTTTGAACTTTATCCTAAAGGCTCATGGAGACTACCTAGGCCTGAAAGAATCAATGAAGTTCCTACATTTAATATACCAAGTAAGATCAGCTTAGACTTTACATGATCCACAACCACAAATGCCATGGTATCCTAGTCAACACGGCTAGACCTGGATGAACCTCTCACGGGTTGTTGTCTCTGCAGACAGGTGTTAGAGGAAATGGTCTCTTGGAAACCAGTCCCTTTCAGCCAAGATTCTGACTCCAAATGCTCAACAAAACTCTAGTCCTATGACATGGTTCTGGTCTTTTGAAGGAACCAAGCCATGTCCCAGGATGAGAACCACAGTTTTGTCAAGTATAGGAAGAAAATGAGCAGAGCACTGAAAGTGACATGGAATTAAAGACCAACGGAGGTGGATGCCTACTGCTCACTCCCAGCTAACTTCTCTTTCCAGAAAAACACAATCTCTCTCCCATTGCAGCTCATCATGCTAGACAAATAAATGTGCTCATTATTCCTTTAGTCTTTGTATTTTAAAATAGTTAATAGATTTATTTGCAATCAACTAGTTCATTTATTTGCTTCATACTTGCTCAGACTCCTACTCAATTTTTGATAGGTGAGAAACCAGTAGATTTGAATATTGGCATTTTGTGAAATTTTATCTCAGTGTAAAAGATAAATTGTTTAGTCTAGATGTTCAAAACCATTAAAACAGAAAAAAATCACAAGCAGGAAGTGATTTCTATTTGGCTCAGTGAAGAGGCAAAATAAATTACACCTAGAGTTATACACAGCTGAAATAATTCGACTGCCTGCCTTTTAAATTAGTCCTATATCTCCAACCTGAACCATGCATACTGCTTTCCCTAATGACTTCTAACCTAACCTATGCCAGACTTTTGAAAACGGATGAGACTGAGTAACAATCCTTTCCTGCCAACTTCCCCACATTTGGATGCAGTGCCTCATTCTGCCATCCCACCTAAGCAGGGATCATTTTCCCAGCAGTGATATTATTTATTGGAGATTTCGAAATGTCCCTATTTACATTGTCTTTAATCTTTGTAGGACCATATGATTATATAATTAGGAAAAATAATGACAAAACTTAGAATAACGGGAAAGGGTATGATGCTTTAAAAAGAAAAGGGGGGGGGGCGGTGCTATGGCACAGCCTGAAGTGCTGGCATCCCATATGGGCGCCAGTTCTAGTCCTGGCTGCTCCTCTTCTGATCCAGCTCTATGCTATGGCCTTGGGAAAGCAGTAGAATATGGCCCAATCTTTGGGCCCCTGCACCCCCGTGGGAGACTCAGAAGAAGCTCCTGACTTTGCCTCGGCTCAGCTGCTGCCGTTGCAGCGATTTGGGGAGTGAACCAGCAGATAGAAGACCTCTTGCTCTATCTCTACCTCTCTCTATAACTCTTTCAAATAAATAAAAAATAAATCTTAAAAAAAGAAAAGAAACAGAGCAGCAGTGAAGAGACTGGAGCCCAACTGCAGGGTTTGACTGATTACTGGTTTCTCTACCTGCTAGACTTTGGTTATTTTTTAGAATGTAAAAAATTATACCTACTTAAGAGGTACCATGTGCCATTTCAATGCAGGCATTTATCATGTAATGTCCAATCAGCATAAGTATGTTCCTCTCCTCAAACATTTACCAATTCTTTGTGGTTACTTGAATTTGAAAACACTTAAGATCTTCAGATAGTTGACTTTCAATGGGTTTCCGAGTCATTCAAATTTCTAAATAACTCAGTGTGTAAAATGGGGAAAATAATAATAGTCCCTGGAACTTGCATTTAAACAAGTGGCTAAGATACCTGCATTCCATCTTGAGGACCTGGGTTTAATACCTGGCTTTGGAGCCTGACTCTAGTTTCCTGCTAATGCAGATCTTGAGAGGCTACAGCTATGGCTGAAGTAGTTGAGTTCCTACTACCCACATAGGAAACCTGGATAGCATTCTCAGCCCCTGGCCCAGGTCCAGCCAAGCTATTACAGGCCTTAGGGGAGTGAACCAATGGATAGAAGGGTGTCTGTCTGTCTCTCTCTCTCAAGTAAAATGATAGTAATGATAGTTCATAGGTCAAAACGTTTTTTTAAGATTTGTTTTGTTTATTTGAAAGGCAGAGTTAGAAAAGCAAAGACAAGGCCGGCTCCGCAGCTCACTAGGCTAATCCTCTGCCTTGCGGCGCCGGCACACCGGGTTCTAGTCCCGGTCGGGGCGCCAGATTCTGTCCCGGTTGCCCCTCTTCCAGGCCAGCTCTCTGCTGTGGCCAGGGAGTGCAGTGGAGGATGGCCCAAGTGCTTGGGCCCTGCACTCCATGGGAGACCAGGAGAAGTACCTGGCTCCTGCCATCGGATTAGCGTGGTGTGCCAGCCGCAGCGCGCCGACCGCGGCGGCCATTGGAGAGTGAACCAACAGCAAAGGAAGACCTTTCTCTCTGTCTCTCTCTCTCACTGTCCCCTCTACCTGTCAAAAAAAAAAAAAAGCAAAGACAGAGATCATCCACCCACTGGTTCATTACCCCAAAGGGCTGCAATGGCCATGGCTGGGCCAGGCCAAAGCCAAGAGCTAGGAGCTTCTTCTGGGTCTCCCACGTGGGTGCCAGGGCCCAAGGACTTGGGCCATCCTCTGCTGCTTTCCCAGGCACATTAGCAGGGAGCTCAATTGTAAGTGGAGGAGCTGAGACTTGAACCAGTGCCCATATAGCTCAAAAAAAATTTTAAGTAATTTCTCTATCACAACAAATCAGCTGGACACATAGGAAACCCCATTGCTAGCTATCATCATCATCATCATCATCAGGCTCTATAATTCATTGACTTAATTTTCAGTAAGCAGTTTCATGAAATATCACAGGATAGTTTATTTCTCACACCCACACACCCTTTTCCAGCACTCTGGGAATGTCTGAAAAACAAGAGAGGAATTCTCAAGAGATCATATCACAAAGATAGCTACCTGGAAACTCCTACCAGTGGACAATGCAGGTCCAATGATTGAGCCTGCTTCCAGCCTCCTCCCTGGTCCTCCTCCAGCTTGGAATGGCCCTGTGACACAATTTAGCAGGACAAGATTTTGCTCTTCTTCCTGCTGACATGGTGGCTGGCCCATCAGCCTTCCTGTGGCCATGAAGGAAACCCCAAAAGAACCAGAGACCTCAGTGCTAACATTGCTGAGCCCTGAATCAGTGCCAGAAACCACCAATCTACAGATTTATTTATACTTTAGGAAAGCAAACTCTTTAACAATTAAAACATCAGATGCAGGGGTTTAAGATTTTATTTGTTTATTTGACAGGTAGAGTTACAGACAGTGAGAGGGAGAGACAGAGAGAAAGGTCTTCCATCTGCTGATTCACTCCCTAAATGGTTGCAACAGCCGGAGCTTGAGCTGATCTGAAGCCAGGAGCTTCTTCTGGGTTTCCCACATAGGTGCAGGGGCCCAAGCACTTGGGCCATCTGCCATTGCTTTCCCATGCCATAGCAGAGAGCTGGATCAAAAGAGGAGCAGCCGGGACTAGAACCAGAGGCCATATGGGATGCTGGGGTGCAGGTGGAGGATTAACCTACTGCGCCACAGTGCCGGCCCTCAGATGCAGGGTTCCTAACACCTCCAGCCAGTGGTGCTCCTGACAGCTCTATTACTGGGCTTCCATAGGTCTTGAGTCTCGACAGAGGCATCTGTCTGCAGCACCCATGCCTTTTCCATTGCCCATAAGACCTACTTATTTTCCAAGTCTTTGGTGTTCTTGTGCCTCTGCACTTGGCCATCCCCTTTCCCTGCATCCTGGACAGATCCAGAGAGCCCTTCCTTCCCGATCTCCCACATGCTGATCGCACTTCCAGCTGTGTTGCTGCTGGCTTTTACTTTCTGGCCTTCCAGAAGGCCCCATGCTATGTGACCAGTGTGCCTTCCAACAGTGCTGCACCACACCCACAGGACAAAGGACCCAGGATTTCCCTTCAATGTCACCCAAGAATACCTGCACTTGTCCTCCTGTAGGCAGGCGACCCCTGTCCCTCTACACCTCATCACTTTTATTTTGTTGGCCATATTTGTCATTCTCCCAACTGTCTCAAAAAGCCTCCCTGCCCGCTCAGTCTCTTGCCACTGCTTGTTCTCTGTAGAAGCCTCTTTCTGGCTGTGGACGCGATAAAATTAGTTAACAACCATGCAGTTCATGAGCAGTGCTTCCAAGCAGTGTTTCCAATTGTCATTTTGCATTATCGCTACTTCAACAAACTGTTCACTTCGATAAATACAATATTAACATAATTTTAACGTCTGTGAATTTATTTAAGATAGGATTTCTGAGACAGGCATTCGGCAAAGCGGTTAAAATGCCACTTGGGACTCCCGCATCCCATTTTGGAGCGCCTAAATTGGAGTCCTGGCTATGTTTCTGATTCCAACTGCCTAATAATGTGTACCCTGGGAGATAGTGATAATTGCTCAAATAATTGGGTCTCTGCCCCTCATGCATGTGGGGGATTCAGATTGAGTTCTAGACCTGGGCCAGCCCCAGCTGTTGCAGATATTTAGGGGGTCAACCAGCAGATGGGTGATAGATTTATATCTTCTCTCTTTTTCCCTCCCTCTCTTTTCCCTCCCTGACTTTCAAATACATGAAAAAAATTAATGAAAATAAATTTTTAAAGATAGGACTTCCTCAAATACAAAACTTAACGATTTTGGAAACAACACGGAACAATGGAATTTGGACTAAGTGGTTGTTAACTTTTCTTCATAGAATTAGCACATATTTTGAAAAACAAATGTTCATTCTGTTAAATATCCTTTGAAAAGTCAGTTATCCCCACTATGACATCGACATAAGACATCAGCAGTAAAAAGATACATTTTGTTGGGTTTAAAAGGCAGGGGACTAGCCAGTGTTTTGGGGTGAAATGTTCTGGAAGATATAGAATCTGTCACATATTCTGCTTTGGGCACTAGTGTCATAGACGGAAAAGGCTGCCATGGATGTGGCCAATTCTCTGATAACAAACAGAGCTTGTGAGGTTTGAGCCAAAGAAATAGCAAAGATCACTTTGCATTGAAAAAACCACATACTCTCCTGCATCAAGCTTACCCCTGACAGAAAGCTAAGATGTGCAGGATGTGGGGAACCGTATCATTCTCAACACACTGTGGTGCAATGTAAGATCTCTAATTGTGTAGACTGCATGCAGAGGTTGGGGGCCTTTGACACAGCAGTTAAGATGCCACTTGAGATGCCTACATCCCCTCTCTGGGTGCCTGAGTTCAAACCCCAGCTCCATGGTCAATTTCAGCTTCTTGCTAATGCAAACTCTAGGAAGCAGCAGGTGATAATTCAAGGAGACTTGAGAGACTGGGGTTAAGTTTCAGGATCCTGGCTAAAGCCTGGCTCAGCCTTGGCTGTTGTGGGCCTTTGGGGAGTGAACCAGCAGATGGGAGAACTCTGCCTCACTATTTACCCATCCCTCTACCTCTCTGCCTTTCAAATTTTTAAATGTCTCCCTAACACCTTTTACTCAGCTGGCAGTCAATAAAACTGAATTTTTAAATAAATAGCATGGATTATGAAGGAAGCAGTGGTGAGAAACATCCTTTTTCTTTAAAATTCAATATAATCTTTAAATGGGAGAAGTTGAGCTGACAAAATGTGAGTACTAAAATCATTCAAATTACTATATGAAAATAATTTAGGTGGCAGGGAACAAAAAAGCAACATTTTAATTTACTTTCTAGAAAAATACATCAACAAGATTGTAGGTGAGTCAGCAACTCTTCCTAGATAAGTATTATGACTTTAAGGTTTTTCTTAAGATAAAAGACATTTTCAGACAACTACTCAATAGTACACTAAGAATGGAGCAAACATTCTTAGTATATGGAATTCAGCTGTAAATCTGTAAGTCTACAGAATCTAGCCTATGTGTGGATCCTGGCTTTTATTGCTAATCTGGTAAGTTATTTAATATCCCTATGCCTCAGCATCCACATCTGTAAGATACAGAAAATGACTAATTTGTAGAGCTTTAAAAATAAATGTAGAGTCTGTATTCATTCACTACTTAGAATAGTACCAGGTACCTAATAAGTAATCTCTAAGTATAAATAACAAATAATAATAGATGAGTAGCTTAGCTGATCTGATAAATTTGGACTGATCTATCAGTGGAGAAACTGGGGAAACCTCCAGCCTAAACCCTTAGCCTAAACAAGAATCCCCTTGACACACTTCTAGCAGGGGTAAATGAGCTCACCACAATTCACTCCTTGAATTTTAAGTCAGAAACAATAGGACAGAAAAATTCAAGTTCACTTCCATGTGTCAACCCATCACATATGTTAACCCATCACGGATCTCCTTCTCTTCATCAAGCCAAGCATCCTCTATGCTGTCACCAACACCTGCCTCCACAACACTGAGTTGTTGCAGTCCCCCATCAAACCCCATTAAATTGGGGTAGAAAGCACCCAGATGTGGTCCATGTAGAAAATCTACACATCAGCACACTTGACTTCAACTAACTGCACTTCAGTCGTTTAGTGTCCCTGTCTCCCTATCACCTTATACTCAGCTGGCAGTTAATAAAACCAGCCCCCGGATCTGCTAAAGCCAGAGCTGCAGACTCATGTTGCCAGGTTTAAACTCAAACTCAGAAATGTATATTTATCTAGATTAACTATTCCACTTGGCTATTAACCAGAATAAACATGTGTGTGCATATATGTAAAATCTGATTAAGCACACCAAATCAGATTTTAAATGCTCTAGGGGAAATTGGAGTTTTTTTTTTAACATAAATTGTATGATGAAAGTTTTGTAAAGCAAATAACTATGCTCCAATTGATTTTTTAATGTAACTATCTATTAACATATTAAGTTTGCCTAAAGCAGGATACAAACATATTAAGCTTTGGATTATACCATATTATGTTATTACAGAAGATCTGCCTTCCTGTATTTTGATTAGGACAATCCTCAAATTAGTTTATTTTTCCCAAATATACCATAAGATTAGCATGCATAATGCAAAGTCAGGAGACCACAAGATAATTCAAAAAACTATGTTTATGTCTAAAATTTCCATAAAACACAATCTTCACATGGCAAATCAATGGTGAATTCTTTGGCTTAAACACTTTTTCCAATCCCTTTTACCTAAGTGAAATAACATTTTGAAAAGAAAAATATTATAGCTAATAAAATAAATATTTTATGTTTATTCCATTTCCATGTAATTTGATTCCACTCTTTTCAAGGGCTCCCCTGCAGGTAAGGCCTCCAGAAAAGCCTTCCACGGGCTGACCCCAAAACTACCTCTCTCTTGCCTCATCTCTGATGACACCCCACCCCTGAGGACCCCTGAGTTCCACTGACCCCACCCTTGTACTTGCAGTTCCATCCATTCTCTGAACTGATACTGACGAAGGAGGCAGTTGTTAAGGTCTCAAATCAGCCCTGCAGTCAAATGACCAATATCTTCCTTGCCTGTGTGAGTTTCAGAAACCAAAGCTGAGCTCAGATCTTGCAGTACACTAGCTTTACCCTACTGCTGAGCCCAGTAGGTTTGGCCTGCTCTCTCTCTTTCTATTTGCTAAATGTAGAAATTTAACTGGGTTTAACAGTTTTCCCAGCCCATTGCCAAATCCCTGTTGTTTGGTTATTGCCTGCAATCCTGCCATATACCAGAAAGGTCTCTACGCACCACCATGCCATATCCCTCCAGACTTCTTCCTGTATCTGCACTCATGGGCAAGCCATCTCCCATGAGACTGAAGACTGGGGCCAAATTTACCATGTATCTTTCAATATCAACTCCCAAAATTGATCTAGATGTAGATAGAATGGGTATGGAGAGCCTAGGAAACTTACAAGAGGAAGAGTTTTCAGGGAAATTACATAATGATATTTGGGAACATATTAAAAAGCTATAACATGGAAATCATCAGGGTACCAACTCAAGAATATCAAACAAGAAGTTAAGGAGGGGAGTGGAGGACTGTACTAAACACAAAGTACTGGAGCAGAAAAAATATACCAGGATATTTGTGTTGGTGGGGGGGAGTGAGTTGGGGGTTGGCAAGGACATTTGAAATGGAGAAACACTGGCAGTTATCACCAAGGAAGAGGCTGATAAATTTTACACTACCATCAGGAACACTGAAAGCATTACTACTGGGGGCTAGTCTGTTGGTGTGGCAGGTCGAGCCACTGCTTGTGGCACCAGCATCCGATATGGCTACTTCACTTCCAAACCAGCTCTCTGCTAATGTCCTTGGGCAAACAGCGGAAGATGCACCCAACGTGGGAGACCCAGAAGACGCTCCTGGCTCCTAGCTTCAGATCGGCCCAGCTTCAGCTATTGCAGCCATCTGGGGAGCGAACCAGTGGATGGAAGACCTTTCTCTCCATCTCCCCTTCTCTGTATGTAACTCTGCTTTTCAAATAAATAAATACTTTGTAAAAAGTGCTACTACTGGAAAAATATTTGCAATATGTAAGTGATAAAACATTATTATCCTTAGTATAAAAACAGCATTTAAATATCTATTAGGAAACCCAAGATCATATTAGCTATATAGACAAAGTATAGACAATTCTTGAAAGAGGAAATATCTGTCAAAGTTTAAAGGTTTAAGCCTAACCCTTAAGGAAACATATATTAAATTAACAATGAGGTCATTTAAAAGATCAGAAAAATCTAAAATAGAAATTCAAGAATTTTACAATGAGACAAATGAGACTGAAAATGAACCATTATATTTCAAATTATCTGAGCTTGGGCAAATTATTTAATTCTTCTAAGCCTTGATTGCCAATCTGTAAAATGGAAACAACAACTGAAACATATATGGCTGTTTTCAATATTAAATGAGATGACCCAGGTAAAGCGTGCAGAATGATGCCAACCCACAATAAGTACTTAGAAAGCATCAGTTCTGTGGCCTTCCATCAATATGCATTCATGCAAGAATTATTTACAGACTTATTAATGAATGACAGGCATTCTACTAGACATTGAGGATACTGTGATAAAAAGAGATCAACATTGTCCTTACTCACTGACATTAAAACCTCTTTGTGGTAGCAGACAATTCAACCAACAGTTATAATTGAGTAGAACAAATGTTAATCAAGTATCATTTCCTGAGATGTTCATAGGGCAAGAGCTCATCAAATCTAGGGTGGGTCAAGGGGTCAAGGCCACAAGGTGCAGTCACTGCCACATAGCAACATTTTGTTCAGTGACGTACCACACATGCAACTGTGGCCTACAGGATCACAATGAAGCTGAAAAATTCTTATCACCTGGTGACAGGGTAGCCATCATAGCATCATCACACAATGCACTACACGTGTGTGGTGATGCCAATTGTATGAAAATATAACATGTACACTCATGTACAGTACATAATACTTAATAATGATAAAAAAAGGCTATGTGACTGCCTTATGTATGTACTGTAATATATTTAACATTTTAGAGAATACTCCTACTTAGAAAGATAAACAACCTATTGTAAAATAACACGTTGTGTTATGACAGCAGCAGCCTCCAATGTCTTATGTTTACTATGTCTCTCTTTGTATTTAAGATCTATTTATTGGGGCAGAGCCAAGATGGCAGAATAGTGAGGGCGCACACTGATAGTCCAGGAAAAGATAGTTTAATAAAAGTGGAGTTACTGTAGTCTCAGGAAAAGGCTCAGGAAAAAATTGCAGAGGAAACTCTTCCAGATCTAGTGGATGTGACATGGAGGATCTACCGGGAGAGCAAGGTTGCCCACCGCGTGGAAGCCCAGCTGCAGAGTCTGCATGCCAGCGCTGGAAGTGGAGGTGAGACATTGGCGGGGAAAGGCAGAAAGAGCCTACAGGGAATGAGGCCTGAAGCCCCGCTGAAGAAAGTTCACCAGGCTGACTGGAGGAGAGAAAAAAATGAATAAATAAGGGGAACCAGCATGGACACTAGCCTCTCTCTCCACTCACCTTACAAAACTGAGCAAGACAAAGAGCAGGCACCATTTTGGACATACTTCAAGTGGTGCCTGCCATCAGCCAAGCAGAAAAACCTGACTCTGGTGGGGAGAAATAACAGGAGGTTAGGACCTAGTGAAAGTGTGGAGCTAACAAAATTAGACTGTGAAAATCTGAGGGGGGGCGGGAGAGAACTCACCGAGTACACAAACTCAGTAACCTTGGCAATCCGGTGAGAGACTGTGGAAAAATTTGAGACCACACTGAGGGCTGCATAAACTCTTTGTGTCATCCCAGGGGTAGAGCAGACAAACACACACAGGGGCCAGATTTCTTACATCAACTACCCTCAATGCCACTCAGCTGTGCGGAATTATTCCCAACTGAGTCAAAAAAAAAAAAAAAAAAAAGAGGGAGAGAGAGAGAGAGCGAGAGAACAATCTGGGTAAGTCACCTTTGGCACACCCTTAACCCTGAAGAACCAAACAGAGCTCTCTGGCCACAGCCATCACAGCCTCTAAGGATCCATCAAAAGCAGCCAGTCCACTTAATCTAGAGTCAGAGTATAATGAGAAAAAGCACCACAGCAAAGAAACCAAAGAATATCTCCACAATTCCAAACAACAAACGCAGAAACCGAGGTAACAAGAACAAGGAAGACACTACGACACCCCCAAATGAAAGACACCCCAATTCAAGATTATGAAGATGATGAGATAGCAGAAATGCAAGAAGCAGATCTCAAAAAATTGATAAGAACATTAAGAAGTTCTCAAAAACAAATTCTTGAACTACAGAAATCCTTAATAGACAGGATAGAAAATCTCTCTCTCTCAAAAATGAAATATTAAAGAAGCAAAATGAAATGAAACTAGTAGAACATGAAACTGTGATAGTGACAGGAAATCATAATGAAATGAAGAATTCAATAGATCAAATGACAAACACATTAGAGAGCCTTAAAAACAGAATGGGTGAAGCAGAAGAGAGAATATCAGACTTAGAAGACAGAGAACAGGAAAGGATACAGTCAGACCAAAGAAAAGAAGAGGAAATTAGAAATCTAAAAAATATTGTCGGGAATCTAAAGGATACTATTAAAAAACCCAACATTCGGGTTCTAGGAGTTCCAGAAGGCATGGAGAGGAAGAAAGGATTAGAAGGCCTTTTTAGTGAGATAGTTACAGAGAACTTCCCGGGTTTGGAGAAGGACAGAGAAATCCTAGTACAGGAAGCTCATAGAACCCCTAGTAAACATGACCAAAAGAGATCCTCACCATGACACATTGTAATTAAACTCACCACAGTGAAACATAAAGAAAAGATCCTAAAATGTGCAAGAGAGAAATGTCAGATTACTCTCAGAGGATCTCCAATTAGACTCACAGCTGACTTCTCATCAGAAACCCTACAAGCTAGGAGGGAATGGCGAGCTATAGCCAACGTACTAAGAGAGAAAAACTGCCAGCCCAGAATATTATATCCCACAAAGCGCTCATTTGTGAATGAAGGTGAAATAAAGACCTTTCACAACAAACAGAAATTGAAAGAATTGGTTACCATTCATCCAGCCCTGCAAAAAATTCTTAAAGATGTGTTATACACAGAAACACAGAAACACAGCCATCAATGTGAAAGAAGGTAAAGGAAGAAAACCTACCAGTAAAAGATCATAGGAAGCTCAAAGCATATAGTAGAAAATATCTTTGGGAAAATGGCAGGGCAAAGTCACTACCTATCACTAGTCACATTGAACGTTAATGGACTCAACTCTCCAGTTAAAAGGCACAGACTGGCTGTATGGATTAAGGAACAAAACCCATATATTTGCTGCCTACAAGAAACACATCTTTCCAACAAAGATGCATGCAGACTGAAAGTGAAGGGTTGGAAAAAGATATTCTATGCCAACAGAAACCAAAAGAAGCAGGTGTAACCATATTAATATCAGACAAAATAAACTTTAACAAAAAAACTGTTAAGAAAGACAAAGAGGAACACTATATAATGATTAAGGGTTCAATTCAGCAGGAATATGTAACTATTATAAATGTATATGCACCTAATTACAGAGCACCGGTTTATTTAAAGGGTATGTTAAGGGACTTAAAGGGAGACTTAGATTCCAATACAATAGTACTGGGGGACTTCAATACTCCACTCTCAGAAATAGACAGATCAACCAGACAGAACATCAACAAGGAAACAGCAGATTTAATTGACACTATTGCCCAAACGGATCTAACATATCTACAGAACTTTCAATCCTACATTTAAAGACTTTACATTCTTCTCAGCAGTGCATGGAACCTTCCCTAGCATTGACCACATACCAAGCCATAAAGCAAGTCTCAGCAAATTTAAAAGAATTAGAATCATACCATGCAGCTTCTCAGACCACAGTGGAATGAAGCTGGAAATTAGCAACTCAGGAATCCCTAGAGAGTATGCAAACACATGGAGACTGAACAACATGCTCCTGAATGAACAATGGGTCATAGAAGAAATCAAAAGAGAAATCAAAAACTTTCTGGAAGTAAATGAGGATAACAACACAACATACCAAAACTTACAGGATACAGCAAAAGCAGTGTTAAGAGGAAAGCAATAGGTGCCTACATCAAGAAATTGGAAAGGAACCAAATAAATGTGCTTTCAATGCATCTCAAGGATCTAGAAAAACTGCAGCAAACCAGACCCAAATCTAGTAGGAAAATAGAAATAATTAAAATCAGAGAAGAAATTAACAGGATTGAATCCAAAAAAACTGCAAAAAATCAGCCAAGTGAAGAGCTGGTTTTTTGAAAAAATAAACAAAATTGACACACCACTGGCCCAACTAACTAAAAAAAGAAGAGAAAAGACCCAAATCAATAAAATCAGAGGTGAAAAAGTGAACTTAACAACACATACCAGAGAAATAAAAAGAATCATCAGAAATTACTACAAGGGCTTGTATTCCTGGATACATGCAACCTACCTAAATTGAACCATGAAGACATAGAAAACCTAAATAGACCCATAACTGAGACAGAAATTGAAACAGTAATAAAGGCCCTCCCAACAATGAGAAGTCCAGGACCAGATGGATTCACTGCTGAATTCTACCAGACATTTAAAGAAGAACTAATTCCAATTCTTAAACTATTCAGAACAATCGAAAAAGATGGAATCCTCCCAAATCCTTTCTATGAAGCCAGCATCACCTTAATCCCTAAGCCAGGGAAAGATGCAGCTTTGAAAGAAAATTACAGACCAATATTCCTGATGAACATAGATGCAAAAATCCTCAATAAAATTCTCGCCAATAATATACAACACATCAGAAATATCATCCACCCAGACCAAGTGGGATTTGTCCCTGGAATGCAGGGATGTTTCAATGTACGCATAACAATCAATGTGATATACCACATTAACAAAGTGCAGATGAAAAACCATATGATTATCTTAATAGATGCAGGGAAAGCATTCTATAAAATTCAACACCCTTTCATGATGAAAACTTTAAGCAAATTGGGTATAGAAGGAACATTCCTCAATATAATCAAAGCAATTTATGAAAAACCCACGGCCAGCATCCTATTGAATGGGGAAAAGTTGGAAGCATTTCCACTGAGATCTGGCACCAGACAGGGATGCCCACTCTCACCATTGCTATTCAACATAGTTCTGGAAGTTTTAGCCAGAGCCATCAGGCAAGAAAAAGAAATTATGGGATACAAATTGGGAAGGAAGAAGTCAAACTATCCCTCTTTGCAGAAGACATGATTCTTTTTTTAGAGGATCCAAAGAACTCTACTAAGAGACTATTGGAACTCAGAGAAGAGTTTGGCAAAGTAGCAGGATAAAAAATCATTGCACAAAAAGCAACAGCCTTTGTATACACAGGCAATGCCATGGCTGAGAAAGAACTGCTAAGATCAATCCCATTCACAATAGCGACAAAAACAATCAAATAACTTGGAATAAACTTAACCAAGGACGTTAAAGATCTCTATGATGAGAATTACAAAATGTTAAAGAAATAGAAGAGGATACCAAAAAATGGAAAAATCTTCCATTCTCATGGATTGGAAGAATCAGCATCATCAAAATGTCCATTCTCCCAAAAGCAATTTACAGATTCAATGCAATACCAATCAAGATACCGAAGACCTTCTTCTCAGATCTGGAAAAAATGGTGCTGAAATTCATATGGAGATGCAGGAGACCTCAAATAGCTAAAGCAATCTTGTACAACAAAAACAAAGCCGGAGGCATCACAATACCAGATTTCAGGACATACTACAAGGCAGTTGTAATCAAACAGCATGTTCCTGGTACAGAAACAGATGGATAAACCAGTGGAACAGAATAGAAACACCAGAAATCAATCCAAACATTTACAGCCAACTTATATTTTATCACAGATCCAAAACCAATTCCTGGAGCAAGGACAGTCTATTCAATAATTGGTGCTGGGAAAACTGGATTTCCACGTTCAGAAGCATGAAGCAAGACCCCTACCTTACACAAAAATCCACTCAACATGGATTAAAGACCTAAATCTATGACCAGACACCATCAAATTATTAGAGAACATTGGAGAAACCCTGCAAGATATTGGCACCGGCAAAGACTTCCTAGAAAATACCCTGGATGCACTGGCAGTCAAAGCCAAAATTAACATTTGGGATTGCATCAAATTGAGAAGTTTCTGTACTGCAAAAGAAACAGTCAGGAAAGTGAAGAGGCAACTGACAGAATGGGAAAAAATATTTGCAAACTATGCTACAGATAAAGGATTAATAACCAAAATCTACAAATAGATCAAGAAACTCCACAACAACAATACAAAGAACATACATGAGAGATGGGCCAAGGACCTCAACAGACATTTTTCAAAAGAGGAAGTCCAAATGGCCAACAGGCACATGAAAAAATGTTCAAGATCACTAGCAATCAGGGAAATGCAAATCAAAACCACAATGAGGTTTCACCTCACCCCAGTTAGAATGGCTCACATTCAGAAATCTACCAACAACAGATGCTGGCGAGGATGTGGGGAAAAAGGGACACTAACCCACTGTTGGTGGGAATGCAAATTGGTAAAGCCACTATGGAAGTCTGTCTGGAGATTCCTCAGAAACCTGAATATAACCCTACCATTCAACCCAGCCATCCCACTCCTTGGAATTTACCTAAAGGAAATTAAATTGGCAAACAAAAAAGCAGTCTGCACCTTACTGTTTATTGCAGCTCAATTCACAATAGCTAAGACCTGGAATCAACCTAAATGCCCATCAACAGTAGAACAGTAGAAGTTATGGGACATGTACTCTATAGAATACTATACAGTAGTAAAAGAACAATGAAATCCAGTCATTTGCAACAAAATGGAGGAATCTGAAACACATTATGCTGAGTGAAATAAGCCAGTCCCAAAAGGATAAATATCATATGTTCTCCCTGATCAGTGACAACTAACCGAGCACCAAAAAGGAGACCTGTTAAAGTGAAATGAACACTATGAGAAATGGTGACTTGATCAGCCCTCACCCTGACTGTTGATGAGCAACTTAATATGTTATCCCTCTGAGTATTTTGTTTGTTTGTTCTACTTAATACTATTGGTTGAATTCTGTAATTAATACACAGTTATTCTTAAGTGTTGAAACTAAATTAAAAGTGATCCCTGTTAAATATAAGAGTGGGAATAAGAGAGGGAAGAGATGTACAATTTGGGACATGCTCAAGCTGACTTGCCCCAAACAGTAGTTAGAAACATACCAGGGGACTCCAATTCAATCCCATCAAGGTGGCATGTACCAATGCCATCTCACTAGTCCAAGTGATCAATTTCTGTTCACAATTGATCATAATGATAGGTCTAAGAGTCAAAGGGATCACATAAACAAGACTAGTATCTGCAAATACTAACTGATAGAATAAACAAGGGAGAGAACAATCCAACATGGGAAGTGAGATACACAGCAGATGCATAGAATGGCAGATGTCCTAAACAGCACCCCGGCCTCAGAATCAGCCCTTAAGGTATGTGGATCTGGCTGAAAAGCCCATGAGAGTATTACAGGCATGGAAAGCCAAGACACTCTGGAAAAAAAATGGCTTAAATGAAAGATCTCCGTGAGTGAGATCCCAGTGGAAAGAACAGGTCATCAAAGAAGGGGGTACCTTTCTCTGAAGGGAGGAGAGTAGTTCCACTTTGACTACAACCTTGTCTAAATATGATCAGAATCGGTGAACTCAAAAGTCTTCCATAGCCTTGGCAACTCATGACAAGAGCCAAGGGTGATGACTGATGCCATAAACAAGAGTGTCAATTTGTTAAGTCAACAATAGGAGTCACTGTGCACTTACTCCTCATGTAGGATCTCTGTCCTTCATGTGCTGTACATTGTGATTTAATGCTATAACTAGTACTCAAACAGTATTTTTCACTTTGTGTTTCTATGTGGGTGCAAACTGTTGAAATATTTACTTAATATATGCTAAACTGATCTTCTGTATATAAAGAGAATTGAATATGAATCTTGATGTGATGGAATGGGAGAGGGAGCCGGAAAGGGGAGGGTTGTGGGTGGGAGGGAAGTTATGGGGAGGGAAGCCATTGTAATCCATAACCTGTACTTTTGAAATTTATATTCATTAAATAAAAGTTTAAAAAAAAAGAAAGGAATAAGGAATGGAAACCAAAAAAAAAAAAAAAGATCTATTTATTGTATTCGAAAGGTAGAGTTAGAGAAAGAGTGATCAGTCTCCATCCACTGGTTCAGTCCATAAATGGCCACAACAGGCAAAGCTGAGCCAGTCCAAAGCCAGAAGCTTCTTCTGGGCCACCCACATAAGTGCAGGGACCCAAGTATTTGGGCCATCTTCTGCTCCTTTCCCTGGTGGATTAGCAAAGAGCTGTATCTGAAGTGGTGCAGTCAGGGCTCAATCCAGTGCCTACATAGCATTCCGGCACTACAGGCAGCAGCTTTATCTCTATGCCATAGCAGCAGCCCCCACTTTATCTTATTTTCATAATTTTCTCTTATGCTTAATTTTGTGTTGTTTTGCCTCATCATGCCCCTAGAAGCAATACACTATTATATATACACACATACATATTTATACACACACACACACACACACACACACACACATACACCACATAGACCAGATATGTAGTAATGTAGGAAGTTCTACCATCTAGGCTTGTGTAAGTATACCTGATGTTCACACAACAAGGAAATCACCTAAGCATGCCTTTCTCTGAATATATACCCTTCAGCATATGACTGAACCGAGGAGCCAGCTGACTGCATTAAACCCTCAATTGCATCACTCTACTTGCTGGGAAATTTTTCTAGTCAGCAAAACTTAGGTGTAGAAGACTAGTGATTACATTCATCTAGACTCAGAATTTTTCCAAGAGCTATAAAAGAAGTTCCATGGAAACAAAGCATTGATACTGTGAAAAGAAGACTGGAGTGATGGAACGTGACATGTAAACACGTGGGAAAATGGTGATAGAAGGTATGTGACAGAGAAGGAGAAAAACAGAGCAATCAAGGATCTGGAGAGCCTAATTAAATAAATGCAAAGTGTATGGCTAACCCTATGGCCAAGGGACAAACGTCTAAATAGATTGCTTCAGTCAGAAAGCAACCGAGAGTTGAAGCAAGTTGTAGTTGAAGATGGTTATGCATGAGTCAAAACCCTGAGACGCCAGAGTCGTGTTTTAGGGGCAGATACCAAAGTCTCCTAGTATAGGACATGGCCTGGGAGTCCACAGAAGACTGAAGACAAAAAAAAAGGAAAAGAAAATCTCTTAGAATGGTGGGAGGACTGGCTCAAGGAGATAAATAGAATTCAGAATTACCTTTAATTCTTTCAGTTATAGGGGTATAATATTTACAAAAGGAAGGAAAGAAAGGTCCTTAGCCTAATTTTTCTTATTAATTCCATAAACATAAGCTTAGCCTCACCTAGAAAAGTTATGAAACAGAATTCTCTGCCGGTAGAACACCAGTAAGGCCATATGGTACGGTACATGAGCTTTCAGAGGTGGTTATTTCAACTCTAATGGAACAGAATCCATCCTAGAACTGCCTTTAGCATGAAGAGAAAATGAACTCAGAGGATAACCACTAAAACTTAAAATGGAAAAAAAACCCTTTGGCATATTTATTTCATTAGTTTAGAAAGCTATTTCCAGATCATTAAAATTCTTTAAACCTATCACTAAAAAGAAAATGGTGGGAGAAGGCAATGCAATTGATTTTAGGATAGAGGATAAGAAATATAACAAATTTGTAGAATATTATAAAAAATGAGTACCATAGGAAAATTTCAATCATTTGTAGCCTCCCTATATCACCTATCAATTACCTTGGAAAGTCATTTCATTTTAACAAAGCAATTCCAAGAAGATGTACTTTTTTTTAACTTTTATTCAATGAATATAAATTTCCAAAGTACAGCTTATGGATTACAATGGCTTTTTCCCCCCTATAACTTCCCTCCCACCCACAACCCTCCCGTCTCCGTTCCCTCTCCCCTTCCATTCACATCAAGATTCATTTTCAATTAAGAAGATGTACTTGAAACACCAAAGTTCTAATATCAAACAATAAAACTCAGATATGTAAAAGCCAAAGAGAAAACCCTACTGGCCCTGATTCCTTTGATAAATAACTAAATAATAAATAAATAAACTGAAGGACCAATTTTACTTTCAAGGTTCTAGCTTATGCAGATAAAAAGCCACTATCTAAAAATGGCATAGCTGTGTGGGCACGTGGCAAGAGTTAAGATGCACTTGGGATGTGTGTCATTCCATGTCAGAGGGCATGGGTTTGAGTCCTGGCTCCACTTCTGAATCCAGCTTTCTGTTAATGTGCACCCTGGGTTGCAGCAAGTGATGGCTCAAGTTTTTAGGTCCCTGGCAGCCATGTCAGAGAACCAGATTGAGTTCCTGGCTCTTGGCTTTGTCCTGTCCCAGCATTGACAAAATTTAGGGAGTAAATCAGCAGATAAAGGATCTCTTTCTCTTTCAAATAAAATAAAAATATTTAAGTTTTAAATAAAAATGGCATGCCAAATGCTTTTGTTTTGGGGGTTCTGGAGCTTGATCCAAGAAAAACGTCCCTCATTGTTTTGTCTAAAGTAAGTTCTCAACAAATACTTCATATGCATTTTTCTGACTACTATCCACATACCAAAAACACTTGGAAATAATACACTATTAGATTGGGAGGGAAAAGACTGGACAAACTGCAACTGATGTGTTGACATTTAATTTCTCTTACAAGCTAGAATTTTCCCTAAGCTATTCATTCCTGTTTCAGACTCCCCCCACCAGACACTTACACCCTAAAGTCCTGTACCATATGTAACATCCAAGTGGGAACACAGGAAGGAATCACTGTGGTTACATTTTCTACTTCCTCAGTAAGTTCAAATCGGTTTCACCGTTGCTGTGGAGAGTAAGACTCTCTACCAACTGATCTGGTAGGACTAGAATTTTGCACAGGAAATTAATTTTTGACTAAAGAATGTTTTAATATTAATCTTTCTAGTTTAGTCTCACTTTTAAATTTTGTTATTTTTCTTTTTATTCACCTTTTTATTTGAAAGGCAGAGGGACAGAGACAGAGAAATCTTCCATCTACTGGTTCACTCTCCAAATTCACACAACAGCCAGATCTGGACCAAGAAGAAGCCAGGAGTATGGAACTCAACCCAGGTATCACACAAGAGTGGCAGAATCCCAAGTACTTAAGCTATTATCACTGTCTCTCAGAATGTGAATTAGCAGTAAACTAAACCAAAGATGGAGCCAGGACTCAAATCTATGCATTCTGAAGTGGGATTCAGGTGTCCCAAGCAGCATCTTAACCCTTCAGCCAAATGCCCACTCCTAAGTGTCATTTTAAATAATAAACGTATTACCCCAAGTACTTTTCCTTTTTTAGAACACCAGAGTAAAATCTTGCAAAGATTTAACAGTAGTCACTCTGGAGATAAATTTTCCAAAGATGATTTGACCAGGAAAATCTTATTTTGGTGAGATATTCAAGAAGAAATGCAAAGCTGCAAGTATTCATTTGTCCTTTTCCTCCCTGACATGACAAGTGGGATACCATTCAGCCTTAAAAAAAAAAATAATGTGGGGCATTTGTGACAAAGTGGATGGAATTGGAGCACATTATTTGAGTGAAATAAGCCAAGCACAGAAAGACAAGTCCATGATTTCACTTACACGTGCAATCTAAAACAATGGAAGTCATAAAAGCAGAGATTATGAGAGGCTTGGCTGGACGGAGAGAGAAGATCAGCAAAGGGTTTTCAGCTTCAGTAAGACAAGAGGAATATGGTTTTATAAGTCTGTTGCACGGCATGGTGAATTTAGTTAATAACAGTTTACTGTACGTTCTATACATTTAAAAAATCACTAAGAAAATCTCAAATGTTCTCACCACAAATATAATTTTTGAAGTAATGGATGTGTTAATTAGCTCAATTATTATATCTATATATTTTAATTTTATACCTCAAAAGTATATGTAACTTGTCAACTTACACTATAAGTAAATAAATGTGTGGTTGGACCTATTATTTTTGTAAATTTTAAAACCAATTTAATTCATCCTGCTCACACAGGTTGACATAGAAATTGAGGCCTTTAATTGAAACTATGATTTTACATTTTTCTGAAATGTTCATAATGTAATATGGAAGGCTCAGAAACCTTAACAAAGTCAACATTTAATACTGATGTTTGAGATGATTTTGTTTTAAAATTTAAATAAAATACGTAAAAATAATAGGAAAAGAGGAACACAATCAAGTTTTGATTTTTCTGAACACAAAAATGAAGTCAATCAGTTTATTTTTAAGTAGCATAAACGTATGTCAAATCTTTTTCTCATACTGAATTTGTTTTTTAAAGAACAATAGATATTTTTCCATCAGCTTCAAAGATTCGTGGAAAAATTGGGGCAAAAAAAAAAAAAAACTGTCCAATCAGTACTTTTGCTTTTAACAGAACAAAACATGCTAAAGGAAGGGTTAGACAGTCCAGTGTCGTGGTGTAGTGGGTTAAACCACCAGCTGGGATGCTGGCATCACCTATCAGAGCATCTGTTTGAGCTGACTGCTCTACTTCCTGTCCAGCTACCTACACTAGTGTCCCTGGGAAAGCTGCAGAAGGAATCTTCTGTCTCCCACAAGGGAGACCCAGAAGGAATTCCTGGCTTCAGTCTGGCCCAGATTTGGCTATTACAGCCATTTGGGGAGTGTCTCTCCCTCTTTTTGTCTGTCACTCTGGCTTTCAAATAAATAAATCAATCTTAAAGAGGGGGGAAAAAAGAAAGGGATAGTGTGTGCAACATAAAAATCACACCACCCATCTCAGAAATTAATTAGAATATTTTTCCACTAAGAATTAATATTTTTTAAATGGACAAAGCTGAGCAGAAGCAGAACAGTGTTCATTCCTTGTTTCATTCTCTTAAATAAATAACTTAACATACAGTCATTGTTCAACTTGACAGAATAACAGTTAAACCATCACAGATCCCAGTTCTGTAAACTCTGTCTTCATTTGACAACCTAATCTCCAAGACTAAGTCTGGAACGCTGCTGACCAACATATTTTATGAAGTATTCCTGGAATTATTCAAAAGAAAATAATAAAAACATATCGAACCAAGCAATTTTTCTTTTCAAAATCCCAGGGTAAAATCTTGCAAAGATTTGATTAAATAGCAGTTGCTCTAGAGGTAAATTTAGCAATGATTCTTTGGCCAGGAAAATCTTTTTCTGGTGAGATATGTAAGAAGGGATACAAAGCAATAACTGTATTCATTTGTCCTGTTCCTCCGTGAAGTGACAATGTAAGAAGGGTTATCTATCTTTATTCTGTGTGCAACATTTAAGGTAAGCTGCTCCCCCTGTGGACAATCCACTTGTTAGGGAGGCCTAGGTACTCCATTCCTCCAGGTTTCTGCTCTCCGAAGAAATTCTTCGGGTGCCGAGAAAATTTGTCATAAAATGATACATAAAGTGTTAGTACAACTCAGCAATTTTTTCCTTAAAAAAAAAATCAGTTGTTTCAGAAGACAGGTCAAATTTGTCCTCAATATCAAAGGATTTATTTTAACAAAAATTTTTAAGATATCTCAGTGAATCAAAGTAACAGAGCTTAAATCAAGAGAACTACAAAGGATTAGCCGAGTGCTGGAAATCAAAGAAGAGATGACTAGATAATTATCAGCAAAAATTTGCAAACATGTTTTCTTATTTATATGAAAGTGCCAAATACAATGTCATACTAATTCATTTTATTTAAATGAGTTTCTGTGCACATGAGAGTAAAAAACAATTTAATAGTTCTGTCTTTGTACATTTTTTTCCCAGAAGTTAGCAATATATCCCTTTAGCCTTGGAACAACATTTGATTTTTCAAACAAAAATCTCAAAAATTCAAGAAGAAAGGTTTCATATCCTCTTTGACAATATACCACTCAACTTTCACTAGATTCCCTGCCTTAGCTTTGTTCTTGCATTGGTGAAGCATTTAATCTTGTCTGACTGCCATCAACAAACCCAGTGAAATAGTCATATGGTCTTGCAAGAATTGTTCCTTAGAAAGGTGAGGCCTGGTGTCAAATCAGCCAGAACATGTGCTCCTGTGCTTAACTAGAAATCTGCTGCCAAGAGGGTACAATCTTTCTTCTGCAACGACGCTTGCCCTTCCGCCCACTCCAGAGCAGAGCCCTTTGTGACTTTGTGGAGCAGAGAAAGACAGGCTCAGGTTGAAATGCAAATTCGTGCAGTTTTTGTACACAGACCTATCTTTCTATAATATAGAAATCAACTTTAGAATTCAAGTTTAGATTTAGAATTTGAGTATAAGAATCAAAGATTTTTTTGTCTTGTTTCAAGTACTTCTTACCCAAATTTTGCAGGAAATACTGCTGGAATACAATCTATGAGTTTAAAATATTGAACTACTTTTCAGTACAAATAGTTTCTATTTCCCATGTATCACCACCTCTCATGTGTCTTTCAGTCTCTCCCTGTTAACTTTCTCCTGCCTTCTCTTTTTTTCCTTTATCCTTATCCTTAATCTAAGAAAGCTTCCATGATTTCTTTCCTCATCACCCAACTTCTCTCTCAATTTACATGCCTAGATCGTAGCTGAATAGCACTTTTTATGTTTTACAACAGTTATCAGCATTTGACTCTCAGACTCCTCATGATATAATCGCAAAAGATATTATTGCTTTCATTCCACATCTACCTGAAAATCATACATCTCATAAGAGGTAACATAAGGTCTCGCAAAAACCTTCCAATGACCTGAGTCCCCCTCCAAATGGACCAAGGAGACAGGGAATACATCTGTGTCATCAGTGAGGCTCCAGTAACTAGCATGGTCCCTAGCACACATTAGGTGCTCAATACATGAGTATCAAATGAATGAATGAAATGTAGCTGTATTTCTTACAGATGTATGAGAACTTACACTTTTCAAGGTGCATTATTAAGTCCAAAGGCTATCCAGAATGTTCATGGAAATGCATATTATTAAAAATTATGCACAGATTTTTAAAAATTTGCAAAATAAACTTGTCTTTTATTTCCAATTTTCTAGAAACTTTGTGAAATACTCACATATAAACTCTGCCCAAAGAAACATTTTATGAATTAGAAAGATCAGCTAACATTGGTCCTTCAAGCAACTGTGGCTCAGACAAGCTAGAAAACTTATTCATAAATATTAATGGTGTCAAACTAAGAAGCTAATGCCAATATGATAATTTATGTCCCCATATAAAGAACCCATGTCCTTTACTGTAAGGTTATAGATAGGATAAGTGAGTAATTTCCAGTTATTTTCATGATTCTACATAGTCTCAATATTGGTGTGTATATGTATGCAAATATAATCTTATCTGTTTATGTCACATGTGCTAGGTTATTGTAATATGGGGGAAAAACTCACATATTTTTACTAGCTGATTACCTCTAAGTGTATAGTAAATTAAAACCTATTATTCAATTCCTTCCAAACTTAAAATATGTAACTCAAAGATAGAGCCTAACTATTATTTAAGCTAATAGTTCCTCCTGTCATTATGCTGTATTAATATCCCTTTAAATGACAAAATTTCTGGACCTGAAACATTCCTAAGACATGACATGCATGTTCACATGTGTGTGCATGTACATGCAATGTTTCTTGGAATGTTCATCATGATTCACAGGCTTGCCTTTTAGCCCTCCAGATGGCCCATTGGCTCTGTTCAAGCTGAACTCCAAGATTCCTCTTGCCTAATTGCTGGCTGTCAGCAGGAGCTGGTTGTGGCAGCTGTTCCCCTGCAGGCAACTGCAACATCGCATTGCCTGGGCCTATGTCTCAGTGTAGTCTTCAGGCTCTTCCCCCACCTACGTAACTAGTCCATAATTACCTATGCAGAAAGGGGAAAGGGGCAATATGAATAATTGAAAATATCATCATCAAAGGAAATTTATTTGAAAGAACAGGATTTATTGTACCAAGTGATACCTATCTCCATTTTTGGCCTCTGTTAGCAACAGCAAGGCTTCTGGAAGGATTTGGTTGTCAAGATAAAATGTGTTTCTCTTAATATTCATTCGCTTATTTAATTAATTTTTATAAACAGTATAGAAAATATAGGACCTTATTTAAGTGGCAGGGAGCCTGGTGGAGTAGAGAAATGCAAAAGAAAGAAGGAAAGAAATGCAAGTCACTACATCCAAGGAAAATAAGCCAAGACTCCCAGTTACTTTAAAAAAAAAAAAAAAAAAAGACATGCTCTGCTCTCCTAAGCTCTTTCTGTACCTATTGACCAATCTGCCTGTGTTATTTCTCATGTATTTTGTTTTCAATTCCCTCTTCTAAGAAGTACTTACATTGCAAAAAACAGTTAAAAGCAAAAGAGGGCCAACTACTATGTCTGGCAGGTAGGGCTGGGGATGGCAATGTTGGATGTCAGATTCAAGGATGAATTGGCATTAATGAGGCAAGAAGGGAGGGTGCTGTACAGTATAAGGAACATTACAAGATGAGGGATGACAGGGCTGGCGGCATTGTGGCTCAGCAGGTTAAAGCCCTCACCTGCAGTGCCACCATCCCATATGGGTACTGTTTCAAGTCCTCTCTGCTCCACTTCAAACCTAGCTCCATGCTAATGTGCCTGGGAAAGCAGCAGAGGAAGGATCAAGTACTTGGGCTCCTACACCCATGTGTGGAACCTGGATGAAAGTCCTGGCTCCTGGCTTTGGCCTAGCCATTTTGACCATTTGGGAAGTGAACCAGTGGTCTCTCTCTCTCTCTTTATAACTCTGCCTTTCAAATAAATAAATCTTTAAAAAAATATATAGCTTTGGACCAGCACAGCTCCAACCATTGCAGCTGATGAGTGAACCAATGAATGGAGGACCTCTCTCTCTGCCTCTGCCTCTCTGTAACTCTGCCTTTTAAAAATAAATAAATCTTTTATAAAAAAAAAACTATAAATCATTGATGAAAAAAAGAGGACACAAAGAAATGAAAAGATATCCATGATCACAGATGGGAATCAGTGTCATTAAATGTGCATACTACCCAAAGTGATTTACACATTCAATGCAATCCCTATTAAAATTCCAAAGACACATATTCAGAATATATAAGGAACTCAAACTCAATGGCAAGTTAATTAATTAATTGAACATGAGCAGTATATCTAAACAGATATTTCTTAAAAGAATATGTACAAATATCTAACAGGTACATGAATAAAATACTTAGCATCAATAATCAGGGAAATGCACATCAAAAACAGGATGCAATATCTCCTCACTCTAGTAATATTGGTTATTATCAAAAACACAGAATAACAAATGTTTATGAGGGTGTGGAGAAAATAGAACTCCAGCACAATGTCAGTGAGAATGTAAATTGGTACGGTCATTGTGGAAAACAGTATGGAGCTTTCTCAAAACACTGAAAATGGAACTACCATATGATCCAGTAATCTCACACCTGGGTAAATATCCAAGGGAAATAAAATCCATCTGTCAAAGAGACATCGGCACTCCCATGTTTATTGCAGTACTATTCACAATGGCCATGAAATGGAAACAAACTGATGTGTCCATCTGCCAAAGAAGGGAGAAAATATGGTACATATACACAATGGAACACTACTCGGCAGTGAAAAGGATGAAATCTTGTCATTCACAGCAACATGAGCTGAACCACAGGTCATTATGTGAAGCAAAGGAAGTCAAGCACAGAAAGAAAAACACATGATTTCACTCACCTGTGGAGTTTTTAAAAATAGGTGTTCTCATAGAAGTTAAAAATATAATGTGGCTACCAGAGGCTGCGGAGGAAAGTTGGGAGGGAGGAATGGGGAAAGTTTAATTGACAACTACTAGCTTATAGCCAGACAGGAATAAGAGGTTCTGGGATTCTGTTGCACAGTAGGGTAGCTGTATACAATGCTAATACCCTATTTCTCTTTAAAAAAAAATACAAGATAGAATTTCTTAATGCTTCACTATAAATAAGTGTTACATTTTTGAAAGGACAAACATAATTACCAGATTGAACATTTCACAATGGCTGCATGTAAGGAAACATCACCTAGGGCACTAGAAATACAATTTTTACATCTGATAAAGTTTTTAACTATAAAAAATAAAGATTAAAAATGATGTCCATTTTACCTGTGGCTAACAGTTAAATGAGTAGATCAATTAAAACAGATTACGCTCCATAATGTGGATAGGCCTCATCCAATCAGTCAATTGAGGGTTTTAAGAGAAAAGACTGCTGCTTCACACACAAAAAAACTCCTTGAGGTGGTTACACTAAAAATTCTGCCTAAGTTCCTGAGATTCTAGTTTGCTGCCCTGTGGAATTTGAAGTCCAGACTCTGACATCATTTCTTATCTGAATTTCAAGATTTCAGCCTTACAAATTTCAGACTTTCCCCTCCCCACAATCCTTAAAATAAACCTATCTCCATAGATAAATAGAATATAGGATATATAATTTTACAAATTATTTCTAATTATGGCATATTATGAAGTGTACAACTATGTAACATACTCTGATGTGTGTAATATTGGTTCCATCTCTCTGGAAAACTGACTGGCACCGATATGTACTAGGGGACCCAGGAAAAGCCACATCCCTGCCTCACATGGAAAAGGAAAACTAGAGTCAGCCTCATTAAGACCAGGAACATTCTGTTGCCCATTTACCTAGGATCTTTTACAGCAGGAGTTTGAGGCTTCTCGTTAAATTTGCCACCAAAGTGGCTGTACCACTGCCTTTATGTCTCTACCCTTTTCTAGTGGCTAGAGATTGGACCCCTCCTTCACTAATCTGTTTTACTACTTTCTGATTTGGATCAGTTTCCTCCTAGAAAAGTCCACTGGTTCCAACAATGAGAAGGACTGAATCAGAGGTAACGGCAGTATTCTCAGCGCTAATAAAAATTCTACTCACATAGTGTTTTCAGCATTCATAGAATTTGGGTAAGCCCTACTATTATATTCCCACATTGTTATATTGAAAAGTCTGCAAAAATGGTTAAAATTTTATGGGGTGAATTTGACCAGCAGTAGTCCAAATTCTGGTGCAATGTTCATCTACAACATAAGCTGATCCATGCCCTCTTGAATTCAGCTACTTGCTATTATGGAAAATGGCACTAAGACATTTAATTGGTCTCAGTGGGATTAATATAGATCCTAGCAGATCAGTTCTAGATGGGAAATATTGCTGAACTGGATTGCGGCAGGGTCATCACTGAATAGACAGATTTTATAGCCACTGGGTTGACACTGAGTTGCACCATCTCATGAAGTCACCACTCACTGTAAGTAGCCAACTACATTTAGTTTAACTTAAAGTAAGCCAAATTAAAATTTTAATTCTAAGTCAAATTGGTTGTGCCTCAAGTACCCAACTGCCAAATTTGGGAAAAGTCCATCATATTGGGCAGCACAGATATAGAACATTCCCATCATCACAGAAAGGTCAAAGAGATGGTACTAGTGTGGATGCACACTGGGATACAAAGGGTGAAGGAAATGGGGAACATGATGTAACAGAGCTTTGCTTACACAAGGATAATCTGAAGATTTCCATGGATATACCAGTGGAGACAGTTGCTAGGCAAAGTATTTTTGAGTCCCTTGTCTCAGATATTGAATTTGTAAAGCAAGGATCCATTTCCTAGAGGAAGTTATCACCAAAGCACCAGAACAGTAAATCACCTTGGAGTCCCATGACCAGTTGTATCATGACAAAGGAATACCCAGATCCTGGGGCCCAAGTAAGATGCTTTCTTTAACAGCTCCTTGAAGAAGGCATACAAATCAGAAAATAGTAACCCTCTAGAGAGACCTGAAATACAAGTCCCTGAAACACAGACATTTTGGAAAGCTTGAGGAAGAAAACCCACAGAATTCAATGGAGAAGTCACGAGTCCATCTTGTAAAGGCAGCTATGTGTTCAGAAAATACTGGGAATCCTTACCCATATCTTGGAGAACATGGGAAAGTTAAGCAGCACAAAGGAAAAAGCCTAGTAACATTACAGGAAAGGTAGGAGGAAAATCATCTGATAAACAACTGGAGATGGGAGGAAAGCTTCCGGGTCTACAACTTCCAGCATGGACAGTTGTAATAATTATCCCAAGAATTAATCATAGGTGTATAAATCCAATTGAAAATAGACCCCAGTGAAAAATAAGGGTGGGAATAAGAGAGGGAGGAGCTGTACAGTTTGGCACACATTCCCACGGAATTACCCCTAAGGTAAAGCTAAAACTTGTCATGGGACTCCAAATCCCACCAAGCTTGGTGGTACTAATGCCATCTTACATGTTAAAGTGATCACCTTCAGTGCGTAATTGATCATATACATAGGATTAAGTGTCAAAGGGATCACCTAAATAATACCAAGGTAAAGCTAAAACTTGTCATGGGACTCCAAATCCTACCAAGCTTGGTGGTACTAATGCCATCTTACATGTTAAAGTGATCATCTTCAGTACGTAATTAATCATATAGATACGATTAAGTGTTAAAAGGATCACATAAATAAGACCAAGTGTCTGCTAATAATGACAGAATTAAAAAGGAGAGAATGTTCCAACATGGGAAGCAGTCCACACAGCAGAATGACAAATGCCCTAAATAGCCCTCTAACATCTTTAGCCTAGTGGATCAGAAACTGGGTGTCCAATAGTGTAGCCTATGGCCAAAGCAAACACATATCCCAGTTTGCCAATGATTCCAGTTTATGTTTTGTCTTAATTAGTGATGATGCCTCCCTTTTACTGAAAAAAGTTCCAGTTGGGACAAAAAATAACATGGGCTTACTACCCATTATACTATTCTGTAGATGCATTCCAGAATGCCAAGGGCAACATGTGTTGCTTTTCAGAGGCTGGTGGTTTTAGGAACCACTTTCCACCCACAAATGTCACCTTGAATGGAAGACATTACTTCACCACATTGGCACCGTTAACCCATTTTCAAAACTATCTCATTTGAATGGCTTTTTTTAACCTCTCTGTATTTTCAAATTCAAACTTAGTGTCAATTTTGTTTACCACAATCTTCGTCCTGTCCTTCATTCTTCAAGTTATTTTTTTTAATTTGGCTTTCTGTGTTCTTATCTCTGTTGTCTATTTTCCACAGTTACTGTAATGTGTGCCTTCTGTTTTTGGTTTCCATTCTTTCCATGTTTAATTCATCTGTTGTGTTTTAAATGACTATTTTTTTAAGGATAGCATTTCACAAGCATCCACTTGTACAATCCATCCATATCCAATAACTAAACTTCTACCTCAAGTGTGTTGTATTGAGCTTCAGTCTGATAGGTTGAAATTCCTGGTGCCTACTGTAATGTCTAAAAAGCAACTGTTTACTGATAAACATTTACCAACCATCTCTGAGGTGGGGGGAGTCCTGATTTGCAGTGTTTTCTAGTTTCCATGGAGAAAGAGCCTCATCAGGGGAAAATTTCTGGATACCCACATGAACTCCACCAGTTCAGAAAATGTGTAAAAATTTAACAACTGGCTGTGCTGAGCCTCTCCAGCGGAGTACTGCAAAACCATTTGCAGAGACGCAGAAAGTAAAGTTGCAAAAGCAAATCACATAACAGGTCATTATTCCAATTGTTTAAATATTGCTTTTAGCGTAAAATGAAAACAAGCTGATGTTTTAAAAAGGAACACACAAAGTTCTATTTAGTAACTAAAAGGCTCAATAAGGGGACATTTCTGGTAGTTAAAAATGTCAATGAGTTGAACTAACTTGGTTTTCTTTCCATTACTGCTCTCCAAAAGATTATTCTCATCTCCTAAACATGTTACTACACAAGGTTAAAACTCTAACCTCTACAGTTGCCACACTAAAGCAAATCCATGGACCGGAAAACTTCCATGAACTGGAACTGAGCCCCCAGGGCAGAAAGCAAAAACTTCAGAGGCTCTCAGAGCTGAAGATCAATTTACTAGCTATTGAAAATCCTTTGGCATTCAGTAAAAGTTATAAGATCGCCTTTTCTCTGCTGTTTGAGGACTGCAGAAGGCCTAAGGTTATATCTGGGATCAGTAATTTTTCACAGATCTAAGCATTATTTCTATTCAAAACCAATTAATAACTTTGTTTACTTCTAGTGGCTTAATATAAAGGCTAAAGCAGATAAGAGGTAGACAAATCCTCTTGAGGAATATATAATTTAAGTACCACTCAAATATTTTCAAATGTTCTCATCAATTATGAGAGATCCTATACAAAATTCACTAGCTAGGGACATTTAAAAAGGAGCAAAATATACATTTTTTAGAGAATGTTTTATGTACAACCCAATATTACCTCTAAATTCAAAACACTTGATTCCAGAAAAAAAAAACTGAAAACTAAATATTTTCTGACCCTGCATTTATTAAGATAGTGATATGTCATGTTTAAGCCCATGAGAGTATTTCAGGCATGGAAAGCCAAGACACTCTGGCAAAAGATCTCTGCGAGTGAGATCCCAGTGGAAAGAACAGGTCTTCAAAGAAGGAGGTACCTTTCTCTGAAGGGAGGAGAGAACCTCCACTTTGACTATGACCTTGTCTAAACAAGATAAGAATCAGAGAACTCAGAGGGCTTCCATAGCCTTGGAAACTCATGACTGGAGCATAGGGAGATTACTGATGCCATAGACAGGAGTGTCAATTGGTAAAGTCAACAACAGGAGTCACTGTGCACTTACTCCTCATGTAGGATCTCTATCCTTAATGTGCTGTACATTGAGATTTAATGCTATAACGAGTACTCAAACAATATATTTCACTTTGTGTTTCTATGGGGGTGCAAACTGTTGAAATCCTTACTTAATGCATACTAAACTGATCCTCTGTAAAAAAAAAAAAAAAGAAAGAAATTATCAATTCCCAACTTGACTCTCACTGGGATTAAACATGACAATAGGTCTGCTCTGATTTCATCATCATTTAAAAAAAATCATCTATTATTTTTCACTTTTTGTTTCTGTGTGGGAGCAAACTGTTGAAATCCATACTTAATGTATACTAAGCTGATCTTCTGTATATTAAGATAATCGAAAATGAATCTTGATGTGAATGGAAGGGGAGAGGGAGTGGGAAAGGGGAGGGTTGTGGGTGGGAGGGACGGTATGGGGGGGAAGCCATTGTAATCCATAAGTCGTACTTTGGAAATTTATATTCATTAAATAAAAGTTTTAAAAAAATAAATAAATAAATATGATTATCAAATACCACATATTACTGTACATATTTTAAAACCCTTATGGCAAAATATGGTGGTTCCATAAACAATGAACTACTGAGAGAAAGAAATCCTGTCGTTTGAGACAACATGGATTAATCTAGAGAACATTATGTTAAATGAAATAAGCCAAGCAGAGAAAGAAAAGTTTCACCTATATATGGAATCTAAAAGAGTTAACCTCAAGAAATAGAGAGCAGAATGGTGATTATCAGACGTTTAGTATTGCTGAGGAGAGGTTGGGTTGGTCCAAGGATAAAACATTTCATTTGGGAGGAATAAGTTCAAGAGATTGATTGTACAAGATGGCTACTACAGATAATAAAAAGGTGTGGCACATTTGGTTTTTTATTTAATTTTATTCAAGGTACACAAATTTCATACAGATTTAGGAACTTAGTGATACTTCCCACCCTACCCTCCTTCCTGTCCATGCACCCACTCTGCATCCTTCCTCTTCTTAATTTTCACAATGATCTACTTCCAGTTTTTTTTAATACTCATAAGATTAATTCTACAATAAATTAAGAGTACAAAAGTAGTAAGATGACAAAAACACTGTTCCTCAAGAGTAGAGACAAAGGCTATAAACAAATCCCAAAATGTCAATTTCAGTCCTATAAATTACACTTTTTGGTACTCTGTTAGTTGCAATGGAACAGGTTAAGCATATGGCATTTGTGTTTGGGGGACTGGCCTATTTCACTAAGTATAATGGTTTCCAGTTGCATACATTTTGTTGCAAAAGACAGAATTTCAATTTTTTTTTACAGCTAAGTAGTATTCTACACTATACATTTACCACAATTTCTTTATCAAGTCATCAGTTGACGGACTTCAGGGTTGATTTCATATCTTAGCTATTGTGAATTGATGTACAATAAACATAAAGATACAGATAACTCTTTAATATGCTGATTTCATTTCCCTGGTATAAATTCCCAGGATTAGGTTGTGTAGAACTATGGTACATCTATTTTCAGATTTCTGAGAAATCTCCATACTGTCCTTCCACAATGGCTGCACTAGTTTGCATTCCCACCAAGAGCAAATGAGGGTACCTTTCCCCCAACATTCTTGTCAGCATTTATTGTTTTTTGAATTCTGTTTGAAAGCCATTCCACCTAGAGTGAGATGAATCCTCATTGTGGCTTTTATTTGCATTTCCCCGATGGCTAGTGGTCCTGACCATTCACATGTCTGTTGGCCATTTGAAGTTCCTCTTTTGAAAAATGCCTGTTCAAGGTCTTCAAAGAGGGAGGTGCCTTTCTCTGAAGGGAGGAGAGAACCTCCACTTTGACTATGACCTTGTCTAAACAAGATAAGAGTCGGAGAACTCAAGGGGCTTCCATAGCCTTGGAAACTCATGACTGGTGCATAGGGAGATTACTGATGCCATAAACAGGAGTGTCAATTTGTAAAGTCAACAACAGGAGTCACTGTGCACTTACTCCTCATGTAGGATCTCTGTCCTTAATGTGCTGTACACTGAGGCTTAATGCTATAACGAGTACTCAAACAGTATATTTCACTTTGTGTTTCTATGGGGGTGCAAACTGTTGAAATCTTTACTTAATGTACACTAAACTGATCTTCTGTTAAGAAAAAAAAAAAAAGAAAAGAAACTATCAATTCCCAACTTGACTCTCACTGGGATTAAACATGACAATAGGTCTGATCTGATTTCATCATCATTTAAAAAAAAAATCATCTATTATTTTTCACTTTATGTTTCTGTGTGGGAACAAACTGTTGAAATCCTTAAGGTATACTAAGCTGATCTTCTGTATACTAAGATAATCGAAAATGAATCTTGATGTGAATGGAAGGGGAGAGGGAGTGGGAAAGGGGAGGGTGGTGGGTGGGAGGGAAGGTATGGGGGGGAAAGCCATTGTAACCCATGAGACGTACTTTGGAAATTTATATTCATTAAATAAAAGATAAAAAAAAAATAATGATAATAGAAAGATATCAATTAAAATTTCACGATCAAAAAAAAAAAAAATGCCTGTTCAAGGTCTTTTCCCATTTCTTAACTTGGGTTTTTGTTGCTGTTGATTTTTTTTTTTTTTTAGCTCTTCACAGATTCTGGATATTGATCCTTTATCAGTTTCATAGTTTGAAAATATTTTCCATGGTGTTAGTTATCTCTTCACTTTTTTAAGTGTTTCCTTTCCACAGCAGAAGCTTCTAGCTTCATGTAATCTCATTTGTCTATTTTTGGTTTGGCTTCCTTTGCTTCTGGGGTCTTTTCTAAGAAGTCTTTACATATGCCTATTTCTTGCAGAGTTTCCTCCAATGTTCCCCTCTAGTAATTTGATACTATCACGCTGTACATTTAGATCCTTGATCCATTTTGAGTTGATTTTTGTATACGATGTAAGGTAGGGTTGTTTTATACTTCTGCATGCAGAGTCCAATTTTCTCATTATCATGTATTAAAGATACTGTCCATTTTTAAGGGATTGACTTTGGCTCCTTTGTCAAAGATTAGCTGGTTGTAGATGCCTGGATTGATTTCTGGAGTTTCTATTCTGTTCCATTGGTCTACATGCCTATTTTTGTGCCAGTATGAGGGTATTTTGATAACTGCCCTGTATAATTTTTGAAATCTGGTATTCTGATGCCTACAGCATTTTTGGTTTTTTAAAATTGCTTTAGCTATTTTGTGTCTCCATATGAATTTTAGCAAAGTTTTTTCTAGATTGGAAAAAAATGTCATTGGTGTTTTAATTGGGATCACATTGAATATTAAGTGAATCTTTTATACTATGGACATTTTGATATTAACTCTACCAATACACAAACATAGAAGATTTTTCCATTTTTATGTCTTTTTTCTATTTTTTTTATTTTCAACATAGAGATATTTCACCTCATTAGTTAACTTTATTTCTTCTAAGTATTTATTTTAGCTACTGTGAATGGAACTAATATTAGAAGTTTTTTTTTCCAGAGTTAAGGGATTGTCTGTGTATAAAAAGGCTGTTAATTTTTGTGTGTTAATTTTAGTCCTCCAACTTTACCAATCTTTCTTATGAGTGCCAACAGTCTCTTAGTAAAATCTTTTGGTTCTCCCATATATAGAATTATATCATCTGCCAACAGGAATAATTTGACTTCCTCTTTTCCAATTTGCATCCCTTTGATTTCTTTTTCTTTTCTATTGGCTCTGGCTAAAACTTCCAGGACTATATTGAAAAGCAATGCTGAAAGTGGGCATCCTTGTCTGGTTCTAGATCTTAGCAGAAATGCTTCCAATTTTTCTCTATTCAATATGATGCTGGCTATGGGATTGCCATATATTGCCTATTTCATGTTGAGGAATGTTATGTTAAGATTTCATTTATTTATTTGAGAGGCAGTTACAGACAGAGAGAGAGAGATATCAAGGAAGGTCTTCCATCCACTGGTTCACTCCACAAATGGCTGCAATGGCTGGAGCTGGGCCAAGCTGAAACCAGGAGCTTCTTCTGAGTCTCCCATAAGCGTTCAAGGACCCAAGCACTTGGGGCATCTTCCATTGCCTTCCCACGCCATAGCAGAGAGCTGGATCAGAAGAGGAACAGCTGGGACTTGAACCAGCACCCATAAGGGATGCTGGTGCCACAGATGGCAGCTTTACTTGCTACACCACAGGACTGGCCCCGGAATGTTCCTTCTATACTCAATTTGCTTAAGGTTTTTATCATGAAAGGATGTTGTATTTTATCAAATGCTTTCTCTGTCTATTGAGATAATCATATGGTTTTTATTCTATAATTTGTTTATTAGATATATCACATTTATTGATTTTGGGTATGTTGACAATCCCTGCATACCAAGGATAAATCCCCATTGTTCCAGCTTCTTTCTGATTTGTTGTTGGAGTTGATTAGCTAGTACATTGTTGAGGATTTTTGAATCTATGTTCATCAGTAGTGGCAGTCTATAGTTCTCTTTGTTGTACTTTTTTCTGGTTTTGGAATTAAGGTCATACTGGCCTGACAGAAGGATTTTGAGATTTCCTCACTTTCCATCGTTTGTGAGTAGTTTGAGAAGAACTGGAATTAGTTCTTCTTTAAAAGTCTGATAGAATTCAGCAGTGAAGCCATCCAGCCCTGACTTTCCTTTTTTGGAAGGGTCTGTATTAGTGACTCAATCTTCGTCTTGGTTATTGGTCTGTTTGGGTTCTTAGCATCTTTGTGTGTCAATTTTGGTAAATTGTATGTGTCTAGGAATCTACCCATTTCTCCTAGATTTTCCAATTTTGGCATATGGCTCTTTGTAATAATTCCTGATGATTATTTTCATTTTTGTGATATCCATTGTTACATCTTTCTTCATTTCTGACTTTATTAATTTGAGTCTTCTCTTTTTTTGGTTAGTGGGACCAATGGTATATCAATTTTGTTTATTTTTCTTTAAAAATCCAGCTCTTCATTTCCCTGATCTTTTGTGTGGCTTTTTCCATTTCAATATTTTGTATTTTCTTCTCTAATTTCTTCTTTCCTCCTACTAATTTTGGGTTTGGTTTGTTGTTGTTTTTCTAGGTCCTTAAGATACATTGATAGCTCATTTATTTCTCTTTCCAATTTATTTATGTAGGCACTAATTGCTATAAACTTCCCCCTTAGCATTGCTTTAGCTGTATCCCATATGTTTTGATATATTGTATTTGTCATCTTCATTCATTTCTAGGAAATTATTTCCCTTTTAATTTCTTTTATGATCCACTGTTTTCAGGAGCATGTTGTTCAGTCTTCTTGTGTTTGCATATTTTCTAGATTTTGAGTTGTTGATTTCCTGCTTTATTCCATTATATTAAGAAAAGACGCATAGTGTAATTTCATTTTTTTAATTTGTTGAGACTTGCTTTATGGTCTAGCAAATGGTCTATCCTAGAGTAAGTTCCACATAATGATAAGAATATGCATTCTGTAAATAACTATAGGATTAAAAGTTCTGTAGATATCAGTTAGGTCCATTTGATCCATAGTGTTTATTAGCTCTGTAGTTTGTTGATTTTCTGTCTAGTTGACCTGTCCGTTGCTGAAAGTGAAGTATTGAAGTCCCCCATTACTATTGTATTAGTGTCTATGTCTCCCTTTAGAACCATTAACATTTCCTTAAATAGCCAAGCATTTGGTGGATATACATTTATTACAGTCACACCTTCCTGTTGAATTGATCTCTTAATCATTTAATAGTGCTCTTCTTTGTCTCTTAACAGTTTTTGTGTTACAGTCTATTTTGTCCAATATTAGGATGGCTACACCTACTTGTTTTTGCTTTCTGCTAGCATGAAATATCTTTTTCTGATCTTTCACTTTCCGTCTGCATGTATCTTCGTTGGTGCAGTGGGTTTCTAGTAGGTAGGAAATAGATGGGTCTTGATTTTTAATCCATTCAGCAAGTATATATCTTTTTTGAAAGTCATTTACAGAGAGAAGAAGAGGCAGAGAGAGAGAAAGAGAGAGAGAGAAAGATCTTCCATCCACTGGTTCACTCCTCAGTTGGCCATAACAGCCAGAGCTGCACTGATGCAAAGCCAGGAGCCCCCTTGGGGTCTCCCACATGGGTGCAGGGGCCCAAGGACCTGGGACATTTTCCACTGCTTTTCTAGGCCATAGCAGAGAGCTGGATCAGAAGTGGAGCAGCCAGGACTCAAACCAGCACCCATATGGGATGCCGCACTGCAGGTAACAGCTTTACCTGCTATGCCACAGAACCAGTCCCCAGTCTATATCTGTCAATTAAGAATTTGGGCCATTTACATTCAAGGTTACTATTGTTAAGTAATGACTTGGCCCTGCCTTTTTCCATAAATGTTCCTATTGTTTGCTTGGATTTCTTTCTACTTTTACCAGGAGATTTTCTGCCTTCACATTCTTTCATAAAGATGACTATCTTTCTGTTTGTTTCTGTGGCACTTCCTTAAGCACCTCTGGTATAGCTCAATGAGTTGGACCAAATTCTTTCAATTTCTGTTATAGGTGGTCTTTATTTCACTTTCACTCATAAATGAGAGCTTTACAGGGTATAGTATGCTGGGTCGTGGCCAGGGAGTGCAGTGGAGGATGGCCCAGGTGCTTGGGCCCTGCACCCCATGGGAGACCAGGAAAAGCACCTGGCTCCTGGCTCCTGCCACCAGATCAGCGCGGTGCGCCGGCCGCAGCACACCGGCCGTGGCGGCCATTGGAGGTTGAACCAATGGCAAAGGAAGACATTTCTCTCTGTCTCTCTCTCTCACTGTCCACTCTGCCTGTCAAAAAAATTAAAAAATTAAAAAAAAATAAAAAAAATAAAAAGTATGCTGGGTCAATGGCTTTTTTTCTTTTAAGACTTGATATATATCTCTCCATTCTATTCTATCCTGTAGGGTTTCTGATGAGAAGTCAGCTGTGAATATGATTTGAGATCTTCTGAAAGTAATACGGAATTTCTTTCATGCATATTATAGAATCTTTGTTTTGCTGTTGAAAGTTTGAATTATAATGCGATGTGGTGAAGATTTTTCTGGTCATGTCTATTAGGAATTCTATGTAGCTCATATACTTGGACATCCCTTTCTTTCTCTAAATTATGGGTGTTTTCTTTATTTCACAGAATAGACCTTCTAATCCATTCTCTTTCCACAACTTCAGGAACTCCTAAGAACATTTGTTGGATCATTTGATAATATCCCATAAATCTCAAACTTTTAATTTTTCTAATATTTTAATTTCTTTGGTCTGACCTAGGTATTTCCAAAGATTTATCTTCTAGATTGGCTATTCTTTCTTCTGTCTCACCTCACTGTAAGACTGTCTACTGTATTTGACAAATTGAATTCTTCATGTCTAATGTTTGCCTGATTTCTCTTTAAAATCTCAATCTCATGGGAAAGTTTTTCTACCATGTCATGTATGGATTTCTGTAACTTGGGAGTTTGCTTCTCATTGCTTCTGAATAATCCTATGATCATTCTTTTGAATTCCTTTTGAGGAATTTCATCAACCTCTCCATCTTCACATACTTTTTTTTTTTTTTTTTTGAACAGGCAGAGTTAGACAGTGAGAGAGATACAGACAGACAGACAGATCTTCCTTCTGTTGGTTCACCCCCCCCCCCACACACACACCGCTACGGCCGGCGCGCTGTGCTGATCTGAAGCCCAGGAGCCAGGTGCCTCCTCCTGGTCTCCCATGCGGGTGCAGGGCCCAAGCACTTGCGCCATCCTCCACTGCCTTCCTGGGCCACAGCAGAGAGCTGGACTGGAAGAGGAGAAACCAGGACTTCCAATGAGGGGAAAATAGCAAAAGAAAAGCAGAAGACATGCATTTGGCACCCTGACCGGGACTAGAACCCAGGGTGCCGGCGCTGCAGGCAGAGGATTAGCCAAGTGAGCCGTGGTGCCGGCCTCCATCTTCACATTCTAATCTAGAAGTGTTATTGTGTTCCTATGGGGGAGTCACGTCTTCCTTTCCTTATTGTTTCTTAAATTTCTATACTTATTTTTAGGTATTTGTGGAAATATGTATTGGTTTTCTCCTCTGATGGGTTTTATCTTTCAACTGTCCCTCTGTGGCTTAGAGGAGTGTCTGCTCTTTCAGTGAATATCAAGAGGCATGTGCTCAATGTGGCTAGGGAACTATAGTCAGTGCTCCAGGGTGGAGCAAGTATCCATGGTGACATCCTAGTTGGCCATGGAATATCCTCCCTATTGTCAGCTGGCGAGGAGGTCTGATCACCTCAGTAGGCATAATCACACCCTCACCTCATCTCTTCCAAAGTGATCAATGCCCAGGGTTAGCCCACAGCAAGTGAAACACTCACTCATGCTGCAACATGAACTGCACAAAGGATCTGTGCAGTCTTCAGTGTGAGCATAGATCCCTATGCAATGACCCACTCCGGGCAGTCAGGGAGCTTGAGCCCCTGGCACCAAACATAGTGATTGCCCAGAGACCCGTCTACACCCCGGCCCCCATCATGTAGTCAGAGTTCCCACAGCGCACTAGACTTGCACAGTCATGAGGTGCACAGGATCTGCCTTGCCCCACTAGCCTGTCCCAACCACGGAGAAAGCAGAGATGTTCCCAGAGCCAGCTGCCTGTGAGTGCTCTGCCTTGGCAGTTTGAGCCCCGGAGACTGGGATATGTTGAGAGGTAGGAGTACCTCACAGTTCTACATGGGTTCCCAGCCCCCTTTCAACCCTCCCAGACATACTAAAAAGTCAGTGGGGAATATTGATTTTTCACTCTGGTAAAATCCCCTGATCACACATGTGCACAAGGGCCACCACAGCCTCTATTTGTGTCAAAATGGTATCTTCTCCCTGCCTATTGCCAGGTGCCTTTATGTAGAGATGAGGAGAAAGAAACATGCTTTTCATTCACCAGATTAGGCAGGTACCCTGCCCCCGTGAGGGCTCCAGGCCAGACTCAAAGACAGCATGGTCCTCACGTCTCTTCCTCAGGTGATATCACCAGTCTCTCAGGCTGCCTCAGTCTGCTCCCACAAGCTTGTGTCTCCTCCAGTGCCTGGCTGCAGGGACTGTCTATGATGTCCACAGCTCACTGGTACATGTCCACACTGCCTATGCTTTTCCATGGCATCCCTCTTCCTTCTGTAGAATTTTCACTGCAAACTTTTCTCCACCTCCTGAAAATGCATGTCTTCTGCTTTTCTTTTGCTATTTTCCCCTCATTGAAAGCAGTACATCTTTTCCCTATTCAGCCATCTTGGCATTGCTGATATGTCTTTTTCTATACTTTTAAATCCCATCATTTCTTTAGCATCTTCACTGCTTTTTAAGTGATTCCATGTTACTACTACCAGTGTGATGTTCTAATTATGGTGTTAGCTTTTCAAAATGAGGTTATTCACTTCTCAAAGCAAACAAGAAACAGATCTGGCATTTCTGGAATTATGATTTGTGGTTTTGAATATGATTGGTTTGCCATGGTAGACCCTGTTCTTTTTCTTAAGATTTAATTCCTGTTTTCATTGAGCTCCTGGTGGAATACACATCTGTATGAATGGATGCCTGGGCAGGAAGAAGAGAGATATGGCCAGTAGAGGTGTTGGGTAAGCAATGCTAAGTGTAGGGCAAGTGTGGCAAATCCAAAACCTATGATGGCCAAACAGGTAATATAAGCAATTATGAAAGGCAGGTGAGAATTATGGCCACTACTGCCTTTCTAAAAGCAACTATTTGCCATCAGTACCTCAGGATTACCTTGTTGGGATGTTGCCAATCTTTTTCAAGAAATATCTGAATCCAGATTTGATACACGATCTATTAAGATTAAAAACTTTGCAGCTAATTCTGCTAACTCTGTGTAAGTCGAGTAAGTTATATCTATTGCCTACATTTGCAAATACTCAACTCCATCGCACATCCAGGAAGGGATTGCACTTAGGAAAGGACAATAATTGAAGCCCTACCCCAACTCTGTTTATCATTTCAAATGAGCGCATTCCTCTTTGTAAAGAGAAATTCCTCCTGAGAAATATAAGCTTTATTCATGTCTTAGGTCTTAGGCAATGGGTGTTTGAAATCTGGTTGACTGCCACAAACTGCACAATAGACTAATTCTCTGTGTGCAAAAATGTAAAATGATAGTAAGAACGGTGCCCGCAAATGAAGGAATTCCCCCAAAAAATGCTGCCAACATTCAAATTTGTACCAATCTCACCAAACTCAGTCCAGTTTAGTCTAGCTTAGAAACCAACTTAGCTCCACCTCTGTCCAGTTCTGTCCTCCCTGAGAAAGAGAGGAAAGAAAGGAGAAGTGCCCCTACTACCTAAATATGCATACATATAATTCATAATCAAGTTGCTTTAGGATATCCATGGCCACCAAGAGGAAAATGCAATGACTGGCTGAATACACAGATGTTCTTTAAGGGAGGGAAAAAAAGGATTGAACACCTAACTGCTTAGATAACTTTCAGATGCTGTTATATGTTATTTTATGTAGTTCTCAAATGAAACTCTGAAGTACTTCCATTTTATAGTGAGAGAATTGAAGCACAACGAAGATAAATGACTTGCCAAGGTCACAGATTTTAATAAGTGTTAGTGCTAGGATTCCAAACCAGGTATCCTATATCAAAATCCTGTGTTCTCCGCCCTATCACACCTTCTCTGGCTGACAACCAGAAGAGACTGTCAGTCCCAGAAGCCAGATTCTTGGAGAGCCAAGACTTCTGATGGAGCGTGGGGCTGGCAGGTGTGGATGTCAAGAACTCAAAACTCTATGAAGTCAGAAATGAGCTGTAAGGCTCGCAGCCTGTACAAATGAAGGGCAACTGAAAGGTTGCAAGGAGAGGCTTAAATTTTATTAAAAAATAAAAACAAAACCAAAAATCTGTGACTTTTCACCTTCCTCCACAACTGAGTCCCTGTTTCCTGTCTTTCCACACACAGACCAGGTACCCATATTACCTGTCTGAACACAAAACTCATTTAACTCCCAAGCTCATAGACATTAAAAAAAAAAAAAGACATTTATTTCAAAGAGTTACACAGAGAGAGAAGAAGAGGAAAGGGGGAGGGGTTTCCATCTGCTGGTTCACTCCCTAGTTGGCCACAACGGCTGGAGCTGCGCTGATCCGAAGCCAGGAGCCAAGAGCCTCTTCCAGGTCTTCCCATGCAGGTGCAGGGGCCCAAGGACTTAGGTCATCTGCTACTGCTCTCCCAGGCCACAGCAGAGAGCTGGATCAGAAGTGAAGCAGCCCGGTCTCGAACCGGCGCCCATATGGTATGCTGGCACTGCAGGTGGCAGCTCCGCTCGCTATGTCACAGCGCCAGCCCCCATTATTTTTCCATTCCCCTTTCCATATCCTCCTACAACCCAATCAACTGCTTGATTATCTTAGCTTTGCAAACTTCAACTGTATAGGAGGTTGTTTCACTATTCACCTTGGTATTTTTAGTCTAGTAAGTAATTGGTATATATTGCCTCTGTTAAAGAAAGCATATTCTCTATATAAATTAGAACAGTTTGGTAAACATTTGGTAAAAATTCTATCTACTTTCATCATAGTTTGTTAACAAAGTTACACATTTAAAAATACTAATCACATACAGCATGGATCTCTAATATATTCTGGTACATGTTTTGACTGCCATATGGCAATTGTATTGAACTAAATGTGGGAAAAAGACTGAATGTTTTAGATTTTTAAAAGTGAATGAACAGAGTGCATTATGAGATGCACTTTTCTTTCCAACATGAACAACAGAAAATTCTCTGGAAATTATAATAAGATATTTCACTGGAAAAGAAAATCTGTCATTTATATGCTACCTCTCTGGTCAATGCTCAGATTGTCTCTTCAGAGGAGCCCATGGTTGACTTTCAACATTTTCATTACCATGGGTTTATTTTACAAATAAAAAGGGTACATGTGAAACCCACCTCCCAACACGATGAGATGGAACATTCTGGGCTCTGAGCAGAGTAAAATCATTTATTCTGCAACGAGTGGCTTTCTGCTCTCAATCTGCACTCAGGCTCGTCTTGCCCAAATTGCTTTGCAGCTCTGGAAATTCATAAGGGCTTTAAAGAAATATTTAATGCCATAGTGTCTTATATTTTATATTCTTCATCTATATCTACTGCAGCACCTTGGATGAATTATGGGAGGAAGTGAGCAACTGTATTAAAACTGGAAATGCCTAGATACTTGCTCACCAAAAAAATTAAGTATCCGGTGTAGATTTCCACTACGAATGACCCAAATATTTATCTAAAGAGTTCTCCCAGGGCCAGCACTGTGGTGCAGCAGGTAAAGCCTCCACCTATGGTGCTGGCATCCCATATGGGCGCCAGTTTGTGTCCTGGCAGCTCCACTTCTGATCCAGCTACCTGCTAATGGTCTGGGGAAAGCAGTGCAAGATGGCCCAAATGTTTGGGCCCCTGCCACCTACATGGGAGACCCAGATGGAATTCCAGGTTCCTGGCTTCGGCCTGGCCCAGTCCTGGCTGTTGTGGCCATTTGGGGAGTGAACCAGCAGATGAAAGAAATCTCTACATCTCTCCCTCCCTCTTTCTGTAACTCTAGCTTTCAAATAAATAATTCAGAAAATGTTTTTTTTAATTTTTTTAAAAAGTTCTCCCATTTCCATAAGAAAGGTGCTATAAAGATAGAATTGTTTACCATTAACTTGGAATCTACTTAATAATTTCATTATGAAAAAAGCTTTCAAAATATACTTGCTTATTGATATCTTTTGGCAAACACATGGCCACCGGACCTTACCAAAATTTGCAAAAGAAAACCATTTCTGTTTTTCCAGCTTGATTATAAAGTTCTGACTGTCCCCTGTGAGAAGCAGTTAATCTCTCATGAGGGGGTCAATGGTTATAAAAAAGGATTATGTTTCTGTTTGTTCAGTAGAAAAATTCACGAAGTGCTTTTATGAAGAACATCTTTTAAAACTCCAGCAGTTTGCTTCATCCGTATTTCCACGGCCTTTGGCTGAGACTAAAAATCCATTAGCTCTTCTAGAGCATTTCAGTGGGCATCACAACTTGTGTAAAAACGGGTTCCCACGAGGACCCACATTATCTCCAGTGACACCTATATTTCACTTTCTGGTAACTCACAAGCTGGTCCCAGTGAATCACAGCCAAATAGCAGCAGAGGAAGGAAAAGCGAGGTCTCACCCTACTCTGCTGTTGACAAAGGAAAACAGGACATCCTGGTAGTATTTTCCCTACACCAGCCCAGAATCACAATTATCTGTAACTCATACCAATAGCCACTGTCAAGAGTGCAATTCCAATTCTAAGGTATCTTTTAGATCACTCTTCTATGCTGATAAAATACCGTTAGTCTAGCTATCGCATGGAAACCGGAAAGAGAAGTAAAATGGCAAAATGATGAATGTTCAATATGTAGCAGAGACTGTTCTCTCTCCTCCCTGGAATGTTAAGCCTAAGTTGCATATTCACATGTTTTGTTCCATGTTTGGGGATCCCTGCAGCCAAAGGATCCTACAGCTTATCGACCCCCTACGTTTCCTCCCCACATGCCTAAAATTAAGGACTCAGTAGAGCAAATGGATCATAAATGAGCTAACAAATGAAAAATATCAAGGAAACTAATAATTCCTTTCCAGGACGGGGAGCAAATACTGACACAGTGACATTGCTGTACTATCATTAATTCTTTAAATAAACTGCCTGTCTATCCATGGGGCAAACTCTCACAGATTATATTCGTTTCTTATGACTGCTATAACAAATCACCACAAATCTGGTGGGCTTAAACAATGGGAATCCATTTTCTCACACTCCAGAGGCCGGATGTCCAAAATTACAAGTCTCCTGTGGTCTGCAAGAAAAATCCATCGCTTGTCTCTTACAGCTTCAGGTGGCTGCTGCATTCTTTGACACAGAGTCAACATCACTCCAATCTCGGCCTCTCTGCTCTGTGTCAGCTCTCTCTCTGCCTCGCTCTTGTAAGGACACTTGGGATGGCATTTAGGGCCCACCTGGATATGCCAGAATAATCTCCTTATCTCAAAAGAAACAATTGACATCTGCAATTCACAATTACTACAAATGCCAGGATTAGAATTACAGGTACTAGGGGAGTACGCAGGCGCATTTTTCAACTTGAAAACTGCAGTTCAAACATTTAAATGTAGGCAAAGAAAATAGTGAAAGGAAGGAAACCTGGTCAGCCTGTCTGCCTCCCAAAATCAAAATGCCCTTCTCATAGTATGGCTGCATAGCTTCAGCTCTTTGGAGAGTGGTGCTTGGGGTTTTAGTCCCAATGTTTACAGATTAACAGATTACCTACTTCCAATCATTCACCAATTAAGAAGTGGATTCCCTTACTGTTTATCTAACAATAAAGGTATTTATAAAGAGAGGGGACAACATTTTTACCTGACACTAAAGTAGAACCAAATATGTTCTGATTATTCTTTAAGGGTTTTCATTTTTTAAGATTTTATTTATTTATTTATTTGAAAGGCAGAGCCATAGAGAGAGGGAAAGAGGGGGAAAGGGGTAGAAGGGGAAAGGGGTAGAGGAAGGGAAGGAAGGAGGGAAGGAGGGAGAAAGAGAGAGAGGTCTTTCATTCATTAGTTGACTTCTCAAATGGCCACAATGAGAGGGGGAGAGGTCTTCCATGCACTGGTCTGCTCCCCAAATGGCTGCAGTGGCTAGAGCTGGGCTGATCCGAAGCCAGGAGCCTCCTCTGGGTCTCCCATGGGGCCACAGCCCCAAGCACTTGGGCCATCTTCCACTACTCCGAGGCCACATGCAGAGAGCTGGATCAGAAGAGGAGCAGCCAGGACACAAACCTGCACCCACATGGGATGCCAGTGCCACAGGCAGAGGTGCAGCCCACTACGCCACAGTGCCAGCCCTCTTTTAGGCATTTTAGAAAAGTGTTTCAGCTCAAAAGTTGCCTGGAAGAGCAAGTGGTTGGCCCTGTCGTGGGCATTTGGTCATTTGGGGAGCGAATGGGGGAATCCCTCTCTGCTCCCTTCCCAATCTTCCCACCTTTCAAATAAACAATGAAAAATTTAAAAGTTGCCTGGCAACCAACTTTTTTTTAATTGTTCACAGAATGTTGTCCTGATACAGATTGTTACAAATGAGGAAGAGCTTACTTCAAAAAGTCTAGTGAGGCTCTGAGAAAATATCTGGCCGAACTCTGGGTTCCCGGTTCGTGGCTCTTGGCTGCAAAGGTATGTAAATGATCCCTTCCAGGGCCCAGCTGTTGTATGTTGAAATGTGCTGATGAAACTAAATTGGGATTCTAGAGAACACAAATCAAATTGTAAGCAAAATTACAGAAATACACCAGCCCTCCTTTGGAGCATTATAGGCCAACCCAAGAAAAAATGACTAATGGGTAATAATACACAGTCCTGACAGGAATCGTAAGCTAGGAAGCAAGTTGCATGTAAAATCATAATAAAGGATATTAAATTGCCACCAGGCCCTGTCAGAGACAAATGAAATCACAACAGAGTCTCACCACCAGTCACTTACTCCCTTTGAATACGTCCCAGGAACCTGCAAAGAATGCTTGCACTCTCAACTTCCCACCTCCTAGAAAAGCATGACTTCTTGGATTTGGAAGAGGCATATGAGGGATACCCTACTGAAAAGGAGGCCATGAGAAAAGCACCATCCTACCCAGTTCATTGTCCTTTCTTGGGCACCGAGGAGAAAACCTGGCTGACCTTCCTAGCTGTGCACTTTCCCCAAGACATCCATGCTTTGATGGCCTTACATTTCTTCTCTTAGGGTGTCTATAGGTGAGTTAAAATAATGCGTAACTCATGTAGTAGTGTATTTCCTCCCAGGTGACTTCATTGCAAGGTGGCACTCGGTCAGTTGTGGACTACTGTGCTTTCGGATGTGTCCCCAAAGGTTTATGTGTGGGAAACTTGTTCCCCGGCGTGGCAATGAGGGAGGCAGAGTTTTCATTAGCAACCTAATGGGAGGACATGGGGGACACTGCCCTGAGGGAATAAACATCGTTCCTGTGGGACCCCATCCCTTCCCAAGCCCTGCCTTGTTCTAGAAGAGCAATGCGGGCCCCTCCCTGCTCTCCGACTTCCTGTCTGACCACTCGAGTTCTGGCTCTCATAGACATTCCCCCCACAATGCAAAGAAGCTGGAAGAGGCTTTGCAGGAGCTGGTGCCCTGCTGTTGGGACTTTCAGCCTCCAAAACTGTGAGCTGCATAAATGTTCTTTCTCAGGTATCCAGACTCCAGTATTTGGCTACAGCAATGGAAAACAGACTAACTCAGGGACCCTCTGGAAGTTTAATCCAAACTCAGTCATTCATCATTAGTAACAATTAAGTTCCCGCCTGGCTGGCTCTGCCCCCTTCATCAGTAGAGTTAAGGCTGGAAGGCTCCTGTAAAACCCAGCCTCAACCTCCTGGCAAGTACGCGTTTCCAGTTGCAATGCACTCGCATCCCTGCAGAGCACAAGTAGGGAAAGAGCAGGACAGAGGACAAGCAGCCCCTGATCTCAGGTGGCAGCTCATTTAGAGTCCTGTTCTAGTTACTTTTCTTCCTCCTAGACATGATGATCTGGGATGGCACTGCTCAACCCCAGCTGCCCATTAGACACATTTGGGAAACATCTAGAAACACACTGGAAGAACCCACCCCTCAAAAACTTGGATTCAGTTGGTCTTGACAGGGGTAGGCAGGTAGCCAGTGAGTAGCAAGGAACTAAGGACTGCAAACACCCAAGCTCCATGCACCACCAAAATCCCATCACCTCCAGTTCCAATTAAATGTGTCTGAAAACTCGGCACACCCACTCCTGGTCGTGCAGCCAAGCCTCACTTTCCATGAAGCATCAAATGCCATGCCACCTTCCTGGAAATCAACATGTGTGCTGCAGGGCCCCTCCCCGCCAAACCCTGTCTCCATTGAACATTCAATCAGGATCTGCCCTTAGCACCCCTGCCTTGTCCTATAAAAAGGACAACTCCCACCTGGGCAATTCTCCCTCACAAGGCTACCTGCACTCATGTCTGAGTATGTACTGTCCCTTTGCCTTTCAATAAATCCTGTTTTTCTGTTCACCTCTATCTACATCTCCTGGTTGTATTATTAAATGCAGAAAGACAAGAACATGAACCAACTCTAACAGGTGGTGTCTCCAAACTCCAGTGGGGCTCATGATCCCCGCAACATAATTTGGGGGTCATGATCCCCATAACAGTCTGAGATGGGGCCCAGGCATTGATCTTTCCTTTAATTCCCTAGGTGACTCCAATGTGCACACAGGTTTGAGGAAAATTGTTCTACCCACTAGCTTTGTTGCTTTTTACCAGCCCCTCAGATAAATTCCTTAAATAAAATAAATTCCCACCCACCCACCATTTTGCTTATCATTTTGGCTCATCTCAAACCTGACAAGTCACATAACCTTTTCCTCTTGTAACCCAGTAACATTCAACACCTTGATCCACTTTGGACCAAATCCCTCACCATGCCGATTCCCTTGCCTATCCATACATTCTCCTTTCTATAATGGAGGCTCATAACATCAGAACTGTCACCATTTAGGACCAAGAAATTCACCAGATGTTGAGCGGCAGGAGGGCTGCCTTGTATCTTACTGGGATGTTTAGCAGCAACCCTGGTCTGTGTTCACCAGATGCCAGTAGCATCCTATCCCCAACTGTGAGAATCAAATCAGTCTTCAGATATTGCCAGATATTCCCCAGGGAAGGAGAGGAAGTGCCTGGCCCCAACCCCTGGAGAATTGCTGATCTGTAGGGTCCACTGTCCCAAACCACTTCGGTTGGTTCCCCTGCCATCTGGTATTTACAAGGGTACTTCCCAAAGTTCATGGAAAATGGAAGAAAAAGATAAGCTTATTTTTGTGCAAAAAGTATTTGAAATTCATGCATGGTTTTTCCATAACACACATTTTCCATGAACTCTCTGAAGACTTCCCGTATATTCTTCCCAGTGTCCATTTGTACTTAGCTTAAAACCCAATACTGTGAAGCCTTCATCTTTCAGTCAGCTTCCCTCAGGATACCAACCTAAGGCAACAGAGACAGCGTCGTATCTGCAGGCCATCTTTAGCCTTCCCATCACAGGGGAACCTCGCCAAGTCTCTGCAGGGCCTGTCTAATTACTGTGAATCTAGTTACTGTGAAAGCTCCTTACACAACACTGGGTGGAGAGGAAGAATAACTTCTTATGTTCTCTGGCCCAGGAGGGTAACTATGGTCAACAACAATTAATGATGCATTTCAAAACAACTAGCAGGGAAGATTTTCAATGTTTGAAGTGATGGATATGCCAGTTATCCTGATCTGACCATTATGCATTGTATACATGTGGTAAAATATAATATTGCATCCACTGTATTCCATAAATATGTATAATTGTTATATGTCAGTTTGTAATAAAATATGTATTAATAAAAAATCCAGGGGCCAGCATCGAGGTACCACAGGTTAAGTTGCCACTTATGATGCCAGTGTCCCATATCAGAGTGCCAGTTCAAGTCTTGGCTGCTCTGCTCCCGATCCAGCTCCCTGCTAATGTTGCTGAGAAGGCAGAGGAAGATGGACCAAGTACTCGGGCCCCTGCCACCCACATGGGAGACCCAGATGGGGTTCCCAGCTTTGGCCTGGTCCAGTCCCAACCATTGAGGCCACTTGGGGAGTGAGCCAGCAAATGGAAGATCTGTCTCTGTCACTGTCTTTCAAATAACTTTAATTCCAACTGTGATTTCTCTATTACATACCTTTGTTCCATAAATATTGGCCTTATGCTAAACCCCCCCAAAACTAGGTTAATTACATATCAATGAGAATGTTAATAAAGGGAATGCTAACTTGGTTTCTAACTCTAAACACTAATTCTTACTCCCTGAACAATGGCTCATTCCATCCTCTGGCTTGTGGAATGGGAATGATAATGTTCTTGGGGAGTCCTTTGAAATTCCAAATTGAGTGAGACTTCATTTTAATTCAGTTTGAGCACCAACTCTTTATTATTTGAGCTAATGGAGAGAGAGCACAAAAACAGAAAATTCATAGAATGTAAATTTAAGCACATACTAACACATAGACAGATTCTCAAATTTTCGGAAATTAAAAGGCAAGCAAAGGGTAGAAGATGGATTATGTTATATGATACATAACCCTTAGAATGATGAGCTGCTCATGTTTGGGTATTCTGTTGCTGGCAAAGCACAGCGTGAGGGATTTTCCACAGTTCCTCATTGTAATTGGAGGTCATTTCAATGCCAACTTTTTCTGGTAGGTTTATATAAGCAGTATTACACTCTTTATAATTTTCTACATCTTATGTTATGTTTATTAAACTCAGTATTTTTGTCTTGTGACAAAACATCACCTAAGTTTACCATTTTTAAGTGAGCTCTCTGCAGCAGTACGCACATTCACATTCTCATCCAACCATCACCACCACCCATCACCTGAACTTTTTCATCTTCCCAAAATTTAACTTTTTTAAACTCCTGCCTTCTGTCAGCTAATACTTTGCCAAATATTAAGTCGCATTCCTGTAACTCTTATGAAATGCATAAAACCATTATTCTGAAGGATGGTGCTTATATAGGTTTATTCAACTTTCTTCTATGATGTTTGTTCACACTTGTGCTTCATACATTTCCACTACTCAATGCCTGGTTAACCCTGTTCTTCCTCTATTTCTCTTTCAACACAATAGAACTGAATATGTGCAGAGAACTTCTGGGTATACATAAAAGCATACTTCAAAATGTTGGTGGAAAATGGAATTAGAAGACAAGTGTGTTTTAGTACCCAAAAAAGTTTTGAAATCCATGCTTAATTTCATAATATGTGCTTTCTATGAGATTTTTGAAGGCCTCTCAGAGTATCAAGTTGTTGACTAGACCAATATGTTTTTGTATCTCTAATTTCAAACTTCATTTTTTAAAAAAGATTATGTTCATTGTTTAAAGAATATTGGGGAAAAAGTAGGTCCATCTGGGCTTTTCTTAAAGCCTTCTACTTTGATATTACACCATTTCTGTTTTGACAACTGCAAAATATTAGCAACTAAGGAGAACATAAGTTTCATAAAGCTTTATTAATGAAGTTTCTTTTAGCTGCCCCTCGTTCATAAAGATTACACAAAGTTCTTTGAAATATATCTAGAGCAGAAAGCTACTAAAAATACTTCACATTTCAAAATGAATCATCAAATACATGTCCAACTGTCACAAAACTCTAAATTTTGGAATTGGGAAAAATATTCTGCGGTGATTTTGATACTAAAATCTTCGAAATTCTCTTCTTGTAAGAGAAAAAGACTGAAGTAGATGTTGGTGACAGTCCCTAACTGTTCTCTCTCCAAGACAAATGTCCTTCACAGAACCCCTAAGGATGGGCCCCATAGAGTTTCAAAACTTCCCTATAAAGTAATGGCGTATTATAATTAAGAGTGCCTCTAGTTCCTTATGTAGCAATTTTAGCTTCAACCCTGTTTTAAGATAAAGTTGCTCCCTTCTGTCTGCTCTTCCATAGCTAATCATCATTGCCAAGAGTAAGGATACAGCTAAGAGCAAACTAATGTATTAGTCTGCTTGGCCTACCCTAACAACATACTGTAGGACCTAAAAACCCAAAATGGATTTCTCACAGTCTGGAGGCTGGGAAGACATGAGCTGGGTGCAGAAGGGAAATTTCATTCTGAGACCCTTCTTTCAGGTTGCTGGTGCCTGGATGACATCATCCTTGTTGAGGCTCTGGTCTCTTACATTTCTTATAGAATGCTAATCCTATCAGATCAGAGCCCCACCTTTATGACTTCATTCAACGTTAATTCCTTCCATAAAGGGCCTTACTATAAATACCACAGTCACACTGGGGTTTAGGACAACAGCATATGAATTAGGGGAGGGGGGACACAAATATTAGTAGCAAATATTATCACCCTTTTAAGTTGGAAATCACTGGTAGATTTAAGCATGTCTAAGCCCATAAATTATAGGTGGATTAAAGACAAATGTCAAAGATTCAAGCCCCTCAAAAAAGTTTTCTCCAACTGTTGGATCCAGAAACTAAAAAATGTAATTTGTCTTATTTATTCCCCAAATGATTCAAGCCTCTAATTAAACTACATAATGATAGTAGCATGAAACTTTTTTAAGAATTCTAAGAGTCTGGGGGAAGGAAACTATCTATTACAGAGAAGAAAAATACACCAACGATATAATCAAGTACCTTTGTTGTTTTTCGGGTTTTTGTTTTACTCAATTTCTAAAAGGCAGACTCCCAGAACTACTCGTAAAAATTTTGACTACAGCTCTGTTTCTGACATTGGTGCATAGAGAACTTGTACTTTGAGCACATGTGGTTCTCAGCAGAGAAAATGAAACACCATATTCACCACTGTAGGTCAGAGCATCATTGCATAGGTTATTTCTTTTTAAAAGTCCTTCCAACTGTCATTTTAAAAAACCCACAACTCTCACCAGAACATTTGGAACAATATACTCCAGCATTTCAGGAAGGTCAAATTTCTTTCCTACAATTCTTCAGGGCACCTTTTGAAACTTTCCAGTTAAGGTTTTCAAAACTTGTACCAAATAATAGCCCCAGAGGAAAGCTATAATACGGCTCACAGTGAACTTGACTTCCTTCAAAAAATGCAAACATTGTCAAGCACTTTCTCCTTTAGCCAGAAATTCACATAGAGCTTATGAGCAGCTGTCACAGAGTATCTGTTCAGAAACAAATACCCAAGTCAGTTGGGTAATATTATCCTAATCCCTGTGACTTTCAAGTCAGATGGTAGGGAAGTCATTTTTATTTAATAAACTATACTTGTAATTTAGCAAATATATACATATTTAGGTATGACAAAGGGTTGTTGATTTTTGGTAGTGTTTTTCTTAAAAGTAAAGGATGGCAAATTTATTGTTAGTTTTCTCCTCGATATGTCAAAAAAGAGAATGTATTACTTATAAGCATTCTTTCACTTATTCAACAAGTGTTTATTGATGATCTGTCACGTGCTGTGTACTGTGGAATCTTGAAGCAAAGTAAGAAACATTTTTTCTCATTTTATAGTCAAAAAGACAGGAGCCAAGGATGGCTCAATATTAAGACCACATCATAAAATAGAAGCAAGCAACACAAGTCACCAAAGTGTCCAAATGCTTAGTTGTATTTCTTTCAAACTCCTCTTAAAACCGTGTGATGTGTTCTAGTCAATGCTTTCCAAAGAGAAAGGATAAAGCAAAACAATAAGATATTTCTGAGGCAGATGTTAAGCCTAGCTCTTAAGATGTCCATCCGGGATCCTGAGTTCAATACCCAGCTCTGGCTCCTGACTCCAGCTTCCTGCTAATGCATGATCGATGACAGGTCGATCAAGTGATTGGGTTCCTGAAACCCACCTAGGAGACCTGGATTCAGTGTCTGGCTTTCAGCTTTGGCTTGGCCTAGCCCCAGTGGTTGCAAGCATTTAGGAAGTAAACTAGTAGATGGGTGCTCACTTCTCTTTTTGTCTGTCTCTCAAAAAAAAAAAAAAAAAAAAAAAAAAAAAAACCCTAAAGAGAAATTTCCACTGCCATTTCCTTCTATATACAAAAAGCAGGGCTTACTCTAACCCTGGATTCTATCCTCCCTCACCTACCCTGAAAGCCAAATGGAGAAAGGTAAAAAGTGAAGAATCAACAGTAAATAACTTGAGAACTGTCAGTTATGATAAAAACAACCAGCTTCAGGATTCAGCATTACTGTGCTTCATCTTTCTCTTTGAAAAGAGGAGGGAATCACTCTTAATAGCTAGTAAGTGTATTTAGAGTAATGGAGTGGGGGGACATTGTGTTCATAAAATGCCAACCATTCGAAGTGTGGAAAGCCCAAAGATGCTAAGTTTTCTGGAATGTACAGAAGGGTGGGCCCTGTAAATTGGCCAGTTGACCACTCTGCTCTCTGTTGAGATGGCAGAGGAAGCACACCTGGAAACACATGGCTGTATCTCAAATAGATTAAGGGCTCCTTTAATGGTTGCTGAAGCTGAAAGGCTGATTCGGTATTCAGGACTCTTTAAGGGTAACAACAGGTGCACAACAAAGTGTCCACCAAACAAACCATTAAGTCTCCCTAAAGGCTGTAATACATCACTTGATGATGAGGAGACATGGGATTGCTAAGAATTTCTCATTCAAATATGATGATCCCAATATGAACAAATCTCACCCAGGTAAAACTGCATAGCCTGAGGGGATCAAACGGCAAAGAAGGGTGACAAAACCTAACCCCACTGTCACAGACAAGGGATCTGCACATGGCTTGATGTGGCCTTCTCGATTGTTTCCTGGCTATGCCTGTTCAACTCACCCCATCAAACCCTCAAGTGGACTTTGCAAAATCAATTTAATCGATTATTGAGGATTTTAAGAGTTATTAAGTAAACTCTAAGAACTAAATTCTAACTCTTTTTGTAATTTGAGACAGACAGAAGACAGACATGTGCTGGTTCACTCACCAAATGCCCACAATATTCAGGGCTGGGCTTAGGCCCAACTCAGAAGCTCAGAATTCAATCTGGGAGTCCCATCTGGATGACAAGGACCTAAGTAGTTGTGCCATCACCTGCTGCCTCCCAGGGTCTTCATTACTAGCAGGGAGCTGGCAATCAAACCCAGGCACTCCAACATGGGACACACTTGTCTTAACCAGTAGGCTAAACACTCCCTCCCAGCTCAAACCATTTGTAGATGAGGCTCACTCTGATGGCCCAGTACTTCTCCATAGTTTGTTTGATTAGTTGTTTCTGTTTGGTTTGAGTTTTCAGTTGTCTTTTTGGTAGGAGTAGGATTGTTCCAGCAACACAGAGCTCTTTCTGGTCCTGCCTCTCAGTCCCCTAAGATGTCCTGTGCTTGAAGGGCCCACCCCTTCCCTTTTCTTTGCTCCTCCTTCCTCTCCTTTAAGTTCCCACCCTAGCATCTCCTCTTCTAGCAAAGCTTCGACATGAGCTGAACAAACCCCCCCCTCTGACTTCTCATTCCTGAGACTGTCTCAGCACTGCATTTCCAAATTATTTTATCATGACTCAACTCCCCTCCTAATCCTTGTGTCCTAAAAATTTGTCACCATCAGCTTCACAGTCTGCCACAGAGTAGCTGCCATGGTTTGAGCATCCTCTCCCAAAATCCTGTTGAAATGTAGTTGCCACTGTGACAGTATTAAGAGATGCAACTTTAAGAGATGATTAGGTCCTAGTAGGCTCTGCCCCTATGCATGGATGGATGTGGTTACCTTTGAAGTGGGTTAGTTATTATGGAAGAGACTTTGTGATCAAAACAAAACCAATAAAAAGAAGAGTTTGGCACAATTTCCTCTGTCTCACAGGCTTGCTTGCCCTTCTGCCATGTTATAACACAACAGAAGGCCCCCACCAGATGCCAGCGCCATGCACTTGTGCTCCTCAGCCTCAGAATGGTGAGCCAGATAAACCTCCATTGTTAATAACTCATCCAGTCTAGGGTGTTCTTCTATCGAAGTAGACTAAGACAATGGGTGCTCCAGAGTTTGCATGAATGCATGCTTGTTAAATGGCCATTCATGGGAGGAAGTTGCAGAAGTCAAGAGCTAATGACCTAAAGAGGTTTCAAAGACCTCCTTTCTTAGCCCCATAGGCTGCTCTTAGATTGGCAAGTGGGAAGAAAGACTCATTTGGTCCCCAGAAGAGCATTTACTTGTAAACTTCTTACGTAAGCAGAGTAAAACAAAGAACCTAAGAGTTTAACATTTTCTCTAAATGACCCACCATAAAAACAAGGCCAGCATGTATTAGCAGAAGTTCTTAACTCTACCACCACGAGGTTCTCATGGCAGAAGAGGATGAACTTACCCATGGCTTTCCACAAGTTCAGTCTCAGTTTAACATTTAGGATCTTCTCTTTTAAATTCATGTAAACATATCATTCCACAAAATGAGCTTTTGTAATCACTCACCAGTTAAAGCACCCAATTTCCCAGCCCACACACAAACATTTCAGCGAAACTGGTGTTCCAGAAGGTGCCTCATATTTATCCTATAACTTCTCTTTCTTTTCCAACTCTCCTAGATTTGCCTCTTTAGGAAATATAGGATCCTGGGCCAGCATTGTGACACAGTAGGTAAAGGTGTCACCTGCAATTCTGGCATCGCATAGGGGCACCAGTCCTAATCCCAGCTGCTCCACTTTCAATCCAGCTCCCTGCTAATAGCCTGAGAAAAGCAGCAGAGGATGGTCCAATTACTTGGGCCACTGCTACCCATATGCAAACACCCGGATGAAGCTCCTGTTCCTAAATGGCCCAGCTCAGCTAGCCCTTGAGGCCATCTTGGGAGTGAATCAGTTGATCGCTCTCTGTCCTTTTCTATGTGTCACTCTTTCAAATAATACATCTTTTTAAAAAATGGGGATCTACCATGGCTCTTCTACAGTCATATACAAGAATTACATTCATAAAAACCTAGTTATGGATCATGATGAAAAAATTCTTAAAAAAGGATGAGATAGAGGAAAAAAATGAGGGGGACATGTCCCAATATGAAATTTACATCCAACTTCACACTAATGTACTTGATGACTCTAGATTTACACACAGTCCCTGACCTACAAAAATTCAACTTAACAATCTTTCCAATTTGCAATGGCATAAAAGCCATATGGAGTCACTAGGTATATCAGATATACTTTGAATTTTGAATTTGTTTTTTTTCCCCCAGGGATGGCCATCCATGGCACAATACTCTCCCCCTATGGCGGGCAGCAGCAGTGACCCAAAGCCCCTGGTCAGCCACGCAGTCACAAGAGGAAACAACCAATACTTACAATATCTACACTATCATGTTTGGTAGGTAGGGCATATTAAGTGCATTTCCACTTATGGTATCTTCAACACACAATGAGTTTATAGGACACAATCCCACAGGAAACCTGGGAGCATATGTATTTCATACCGCCACTATCCCCATTTCCTCAAGAGCCTCCAATGAATCCTATTATTTCCATAGTCCCTAAAAAAAGGACAAAGTAGCTCCAAACCATTCCTCACCTGGCATCATTGTATAGGTAAAAAATTCAAAACATGTTTTTGCATAGTGAGCCTTTAAGAAGATATTCAGGGGCCAGCGTTATGGTGGATAAAGCCACCTGTGTTGCTAGCATCCCTGCTAATGGGAGACGGCCCAAGTGCCTGCCCCCTGACACCTTCATGAAGACATAGATGATGCTCCTGACTTCAGCCTAGCACACCCCTGGCCATTGGAGCCATCTAGGGAGTAAACCAGTGAATGGAAGATTCTCTCTCTCTCTCTCTCCCTCCCTCCCCTTACCATCTCTTTCCCTCTTTCAAAAAAATTTTAAAAAAGATTAAATACAGTGCTCTTTACAGAAGAACAATCTGGTGAATTAAATGCCTACCAACAAAGGCGTAATAAAACAAGTGGTAACCCATCTCGATAATGCCATATCAAGCAGAGTATCATGTAGGTATCAAATAAAATGAAGCATGTCCATTGCTACATGTTCATGCATTTCAGGAGCTCCAAGATAAACAAAGGGTGAGAGAAGGAGAAAGGGGAAGAGAGGGAGGTAGAGAGGAAGGGAATATCCTTAGAATTGTACCCACAAACCACATTGAACCTACTAAGAAAAATTTTTTACATAAAAAATTTAACAAAAAAAAAAAAAGCAAAACAGGTTTAATTCCCGCTGAGTAGAAGTGGGGAGGGTGGGTATATCTCTATTTATATAGAATGTCTCTGTAAACATACATCAACGGTTGCCTCTGAAAAGGACAGGGCGATTTCTTACTACATTCTTGTAGTAAATTTTTCACCATATAAATTCAAGAAATAAATCTTGCGTTTCTGTGTATACACACAGACTTTTAAAAACAAAAGCCACCCAGAGGAAGTACAGCCAAGAGAAAAGAGGAAGGGCGAAGCCTGGCTCACTCTACCCACGCCTTCCTGTGCCACAAACCGCAGGCTCCAGTTTCTGTCCTCTCCCAAAGTGAGCCACTGTTTTCTTTCGAGAGAAGGGACATCAGGACGGGAGATGGCACGGAAAGAGCTCCTATCCCAAATGCAGGCCCTCTTTCCCAACAGTCTTTAGAATTCTGTTTGCAGGAGTTGAGCTTTTATTTAAGGCTCAGGGTGCAGCTACTGTTTCCTTCAGGAGGTCACTACTACCTGCGTTCCCCACCCTCACAGCAGGAATAAGCTGCAGAGATGGAGATCAATGGAAATGCATGTGAAGGACATTTCTTCCACACTGACATCAACCACGTGTGTGTTCTTGACAGGAAACTGAGGCACAGGGACAGGTTCATGCCTTGCCCAATGGGCCAGTCTCTCGGTGATGAGGTCCTCCGATGGCATCAACTCATCATCAGTTCCACACCAATTTGGGAAGCATTCCTCATACTGAGAGAACATCTTAAATGAAATTAGACCAGCATCCAAGCCAATCCATATCAAGGAGCCAAGAGAATAATTAAAGGAGTGAATGTTTTATTCTTTAGTGTTTAATACATAACATGTCACATAATCAATGATTCATTACTTCACACACAGGGAAGAAAACAGTATCGAGTATTTCTGTTATACAACTGTTTGTGAACAGGAAGAACAAAAATCGCTACAGCACTTAATGATTGAAGAAAGTCTCAAATAACTTCATTAGCATCTTTTTTGAAAATAGAGAGGTGTGTGGGTTTTTGTTGGTTTTTTTTTTTTTTTTTTGGCTTTCTGTTTTGTTAGAAAAGTCTGAAAGCACAGAACAATTTTTTTCTTATATATTTAAGAAAATGGCCCAATAAACACTTTTCAACAACTTCAGAATCCTAGACAGCTCTGTAGGACTCACCTTATCTAAATGCTTGGAAAACTTTAAGCAACATATAATTTCCATCTTCAAAATTAATATCTACCTTGAATGTTTTAAACCTTTGTCATTAAACGGTTACTAATAGTGGCCATAAGTGATCATCAATGGTCATCATTTATATTCAATAGTAGCAAATTTACCTATCTATAAAGTCACAAAGACAGTTGTATAATAGTTTGCAATACAATTAATGTCCACATACTTCAAAACACACTTAGAATTTAAAAGCTGGCTTAAAAAAAAAATCACAAAACATGTAAGTGACAATTCTTGGTCAACTATTCAATCTGCCTATCACACAAGATTATATTCTAAGGTAAATATTCTGGTTCAATTTCTACTAAGTTTCAAGGGTCCCAGTAGAGAATCTAAATCCTCAAATGTTAACACTTTCAGATTTTTATTGTCCAAAACTATGACAAAAGAAAAGTTAGCTTCAACATAACTTTTCCCTGACTGTAAGAAAACCTTTTACATGTAGTATAGGTACTGTAAATAAGAGTATTTTACTTCTTTCTCAAGAGACAGGCTTAGGACATCTAATAAAAGTAATCTAGTTTTTAAGTGATATATACACTAAGTTAAAAAAAAAAAAAAAAACAGGGAAGAAGTCCAAATAAGGTGTTGATTCTGTTAAGTTACAATAAAAATACTCCATTTACTATTTTAAAAGCTTAAGCCAACAGAGTACTTGTAATTTAGATTATAAAAAAAATCTTAAGGAATTCAACGCCCTCCAGTCAATACTTCTCTAAATGTCTGCATTGTAATTTAGCATTTTTCACACTGGAGTATAAAAATGAATATTAGATTGGAACTTACTGTAATTTGAAGAGTAAAAAATTATCAAAGCTTCCCCTTACATGGCTTTAATGTAGTAACATTCCATGGAAAATTCCAATAAAAACTGGAATATTTTATGAGCACTGCCAGTTGCCCATTTTGTCTGAGTATTTGCACATTATGCATTTTCTCAGAGAAGCAGAAGGCTATATGTACATATATGTGTGTGTATATGTATATGTCTAGTTTTAAAGAGAACGTAATTTAGCTAGTGTTACTAGCTCTCAATCCAATAAACATATGAGAATCACCAAACAGTTTTAGAAGGAGTAAAAATGTAAGACTCACATCTTTGAGCAATATTTTCCACAATGTATTATTTGAAAAATCAGAATAGGGCTCAGAGTCTACATATACTAAAAAACACAGTGTGTCCAACATGGTACCTGTTTTTTTAACCAGCACAATCAACAACTCTTTTTTGAAAAATTAAAGTTTTTACTAAAAGTCTAATGTCATCCAGTTGTATTTCTAAACATTAAAAGGTAACTAGAGGAACATCCGTAAATGCCTACCTCTGAGTCAGACTAATGCTGTTACAATTATTTAGAAAACCTGATGACAATATCCCACATTATTTAAAATGTGGACCCTCACCACCCTGGTTCAAGCTCCCAGGTAATGACCAACACTCCAGCCCACCTTGGAGATCTGCTTCCATAGATCAGAGCTCACAGAGAGCGTCATTTTGCCTCAGTTGTACTACCTGTGCAATGTGAAATGAGTTTCCCACCCCGGCTCTGCTTTGGGCAAATAGTAGATAGTTTTCATTTACTGACTTCAACTTCAGAGCGAACAGTCACCCACAGAAAACGGGGTAAGTTGACTGTATATAATCATGAAGTTCTCAATCTTCTAAGCAATGTAAGGGTGCAGGACAGTAAGGATGTGGTGGGTTGAGGCTTAAGATGCCTACATACAAGAAAGTGCAGTAGTTTAACTCAAAGTTTTAGAAGATGAATTCTGAAGACCAGGGTGGCAGAGATAAAACGTTAGTAGCTTCTGACTCCTAGACTTGTGCAAATTTGATGAGAGAAATTAGAATCAGTGAGTGGTGCCATCTGTTAGTGGATTCAGTCTGTCCTAAAACGTTCACGATCATTTGTTTTTTGTTGAGCAATCTAACAGGATGCCATACATGTTAGAGAAATCTCTGTGACACTCACCTCTGGCCAAGTGGGTGGCAATTCTCAATCATTTGAGACTTGAAACAGGGTTAGTTCTCATGCATTACTGAGTCTGAGACTAAACTCACCACATGATCAAACACCATTTCCTGGATTTCTGCTTCCATTTCCCTCTCAAGTACAGTCTTCATATGGAAAACAACTTTTCTAAAAATGGAACTCTAATAAAAGATCTCAAATCTTTCTCAATTCAAAAAAAAAAAAAGAAAAACTAGTGGACTAAAAATACAGGTACCTTGCTTTTAAATAGGAATCTAATCAACACTGAATCAGTTTACAACTAATATCCCCTCCAGCCAAAAAAAAAAAAAAAAAAGAAAAATAGCATGGAGTAAACTCAGTTTTGCAATTATGTATTTTTTCCTAACTCAATCACTCATAAACAAGGACATAAGGAAATGCATCAAAACATGTTTCTTTAGAATATACATCATCTGATGCAAGGAACTGGGCATAGGCATTTGATAACATCAGTAAATGAATCAAAAAACTAAATGTTCAGGTATGGTATACACAAGTTGGGACAGATGAGTCTAAGAACAAAACTGTTCCCATTCTTAACATCCATTATGAACACAGTAAGATACAGTACAAGACTCATAAAAAAAAAAAGAAAAGAAAAATAGCACTAAACACTGAGAAGGACTTCTTACAAAATCTTTAAAAAGATACTTCAGAGAAAGTAACAAACAAAAGGGCTTCTCTGTCCTCAGAGTATCTGAAGAACACCTCACAGCCCAAAGCATGACAAGGATCTGTCTCCCTTCACTCACGTGTACACAGAGTATGCACTGGGGACAGCGTCCACGTGGGAAGAAGGGGATAAGGCAACCAGGTCTCCTTCTGTTGGTTACAGTTTACCTCTAACACCATTTTATTGCTCAGCTCGCTGTTAAGTAGTTATTTGCCTTCATTTTAGAAATCTCATTTTACAGCTATCTACACAGATGGGTAGCCCCTGGTGCTCCTACTTCTCAGCAGCTCTGTCACTTGAAAAGATTCTACTTGAACTTCAAACAAACTGCGTGGGGGGAATGTGGCATTCTCAGGTTTGCCCCGCAGTCAAGGGTCACTGGCTTTGAAGAAAATGAGGATTTTTAATGAGATCTGAAGTCTAAGAAGCCAAGAGCAAACTCCCTTTGCTCAAGTAAATAGATTCTAAAATCGAGATTGATAACCACAAGGAAATTAAAAGTTCAAAAACTAAAACCCTACTGGGTAACTCTTTGGTTAGATTAGATACCTAGTAGCAACTTCTAAGTTTAGGACTAAAAACAGTTAAATAAACCGCAGTTAAGAGTAGGTCTATTACTAATCTTCACGAAATGCTTAGCTGTGTTTGCATTTTACCATTCGGTATTTTCAAATATGCACGTATTCAAATGGATGCTTAAAACTTCTAACTTTCAAATAATAAGAGTATCTATCTGTCCCTCCCTTCCCACCCTCTTCTCCTACCTCCCCACCCCACCCGCAAAGTCCTAGCTCTAAGAAAGGTCCTATTACCATTCACTGCAAGAATACAGTTCTGCTAATGCCCACGAGCGTCTCCTGGCCCGGTCGCGAATACAATCACTTCCAGGTAACCACTCCCCACGGAGCGGAGGCCTGTTTGGTTCTAATTCTTAGGAGACCAACACCCCTTCTCCCTCTTGCCCCCAAGGGCTCCCACGTCACCCCAGGGAACCAAGGGCTCCTGGCGCTGAAAGGGCGCCTCGCCAGGCAGGAGGATCCACGCTCTCCAAGTTTCAAGACCCTGTATTCCGTAGGGAAAAGACAGGACCCTTGACCATGTGAGCACCAGTGCTCCTACGTCTACACCTGCAGCTTTTCAAAACCTCACTCGTGTACAACCGAAGTGCCTCAGCGACGCCCTCAATCCGGCTTCACAGAGGGTCAGCGATGGCAGTGAGCTGTTAGGACACCAACTCTCTCCCCCAGGCGGGGTCACCATTCTGCGCCCTCACACCACACGGGTGTCAGAAGGGCTCGAGATCTCAAGGAATCTTCGCAGCACTGCACAGTCTGAACGGGTTCCCAACACCTCGGTTCTCCCCCCCGGTTCGTGCCGGCTTTGTAACCACACTGGCCCGCTGGATCCAGATTGAAGTACAATCTGGGGGAGGAGAGGTTTGAGGCAGCAAAAAGAGGAAGCATTGGGTGGGGGTGGGGACGGGGACGCGCCTGGGCCCCCTAGGTTAGCCGAGTCCGAAGAAAAGAAAAGAGGATGGATTTTTCTGAAGCGGGGGTGGGGGAGGGGGTGGGGGGGGTGGAACGGTCTGACCCAGGACAGGACCGGGGATTGGGGACCTCGGGGCAAAGGGAGACAAAGGGCAAAGGTTAGGGATGGGGAGCGGTCTCTGATCCTCTCCCCCGCCGAGGGGTGGGGGCGGGCGCCGGAACCGCGAGGGGTCCCGGGAGCTCACTCCCTGCAGAAGACGTACTCGGTGTAGCTGGTCCAGATCTTGTCTTCGCTCTGGTCGGTGCTGCCGGCAAAGGCGCAAGTGCCGGTGGAACTGCAGGCCACCATGTGGAAGCCAGACTCAGACAGCTTGTCGAAGGCCTGCTCCAGGAAGTTGAACTTGAGGTAGTAACGCGAGGTGTAGCGCTCCGGCGGCCGGTCAGGGTCCCGGCTCTCGTTCAGGGTGTCCCCGAACACCTCCTTGGCCAGGGACGTCTTGCCGCACACGGTGATGCGCGCCACCCGCCGGAACTTGGCATCTGCCTGCGCGTCCCGCCCGATGGTGTAGGAGCCGCGGTAGCCGATGGTGATGTAGCCCGAGCGCCGGCTGCCGTCCAGCGACTGGGACGGTGTGAGCAGCGGGCCCGCCGCGCCCCCGGACGGGCTGCGGCTGGCCGGCTCCAGCGTGGGCGACGGCGCCCCGGCCGAGGCGCCCTCCTGCTGCTCGGGCTCCGCGTAGCCCAGGGCCAGCAGCTCATCGCCCAGTGAGCCCTCCTTGGGCACCCCGCGCCGCGAGTGCGGTGGTGGCGGCCCCGGGCCGGGCTGCTGGGGCGCCCCGAGGCGGCGCACGAGCTCGGGCAGCTCGAAGTACTCGGCCTCCCGCTGCAGTCGGCTGCGCTCCGGGAAGTAGTCGGGCAGCACGAGCTGCAAGTCCCGCAGGTAATCCAGGATGTAGCGGAAGAGGAAGCCGTCCCGGTCCAGAAAGAAGCGGCCTTTGCTGTCCCGGGCCAGCTCCTGCGGCTGCTGCTGCGTGAACATCCGCCAGAGCAGCGAGTCCGGCACCGACACCACCGTGCAGCGCCGGGTCACATACACCTGGCCCCCCACGTTCAGCTCCACGATATCGGGGAAGAGCGGCGGCTCGGCGGACGACGATGAGGAGCCGCTGCCGCCCCCGCCGCCGCCCCCGTTGGGTAATCCTCGCGTGCTGTCCGCCAGAGCCATGGCAAAGAGGTGGCCCGGCTGGGGCAGTAGCAGGGAGCAGGACTGCACTCGAAAGCTGCAGCCGCTTTCCCCGGAGCCCCTGCCCGGGACGCGCTCTCAGCCCTCCGCCCGAGCCCGAGCCGCACGGAGCCAAGTGCAGCTAGCGCGCCCCGCTGTGAGCCGCGGGAGCTCCGCTGCGCTCCGGCTGCCTCGCCCGCGAGCTCCAGGCGAGTGCCAGGTCGCAGCCCGCGCGCAGCTTAAGTAGAGGCGCCCGCTCCGGCGCCGTGGCGCGCAGGAGGCGTGGGCGGCCGCTGAGCGGTGGAGCCAGGCTCCCCCCACCCCAGGCGGGAGGGTGGGGCGTGCTTGCGGGATCGATTTGCATCTTAAACGCTGACGCGGGGCCTCGGCTAGGCTGCTGGCTCCACCCTGGTTCAGGCGCACCCAGGGGCGACCTCGCTCCCAGCCCACGGCACGCCTGGCTCCCCAACGGCCGGCTCCGTGCTTCTGCCCAACTTTCTCCCTTCTCCCGAAGCGCTCAGAGCCCGGGACTGGCTTCGTCGCAAGACAGCAGTGACCACTCCGATTCCCTCCAACCCCGGCCCGCACGGAGGACTCAGACAGAGGACGCCAACTTTCTGACACTCCCAGCCCTGGGACTGGAAGTGCAGGGCCACCTCCAGCCCGGCCGACCCCGGAATGGACCCATCCAAACCACGCAGCCCGGGCGCTGCCTTCCTGGGGTATGGTAGTTTTAGAAACAAAAAAATCTGGAGACACAGAGAAGGCCGCCCAACCCGGAAGGAGCCACACTGTGTGCACGGTGGCCTCAAAACGAGCCCTGGACACCAAAGGTTGACTTCAGAGTCCTGTGCAAAACTCTTTCCCCAAGTTCAAGCTCTGGGTGCAGCGCCAGAGGCGCTGGTCGGGGAACCTCAAAGTAGGAAGCTGTGAGCTATTACAGCACCAGGGACTTGGCTGGGCGAAGGGTGTGATGTGGGGGCGGCCAATGCAACCACCTTCCCTCCCCCGCAGCGCTGTCTAGGCCAGACTGAGGGAAGAGTGAGTCCATACTGGACATTGTAAATGATACAAGAAATCCCAGTGTCTGCCTGATCACTCCCACGTGTGGATCCTGCCAGAGATCCATGCACCCCCGCTCTCCTCCACGTCCCCGTCATTCCCTTCAGCCCTTCCCCGATTTCCCCAGAGGGAGATTTTTGTAGATGGGACAGCATCTTTTAGATCCTTTCTGGCTCCCCAACACTTGCTCCTTGCACGTTACTAGACAGATGGCAGCCCACATGCCACCTCCCCCGGAAGCCTTCCCTGGCTTCCCAAGAGGGTAGAGTCTCCGGACTGCTGCCTGCACACGCACTGCCTCCCGCCCCACAAGTCCGGAATGTATTTATGACTTTGTATACAAATATATACGTGCACCTGAGCGCGTCGGGAAGCCGAGGAGAAGCCAGAGGAAGATAAGACGACACGACACGGGTCAGGGTCAGCGAATGTTTGCTGGGCACCTGCTGTTTGCCGCTTCCAGGTAGAGGAGACTCCAAGGTTGAATAATCTCCGAGGCACTCCCTGCATAGCCCAACAGGCAGAGTCAGGGGTCCGAGAAGTTGTCTGATCAGTTTGAGGTGCAGGCCATCCATCAGGACAAGTCGGCCAAATCTTCCTTCTTGATAATGTTTACCCTTTCGCTTAACTACCCAGCGGGCTTTACAGTCTCGTCACGGATAACTGTCATTTTCCTTTCGAAATGTTTACGTCTGCTAAGCAATTATGGTGCTCGCCTCGGTGTGCTGAAATCAGATCAAGCCCCAGACTGGCTCACTCAATTGCAAGGACCGATTTTAATACCAAATATATTTCACCACTCCTTTCTTGTTTTGTTCTTTGGGATAAATAATAGATGACACAAAAGTGCTAAGTTCCAGTGCTGATTTTAGAGGTAATTGTGCTATTTGTTGTGTCAGTGCCACAGCCCTGACAAAACCAGTCTCTTTTCTGCAAATCCAAAAAAAAAAAAAAAAAAGGCCTGCTGTGTTGTGTCAGTTTGGCTCATATTCTGGCATCAATACCTTTGTGCATTGTCTTAGCAAATCCTATCACATATACATCACAGTACTTCCATGCTATCTACAGGTTCCACCACCTCCCGGTGACCAGCTTGTACCAAGCCAACACTACCTCCTGCTTGGATCATCGCCTGGGTCTCCTAACTGCTTCCACAGCAGCCCCCTACAGCCTTTTACCACTCCGAACACAAAGAGGGGCCCTGCTGAAACCCCATCAAAGAGGTCACTCTGCTCAGAGCAATTCCAGGTATTCCAAGATTTTGTTCTGCTTGATTCATTGCTATAACCCCAGTGCCTAGAATAGAGCTGGCATACCATGGGCATTGGGTAGGAGTCCGTTGCTCATTCATTTATTCCAGCAGTATTTTCAGGAGCCACTACTATGTTCTAGGCAGCACGATCAAAAAACAACCACTGCCCTCTTGGTGCTTACAATTCTGTGAAGGAAATTTAATAAATACGGATACTTATGTAGATATTTATAAATAAGTTCATGGAAAGTTGTGGAGAATGAGCATTCCATGCAGAAGGACAATCAAGTTGAAAAGGCACGGGTCAGAAATGAGCTCAGTGTGCCTCATAGTGGAAGTTCATGTATTGTTATCATCTGCTTGTATCCTGCGACTCTCCATGGTACATTTAAAGTGATCATTTGAGTGTAAACTCACTATGAGATATTACACGCTTATACACAACAGCGCACTACTGCCAGTCTCTGCCTTTTGTCGTAACACCCACCACAAGCCAGTCTACTACAGAAAAGCCCTAGGCATTTCCGTACAGAAGCCAGGTTGCACATGAGACACACGAGAATAAAACAGTGAAGATCTGAGACGCAAGTAACAATTTTCTGGTTAATTTTGTGTGTTCTGTTTTTTGCATCTTGAACGGTATCATGAAATTCAAGAAGAAATGTAATTGGGGAACTTTGATGCTAGGACTTGTAGGCCTGAGTGTTTAAGAAGGAGGAAAAGGAGTTCTAACTCTTTAGGAGTTCCACTATGTTAAATACGCTGAATTGGAAGGGGCAGGGAAGGATCAGGAAAAACAATACCTCACCATTTAGTCTCTAGCTAGTTTCTACTGGATAAATTCAGGCTCATTGGTCCCTTTCAAGTAATTTGTTATCTTTCTCAAAATAAGAAACAGTGTGTTTTTTAAGTACTTTGTCCTTTGATGCCAAAGTGTAGGACACTGGTAACATCACCCCCCCCCCAACTTCTGTTCCAGCCAGCTCCCACCCCAACCCTCACCAGTGCACTTAGTCCATATCCTACACACTGACGACTTGAGGAAAGGAATGAAGGACAGACAGTAAGAAACATGAAGTTCAAGAAGAGGACCATCTGGGGCAAAATGAAGTGAATGCCTCTGAGGACTGAATGAATTTAATGTGTGTGAAAACGATCTGTAAGCTCTGAGACACCATTCCAGTGTCAGCATCGTTATTTTCCATGACTTACCATGGTGCCTGGCAAGAATGCTCAGTAACTACTGAATGAATGAATGAATGAATGGTAGAAACATTAAAATGAGTGCCATGGGGAGCAAGGGGAAGAGACACAAAATTAGAAATTGCCCTGAGCAAACGTTTAGTGCATTTATCATCCTCCCAATACGTGTCCATCTTTTCTGTGTGCACGCTTTAAAAATCATTACTTTTTGCATTCAGAGGGAGGAAATAATTGGATATAGGGATTAAGTAACATTAAGTAAATTAAATAACATTAAAGGTTCAAAAGGATCTTAGCAAAGATTGGTTTTTAAAAATGCCAATATCTAATCCTAAGGAAAAAGAGGGGGTTGGTGTTAGGCCTAGGGATTGAGATGCTAGTTGAGGGGCTGACATTGTGGCATAGTAGGTAAAGGTACTGTCTGCAAAGCCAGCATCCAATATGGGTACTGGTTTGTGTCCTGGCTGCTCCACTTCAATGTGGCTCCCTGTTAAAAGGCTGGGAAAAGCAGCACAAGACAGCCCAGGTGTTTGGGTGCCTGCCACCCATGTGGGAGACCCAGATGAAGCTCTGGCTTTGGCCAGGCCCAGCAATGCCCATTGTAGCTACCTGGGGGAGTAAACCAGAGGATGAAAGCTCTGACTTTCAAAATAAATAAATCTTTTAAAAATTTTAAAAAGATGCTAGTGAAATGCCCACACCTCACAGTGGAGTACTTGTCTTTGATTCCAGGAAACAAGCAATGGTATCCAGATGATAACAAGCATGTGTATAGTGGTTACTGTATACCAGCCCTGTTTTCACAACTCTATGTGCATTTAATTGTGCTCAGTCCTCACCAATAATTCTGCATGGTTGGTATTATTATTACTTGATTTTTAGATGAGAAACCAAGATACTGAGAAGTTAGTTCATTTACCTGCTATCATACACGTACAGCAGATAAGTGCTGGAGTTGATATCAGAACCCAGGCAGTGTGGCTTTGAAATCTGTTTTTCAACATGGCATTTCACAGCCTCTCACCTCTAGGAGTGTTTTGCCTATATGAAAAAGTAGGTGCCTTCATTCACCACATTCTCCAGAAAAGAAACCGTAGGTACAAGGTTAATGAACTTGACAAAGGTAACTCAGCTATTTCTGCTGAGAACAGAACTGGTACTCTAAAGTCGGTATAATTGTGCCCTGAAGTATTGTTGACCAGAAACTCAAGTAGCCACTGTGAAAGATCTAGGGTTAAGGCAGAGTTAAGCCCTTGATTCTCCTCTCTTGCTCAGCTTTTATGGATGGCGCCTTCCTGCCTCCAGGAAGACTCTGGACTTATTGGAGTCTGTGGATACAGCTAACACACCATTGTCCTCCTGTTTGGCCAACTCAATCCTGGACACACAATAAGCATGATTTTATTTCTGGCTCCCTAAAATATCATTATGGTTTGCAAAGCAGCAGGTCCTTAGCATGGTCATGTGGTTTTGTTCTGATCTCATTAATTCTAGACAAGAATGAAGTGAGTCCACAGAAACTGCTGTGGTCTAGTTCTGGGCTTCCAAAGCAAGCAGTATCCACTGGCCCTCTGGGCGTATGGAATTGAAGAAATGAATTCTACACGTGCCTTTCCATGTCAAACTGATCACAACAAAATAGCTGAACCTCACACACATGGCTGATTCTGGAATTTCTGACCAAGGCTAATTATTAACATCACTGATGCTTCATAAACATTTGAAGACTTTGATCTCCAATCATGATATTAAACTTGGTGGTAAACAGTACATGAATTTACCACATTCTAGTGCTTTGCTCTTTTGAGTGCTGTCTTATGTTCACTTACTTATCACAATTTCAGGGGGCCCTCTCCAACCTGTGTTGCACAGGAAGAAACTCAGGATAGATGGCCCATGGTACCTCTTGGGTAGAGCCGGAAGTAGAATCAGGCCTCTCAGTGAGGGTGGACACACCTGGGTGCTTCCCAACTCCACATTCAGGGCTTTCTGCATTCTTTGGCACCCACACTGAATTTATTCAATTTATTGCCCAAATGAGGGCTGACATTGAAAATAATCAGCTTATACACTGTACACTTATTTCAGTAATGTTGGAATCACTCACCATTTTTGCCACCTCTGTTTAGGAATTTTTCTGTAGAGCCAGCTTGCCCAAGAACGTGTTTTCTGTTACTTTATACTTAAGCTAAATTTAATCTCTTTTATAGGGCTCTAAAACAGGGCACCTCACTGCAAGACAGACCGGCATGCCTGAGAAGAAATTAGAACAAAACCAGTTTTCGTGAATGTGGAACTAAGGCGATGATTATCAGCCATTCACCTTTTGACCTTGGGTTTTCAAGAGCTCATCCCCGGAGTTCTGTTAAATGCTGAATAGTATCGAGTTTAGGTTACTCAGGGCTGATTCGACTGCAGAGATTTTAATATGTGGTTCCAGAAAGTCTGCATTCTTTGCTGTGAGGTTTGGACAAGAAGCCAAGCCACTGGCTAGATGATAATGGCCACATTTTTATGTAATTGTGCAATCATTTGTTTGATATAATTAAAGGGGGAGACCTTTCCCCAAGCTGCTTTCCAGTTACTATAGAAATCTGCATAATATTTCATAGCAAGGAAATAGCCTTAAAACACGCTACCATTCAAATTTGTGTTATTTAATATGATGTTTAGAAAATACATTTCTTTTCTTACAGTAAAACACAGATGGGGAAATTTTGCACTTTGGAGACTGAAGACCTTGTATTCCTCTTGGCTTTACTTAAATCTACAATGTTGAGGAAAATTACTTAAAAATATTCCAGATGTGGGACAAGCATTAGACTGGGCAGTTAGGCTGCTTCGGATGCCTGCATTGCAGATCAGAACACTGGGTTCAAGTCGAGTCCTGACTGTTTCTGATTCCAGTTTTTTCTAATGCACACACCGGAAAACAGTAGATGATGGCTTCAGTACTTGAGTACTTGAGCATGGAAGGCATGAATTGAGTTTCTGGCTCTGGCTTTGGCCTGGCCCATCGCCTGCCATTGCAGGCATTTGCGGAGTTATCAGCAGATGGAGGAGCTTTAACTGTTTCTCTTGCTCGCTCTCTACTTTTCAAATTTAAAATGAATAAAATATTCCAAATTTCACATTTTTATCTTAAAATTGAGCAAAACATCTACCTTTATCAGACTCTTATGCGGTTAAATGACATGTTGTAAGGCACTTCATTTCACAGTGTCTGGCACATAACATACACATCAAGTATCCTTAGAATCCAAAGACGATGACTTCCACTCTCTGCCCGACCCCAGAGTTATAGGCAGGGAAATGCCACAAAGCCAAGCCTAAGAGGGCAGGAGCACCATCACTAACCACTGTAACGTTTCCCCCATCATTTCCAGCCTGCAACAGCTCCTTAAGAGGAAGAACATGTGTAACCTGCAAAGGAAACAGAGGTTTGCCATGGTTGCTGCAGATATCACCAGAAGAAATATCAATGGTGCAGGAGAAACTTAGCCCCCCTTTACATGCATTCAATGATGCTTCAAATAGTTAGGGTCTGCTATGTACTTGATCTTACTGGAAGTCATGGATGGTTCCACCAGTCTGTGGCCCATGAAAACCTGTTTCGTATCAAAAGTGATAAGCAATGGAGTTGCTGTAGGAAATTCCATGTGTCATTTGTGAATGTCACAGGTAGGGCAATTACCTCCTTGTAAGTCAGGAATCTCCAGAGAGAACAGGCAATACAGGTAGTCCACCCCAACGAAGTCAAGGTCATAAAAAACACTTTTCTTCAGCATTGCTAATCTCATGCACGGGGGCAATGTAATAGACACAGTTTATTCTGTTTTTGCAAGGTGTTAGCTCATCCAGGATATCATTCTAGATGAACCAGACAAATGTAGACTGCACATTAACTTCAATTAGAGGGACATGTCGGCCGGCACCGCGGCTCACTAGGCTAATCCTCTGCCTGCGGCGCCAGCACACCGGGTTCTAGTCCCAGTCGGGGCGCCAGATTCTGTCCCAGTTGCCCCTCTTCCAGGCCAGCTCTCTGCTGTGGCCCAGGAGGACAGTGGAGGATGGCCCAAGTGCTTGGGCCCTGCACCCCATGGGAGACCAGGAGAAGTACCTGGCTCCTGGCTTCAGATCAGTGCAGCACCCTGGCCGTGGCGGCCATTTGGGGGGGTGAACCAACGGAAGGAAGACCTTTCTCTCTGTCTCTCATTGTCTAACTCTGCCTGTCAAAAAAAAAAAAAAAAAAAAAAAGAGAGAGAGAGAGAGGGGGACATGTCACTGGTACTGATGAATGGAATAATATCAAAGAGAAAGAGCTAGGAGCAAGCATTCATTTAGCTGTTTCTTGGACTTTTATCAGCAAACTAAATGATTATGTGGGAATCATGCAAATAAAATGTATAGGTGATGCAGATCCTGAAGGGCTAAGTAATTTATCAAAGATGGAGTTAACATTTAGCAACAAAGAGAAATGTGCAAGAGAAGATGTCATGAAGGCAAATGTTAAGTCATGCAATTGCTCATGATGCATTTTAGCATCAGGTCACATGAAAAATGACCAGAGACTCTGCATCACCTGCAAGTTCAAGAAGCCAATAGGAGGACATGCCTGTAACACATGTGTGCATGTGTGTACACACATATCAAATAGCTTTTAAAAGGGGAAAAGGATCCCAGAAATTATCCCAGTCAAAGCCCTCATTGTATAGATCAAAGCCGAGCATGTAATCATAGAAACAAAACAGCTAACAGTAAAACTACACCTATCATTTATGTATACTTAATTCTAGGCATCACAATCTTATGAGTTATTTCAATAGGCAAAAATGTATTTAAAGAAGTTGTAAGTGAGATTGTGAAGAATCCAAAAGTGATAGAACTGGCAAGTGTTTTTGATACTAGCCTAGAATATCATAGACTACCCTAAGAAGGGAGTACTATTTTAGACATGATGACAGCTTGCCTTAGTCTGCTCAGGCTGCTACAACATACTACTGTAGACTGAGTAGCTTCTAAACAACAGAAATTTATGTCTCAAGGTTCTTGAGGCTGAGAAATCCATGACCAAGTCTCTGGTGGCAAATTCAGTGCCCAGTGCGGCCCAATTCCTAGTGCATAGAAGGCACCTCTTCTTCAAGTCCTTCCGTGGTGGAAGAGGCAAATAACCTCCCTTGTGCCTCTTTTATAAGGAGAATAATCCCACTTGTGAGAACCCAATCACCTCCTAAAAGCCCTGACTCTTAATACCATCATACTGGGAATTAGTTGCCACAGGTGAACCTGGGGGAGAAACATTCAGTCCATAGCACTACTACTTTTTTTCTGACACCAAAGGACAAACCTGGAAAATGCACGGAGAAGGTATTAAAAAGTTCAAGTTTACCTGAAGAAAATCTTTTGAACAACTGGAGCCACCCATTTGTAGGAAAGTTTACTTCAATAAGAACTAAGTTGCCATGGATCTAAGCTGTAGACCCATCTAAGATAGGCATCTTAGAAGGGATATGCAGGGGCCGCTGCCGTGGCTCACTTGGTTAATCCTCCGCCTGTGGCACAGGCATCCCATGTGGGCGCTGGGTTCTGGTCCCAGTTGCTCCTCTTCCAGTCCAGCTCCTGGCTGTGGCCCAGAAAGGCAGTGGCAAATGGCCCAAGTGCTTGGGCGCCTGCACCTGCGTGGGAGACCAGGCGGAAGCACCTGGCTCCTGGCTCCTGATCAGCGTGGCTCTGGCCTTGGCGGCCATTTGAACCAATGGAAGTAAGACCTTTCTCTCTGTCTCTCTCCCTCACTATCTAACTCTATCTGTCAAATAAAAAAATAAAAGAAGGGATATGCAGTAACTTTCCTTGCCCAGCACTTAGGCAAAAAGTCATTTTTTTTCTGATCTTCTCTCCCATTTTCAAGACTCCAAACTTGATATGACAGCTCTCATGTTACAGAACTCAGAATCACAATCAATAGCTGGTGTCTCACAGCCTCACTATGCCCCAGGACCTGTGCCAAACAGCAGACCAATTATGCCTTAGATGTGCCAATACTCAGCATGAACAGTTTTGGGGGGAAAACGGCATAAGGTTATTCTTGTCAAATCCTCGGCTTAGTGTAAAGGCAATACTCTTGTCGCCATCAACATTGCAAAGAGTTTTGTTACCAGTTTTATTCATTTATTTCAATAAATCTAACCCAACAAGCCTAACAGTGAGAAGTTATTAATAAATCTGCTTTTTTTTTTTTTTGACAGGCAGAGTGGACAGTGAGAGAGAGAGACAGAGAGAGAAAGGTCTTCCTTTGCCGTTGGTTCACCCTCCAATGGCCGCCGCTGCAGCCGGCGCACCGCGCTGATCCTGGCAGGAGCCAGGAGCCAGGTGCTTTTCCTGGTCTCCCATGGGGTGCAGGGCCCAAGCACCTGGGCCATCCTCCACTGCACTCCCTGGCCATAGCAGAGAGCTGGCCTGGAAGAGGGGCAACCGGGACAGAATCCGGCGCCCCAACCGGGACTAGAACCCGGTGTGCCGGCTCCGCAAGGTGGAGGATTAGCCTATTGAGCCACGGCGCCGGCTCAATAAATCTGCTTTTTAGAGTATGTTACAGTGAAAGTAAGAATCTATTACAAAAAAAAAACAGCACAAATCTGCATAATTTATATCAGTTTATCATGCAAATTGCTTTTTAATTATTGATGTCTCACCTATCCATTCTTCTAAAACTTCAAATTATGGATGAAAGTTGAATCAGTCATTGTATGCTTGGCAAAACCCATACAACTTTACAATAAGGTGTGAATCCTAATAAAATATGAATAAAATGAACTCTATCCAATGTATCCATGTTAGTTCATCAGCTGTAGCAAATGTACCAAACTAATGCAAGATTTAACAGGAGAGGTAGCTAGAAGAGAGGAAGGGAGTACCCTGAGGGTTCTCTACACTCCCCCACCCATTATTCCGTAAAACTAAAATGACTCTAAGAAAGTTCTCCATTAATTTTTTTGAAAATTAAAGATGTTTTCAAAAGTCCTCCGAGTACTTACCCTTCCATAGAGTCTGTCACTCAGTATTCATAATCATTCACAAATACTTCATGCATAGACCTATAGAAAAAACTTTTAGCACTGTCCCAATGTGTCACATTGTCACAATCGACAAGTTTATCTTACCCAATTCAGTTTAAGTAAGACCAGATGCCCTTAATATATGCCAAGGTCAATGGGGTGGCTGTTCAGTGGTTAAGAACATTACACATATTTGGCTTATCTGATTTCCTTTCCTGAAACAATCTCCATCTTTCTTTCCCTTCTGGACTAGAAATCACACTGACCCATCCTAACCTGTTCTAAGTATTCAGGAATAATTTCTTGGTCAGTTGAAGTAGCTGTCTCTGTTGAGTATCTATCACATGGAAGGCACTGTGTTGGGTACCAGATACAAAGAGTTCTTATCTTGAGCAGAGGAAGCAGAAATTAAATGAATTTTACTCTAAATTCACAACCCTGGGTCTATCACATCCATAACATACACTCAAACTGTTGAACAAACAGATAAGCCTGCTGGATTAAGAAATTGACCTGGGGGCCAGCATCATGGCAAAGCAGGTCAAGTCACTGCCTGCGATGCCAGCATCTCATATGGGCTCCAGTTCATGTCCCAGCTGCTCAACTTCCAACCCATCTTCCTACTAACAGCCTGGGAAAAGCAGCAGCGAATGGCCAAAGTGCTTGGGCTCCAGCTACCCTCATGGGAGACGCAACAGAAACTCCTGGCTCCTCCCTGGCCCAGCCCCAGCCATTATGGTCATCTGGACAGTCAACCAACAGATGGAAGATCTCCCTCTCTGTCTCTCCCTCTCTCTGTAACTTTTTTTTTACTATTTTATTTGAGAGGTCGAGTTACAGACAGTGAGGGAGAAACAGAAAAGTCTTCCATCCACTGGTTCACTTCCCAAATGGCTGCAACAGCTGGAGCTGCACCAATCCGAAGCCAGGAGCTTCCTCCTGGTCTCCCACGTGGGTGTAGGGGCCCAGGGACTTGGGCCATCTTCTCCTGCTATCCCAGGCCACAGCAGAGAGCTGGATTGGAAGAGGCGCAGTGGCACTAGAACCGGCCCATATGGGATGCCAGTGCTGCAGGCAGAGGATTAACCTACTGCGCCACGGTGCTGGCCCCTATAACTCTTTCAACTAAAAAAAATAGATCTTTAAAAAAATAAAAAGAATCTAAGTTCAGTTAAATTTTTCCTTTACACCACATAGTTTGCCCAGAAAAATTAATAGGTAAAACAGAGAATGCATGTTTGACCTGATGAAAGTGAATATCTTCAAAATAATTGTATAATCCCTTATTTGATATTGTAAGATTCAAATAAGCCCTGGCTATGTTTTTTAAAGAGTAATATCTTCAAATCTAGATAAACAGCAATTTCAAATAACTAAATGATTATCCCTGGAGGTGTTTCATTAGAGCACTTAAGGAAGGCTAAATATATATTGACTTTGTTAGGGATGTCCCTATCAAACCTTCAGATGTTCAATCAAGGGGAGTAGGGAGCTCACTCTCTTTCCATCCTATCAGCAGGGTGAGGCAGTAATAATGCCCCCCTGTAAAGGAACATCAAAAAGCACACCTTCTGTTCTTCAGCTATTTTCAGTTACTCGAGTGTAGCTAAGAGTTGGATTAACCCAGGGAGAGAGTTGAAGGGGCAGACAAGGGAGTGATTAAAATGATGGAAGGAATCCAAGCTGAAAAATGAGGACAGAGTGGGGCTTTCTCAAAATAGCACTTAAAGAAGCCGGATTATTCTTCGATATTCTTTTCTTCTCAAAGGAGGAGTTCAGAGAGTTAATAGAGCATATAATGGGGTTTCTAACCAGGAGGGGATAATGGGAGGATGGCTTCCCACCTCCAGCCCTTACTGTCTCTCTGTGTCACTACCCCTTTAGCCTCCCTTAACAATACACGACTCAATCCTGCAGTTTAGAGCCCGTGGTGAGAGCAGAGCCTGATCAGCTTCTGTAGTAATCAATATTTCTTTCATTTAAACTCTTTTGACCTTCAAAGTCACCTTGCTTGGTGTCTTGCTCTCTTGCCTGTGTGTAAGAGGTCCTACAGCTGGGTTTGATTATTATGGTTTTTTCTTTCTGTTTCAGTCTGGTTGAATTCCAATTTCCTACTTCCAACAAAAAGCAAGTGTTTGCTCCTGTTATCAGAATGGGCCCTTACCTGGGAAATTCAATAGCAATGAGAAAAACAATAACCAAGTGCTGGTTTTCTGCCCCACTTTCCCTTGACCCAGCTAGATCGAATGGGAATCAATCTCTATGGCAAGTGCTGTGGTCAAGAGGAAGGCAGGCAGCACCTAACACCCTCCCTGTCCCAGAAGTCCCACTCAACACTATCATGTAAATCTCTTCAGTCAAAAGTTGGTCATCTGGCCACATCTACCTGCAAGAGTATAACAAGAGTGAGCAGGTGGGAACAATCTACCTGGAAGGCTAATAGACCAAGGACAGCCAACAGCAGGGTTCAACACCTATTCAGACAATAGAACTTTTTTGTCTGCTCAATTTCAAGGTGCGTGAAGTCACAGGGAGACCCCTAAGCTCCCATCTGTCATCACACCCAACTGGAAGACGATCCCTTTAGCGGTGACTGTCAATTTTCTCTTTAGATACCTGGCCAGCTCTCTTCCTTACCAGCCTAAACTCCAGGCTTCCAGGAACCAGAAGCCATTGTATTTGCTCTCTGTATCCAAGATAGCTGAGCTTGCCAAGTTCAGTGAATAAATGAATGTCTGAATAGAAAACCAAGCCAGATAACTGATCCAAGAGAAATGAATGAATGTATTTCAAGCATCTAACTTCCCCTGTTGACTATTAAAAATTAAGACACTTATTTGAAAGGCAGAGTGACAAACAGAGGGATAACAGAGAAAGAGGTCTTCCATCTGCTGGTTAACTCCCCAAATTTCCACAAACTAGGGGCCCAGGACTCCCATGTGGGTGGCATGGGCCCAAGTAGTTGGGCCATTTTCTGCTGTCTTCCCACATACATTAGCAGGGAACGGGATTGGAAGCAGAGCAGCCAGGACTCAGATCAGGGCTTTGATACAGGATTACAAGTAGAGGTTTAACCCACTGTACCACAACACTGACCCCTAAGATTTAAGATTTTTATTTCTTTACTTTCATTTTGTTTGAAATGCAGAGAGCAAGAGAGAAGAGACAGATATTTCCCTTTCACTGCTCCATTCCCTAAATACCCATGACAAATAGGGCTGGGATCAAGCCAAAGATAAGAGCCTAGAAGTCCACCAAGCTCTCCCATATGGGCAACAGGGACCCAAGAACTTGAACTAGCATCTGCTACCTCTCAGGATATGCATTAACAGGAAGCTGGATCAGAGGCAGAGGAACCAGGACTCAAACCAGGCACTTAAGTATGGGTTGCAAACATCTTAAGCAGCTACTTAACCACTTAGCACATCTCCGTTTTAATTTTCAAATCACAGACATTTAGTTACTTCTTGTTTCCTTTTTATCCATTGCGGGGAGTAATTTTAAAAAAAAAAAAAAAAAGACTTATTTTAAAGAGTTACAGAGGCCGGTGCCGTGGTTCAATAGGCTAATCCTCCGCCTGCGGCGCCAGCACACCAGGTTCTAGTCCCGGTCAGGGCGCCGGATTCTGACCCGGTTGCTCCTCTTCCAGGCCAGCTCTCTGCTGTGGCCCAGGAGTGCAGTGGAGGATGGCTCAAGTGCTTGGGCCCTGCACCCCATGGGAGACCAGCAGAAGCACCTGGCTCCTGCCTTCAGATCAGCATGGTGCACCAGCCACAGCGGCCATTGAAGGGTGAACCAACAGAAAAAGGAAGACCTTTTTCTCTGTCTCTCTCACTGTCCACTCTGCCTGTCAAAAAAAAAAAAAAGTTACAGAGAGAAGGGGAGACACAAAAACAGAGATCTTCCATCAGCTGGTTCACTTCCCAGATGGTCACAATGGCCAGAATTGGGCCAACGAGAAGCCAGAAACTTGTTTCAGGTCTCGCACATGGGTGGCAGGGGCCCAGGCACTTTTCCCATCATCCAATGCTTTCCCAGGCAGGGAGCTGGATCAGAAGCAGAGCAGCTGGGACAGAAACCGGTGCACATACAGGATGTTGACATGACAGATGGCAGCTTAATCTGCTGCACCACAACGCCAACACCAAGGAGAGAAAATGTTAAAGTTTCAATATTTAGAATTGCTGAATTGAAAGTCAGATGGCTTAGTAAAATGTATAAATACCTTCCATAATGGACCCAGCATCATAAATATGAAGGGAGTTTTGTCCTTTTGGTTTTCAAAAATGTTTGCTGTGCATTCACAAGCAGAGATGGTAAAATGCTTCCAGACAAATTAAACAGGAATCCCTACCTCTTAGCTGCCTACCACCTGCCCCAAATGCCTTACATTTCCTCCTTCATAAATGTACACTGTGCAGATATAATACAATAGAGTAGCTAGAACACCGTAAGTGATAACTTGGGAGTTTCTGTCTTATTATCTAATATTTAAAACTGTTTAGATACAATATGCCACCTTTTGGGAGAAAAATCATAGGAATCTCAACTTTTTCTTATGATTATAGCCCTGTGGTTTCCTTAGATCAATAATAAATATCAGCATCTAGGTATGCTGTTTAATTTTCTTAAATGTGATACAGGTTGACACTACAGAAGGTAGATTTTACATATATATACATACACACAGATGTGTATATATATAAACTTTACTTTATACAAAGTGTTGAATATGTAGCCCATTACTTTCAAAATAATTTAGAGTTACACTAATAAATATTCAAGATAAAGCCATGTCTTGGGTTTAAATAGCAGCCAGGGGATAAAGAACCAGGTTGAATGCAGCTCCTCCCATAATAGAGGAACAGTACCACCTAGTGATAGAAAGCATCAACTGCACCCACCCAACGCCTGACCAATGTTTCCCTGAAGTGTTTCAGAAACATTTTTAACAATGCATTTCAGGAATTTCAAATGCTGGCATGTTGGATACCTAGGAAAGGTGTTTATCAACTACAGATCAGGAGTCCACCTTCTGTGTTTCAATATTTCCAAGAAAATGTATAGAATGTCAATATATCTAGGAATTCTGACAAATAACAAACTTTCCTAACATGTTAAAGATATCTAAAGTATGCTTGGCAAAATGTGCAGATTATAAACCAAAAAAATACAATAGGGGAAGAGAAATATAGACCAATATCCCTGATGAACACAGATGCAAAAATCCATAATAAAATACTAGCTAATCACATCTAACACATCAGAAAGATCATTCTCTTGGACCATGTGGGATTTATTTCAGGTATGCAGGGATGGTTCAACATTTGCAAATAAATGTGACACATCACATTAAAAACTGAACAAAAGGCCGGCGCCACAGCTTACTAGGCTAATCCTCTGCCTAGCGGCGCCGGCACACCGGGTTCTAGTCCTGGTCGGGGCGCCGGATTCTGTCTCAGTTGCCCCTCTTCCAGGCCAGCTCTCTGCTGTGGCCAGGGAGTGCAGTGGAGGATGGCCCAAGTACTTGGTCCCTGTACCCTATGGGAGACCAGGATAAGTACCTGGCTCCTGCCATCAGATCAGCGCGGTGCACCGGCCGCAACGTGCCATCCGTGGCGGCCATTGGAGGGTGAACCAATGGCAAAGGAAGACCTTTCTCTCTGTCTCTCTCTCTCACTGTCCACTCTGCCTGTCAAAAAATTAAAAAAAAAAAAAAGAAAAACTGAACAAAAACCATATGGTTATCTTGATAGATGCAGAGAAAGCATTTGATAAAACACAACATCCTTTCATGAAAAAAACCCTAAGCCAACTCATAGCCAGCATCTTACTGAATGTGGCGAAGTTGGAAGCATTCCCTGTAAGATCTGGAACCCGACAAGGATGCCTACTCTCACCACTGCTATTTAATGTAGTCCTGGAAGTTTTAGACAGAGCCATTAGGCAAGAAAAAGAAATCAAAGGGATACAAATTGGAAAAGAAGAAGGCAAATTATCTCTATTTGCAGATGGCATGATTCTACATATATAGGGGATCCAAAGACTCCATTCAAGACTATTGGAACTCGTAAAAGAGTTGGGTAAAGTGCCAGGATACAAAATTAAAACAAATATCAGGCTGGCACCGCAGCTCACTAGGCTAATCCTCCGCCTTGCGGCGCCGGCACACCGGGTTCTAGTCCCGGTCAGGGCGCTGGATTCTGTCCTGGTTGCCCCTCTTCCAGGCCAGCTCTCTGTAGGTGAGACTATCTGGACTAGAATATAAATCTGGAAATATTACAATCAGACCAAAAACAAGAAGAAATTAGAAAATTAAAACACTGTTGGAGACCTACAAGATAATATTAAATGACCTAACATACATGTCCTAGGAGTTCTTGAGGCGTGGAAGAGAGAAAGGATTGGAGAGCCTTTTTAATGAAATAACAGAAAACTCCCAAATTTGGAGAAAGTGACATCCAAGTACAGAAAGCACACAGAACTCCCAATAGACATGACCAGAAAAGATCTTCACCATGACACATGTAGTAAAACTCTCCACAGTAAAGCATAAAGAAAAGATTCTAAAAATATGCACAAGAGAAATGCCAGATTACATTCAGAGGAACCAAAATTAGACTCACAGCAGACTTCTCATCAGAAACCCTACAGGCTAGGAGAGAATGGTGAGATATATTCCAAGTCCTTAGAGAAAAAAAAAAAAACTGTCAATCCAGAATACTGTACCCTGCAGAGCTTTTATTTACAAATGAAGGTTAAATAAAGACCTTCCATAATAAACAGAAATTCAAAGACTTTGTCACTACCCTACCAGCCCCACAAAAGATGCTACAAGATGTGCTACACACAGAAACACAAAAAAAGGAACATCACTACAAAAGAAGGTGAAGGCAGAAAATTTCCCAGTGAAAGTACAAAGGAAATCCAAAGGAAAAAAAAAAAAGAAAAAAAACCTAGGACTAATAGAAATATGGCAAGGTGAAGTCATTACTTAACAGTAGTCACCCTGAATGTAAATGGCCTCAACAAAACCATGTGATTGGCCAGTGTTGCAGCTCACTAGGCTAATCCTCTGCCTGCAGTGCCAGCACCCCGGTTCTAGTCCCATTCGGGGCGTCAGATTCTGTCCTGGTTGCTCCTCTTCCAGTCCAGCTCTCTGCGCACGGGTTGGCGCAGCACGATGGCCATAGCAGCCATTTGGGGGGTGAACCAGCATAAAAAGACCTTTCTCTCTGTCTCTCTCACTGTCTAACTCTGCCTGCCCAAAAAATATATATTATCTCAATAGATGCAGAAAAAGCATTTGACAAGACACAACATCCCTTCATGATGAAAACTTTAAGCAAATTGGGAATAGACAGAAAATTTCTCAGCACAATCAAGGCAATTTATAACAAACCCATGGCCAGTGTCCCACTGAATGGGGAAAAGTTGGAAGCAATTCCTCTGAGATCCAGAACCAGACAAGGATTCCACTCTCACCACTGCTTTTCAAATAGTCCTGGAAGTTTTACCCAGAGCCATTAGACAAGAAAAAGAAATCAAAGGGATACAAATCAGGAAGGAGGAAGTCAAACTATCCCTTTTTGAGGACGACATGATCCTACACATAGGGGATTCAAAAGCCTCCACTAAGGGACTATTGAAACTCATAGAAGAGTTTGGTAAAGCAGCAGGATATAAAATCAACACATAACAATCAACAGCCTTAATGTATACAGACAATGCCACAACTGACAAAGAGCTTGTAATATTAATCTCATTCACAATAGCTACCAAAAAAATCAAATACCTTGAAATAAATTTAACCAAGGATGTCAAACGTATCTATGATAAGAATTACAAAACATTAAAGAAAGAAATAGAAGATACAATAAGTGGGAAAATCTTCCATGTTCATGGATTGGAAGAATCATTGACATCAAAATGTCCATACTTCCAAAAGCAATTTACAGATTCAGTGTGATGCCAATCAAAACACCAAAGACATTCTTCTCAGATATAAAAAAAATTATTTGAAAGTCATATGTGAATACAGAAGCTATCAAATAGCTACAGCAAACTCATACAACAAAAACAAAGCAGAAGATAGCACAATACCAGTTTTCAAGATATAGTATAGGGCAGTTATAATCAAAACAGCCTGGTGCTGGCACAAAAACAGATGAATAGACAAATAGCATAGAATGGAAAGGCCAGGGCTGGCGCCGTGGCTCACTTGGCTAATCCTCCACCTGCAGCGCCAGCACCCCAGGTTCTAGTCCCGGTTGGGGTGTCGGATTCTGTCCCGGTTGCTCCTCTTCCAGTCCAGCTCTCTGCTGTGGCCCGGGAGGGCAGTGGAGGATGGCCCAAGTGCTTGAGCCCTGCACCCGCATGGGAGACCAGGAAGACACACCTGGCTCCTGGCTTCGGATTAGTGCGGTGCACCGGCCATAGTGGCCTTTTGGGGGTGAACCAGCGGAAAAGGAAGACCTTTCTCTCTCTCTCTCTCTCACTAACTCTGCCTGTCAAAAAAAAAAAAAATGGAAAGGCCAGAAATCAATCGAAGCATCTACAACCAACTTATATTTGACAAAGGAGCTAAAATCAACCCCTGGAACAAGGACAGTCTCTTCAACAAATGGTGCTGGGAAAACTGAATCTCCACATGCAGAAGCATGAAGCAAGAACCTACCTTACACCTTTCACCAAAATTCACTCATAAGGGACAAAAGACCTAAGTCTATGACTGTCACCATCAAATTTTTAGAGACAAATTGATAAGCTTCTGCACTTCAAAAGAAACACTCAGAAAAGTGAACAGACAACCAATAGAATGGGAAAAAATATTTGCAACTCTACAACTGATAAAGGATTCAGAATATATAAATAGATCAAGACACTCAACAGTTAAGAGATGAGCAAAGGACTTAAACACATTTTTCCAAAGAGGAAATCCAAATGGCCAACAGACACATGAAAAAATGCTCAGGATAGGTAGTTATCAGAGAAATGCAAATCAAAACCACAACGAGGTTTCACCTCACCCCTGTTAGAATGGCTTTCATACAGAAATCAACAAACGCTGGCAAGTATGTGGGGGAAAATGTACCCTAATTCACTATTGATGGGAATGTAAATTGGTACAGCCAGTATGGAAGACAGTATAGAGATATCTCAAATCTAAATATAGACCTATCATACGACCCAGCCATTCTACTCCTGGGAATCTACCCAAGGAAAATGAAATCAGCATATGACAGAGCTATCTGTACCCTCCATCTTTCTTGCAGCTCAATTCACAATAGCAACAACCCAATCACATGAGCCATCACCCCTGCCTCTCAGGAGCGACATCAACAGGAAGCTGGAGTCAAGAGTCAGAGCCTGGATCAAATCCAGGCACTCACAGTGTGGTACCCAAACATCTTAAATAACACCATAACTGCCAGGCCAAACACCCACAAGGCATTCTATTTTAAAATGAAGCATCAAACCTTTAATATTTCAAGTATAAATAGTAAGACAAATATAAATGGAGAAAGGAGAGGGGGGAAGAGGATGTATTTTAGGAAACCGCAAGGATAAGATATGGACATTAACTCCAGACCTCACGGCCTTTGCCCACAGTGCTAGGACAAGTTGCCAGGAAAGTTCCTGGGATTTTGCCTCACCCCTGCTGATGGCCTTGTCCACTTAAGCCCTTTACCTGTTCATTCTGCACACCTCATACACACAGCCAACATCTGCTGGCATTTGCTGGGCCCTGTTTCCTCATGTCCCTCACCCACTTCAAGTTCTCTGGGCTAGGAGAGATAGTCCAAGCTGACCCCAATGCAGAAAAGATACGACATGTAAAAGTGAGGACAAAGACCCTGGTGGCTCTGGCTGAGAGCCTCCCTGTTCCTTCCAGGTCTTCTCCAGGTGGATCTCAGCGTTGCTGAGAGGCCTCCCTAAGACCGTCAGGGAGTGAGTCTCAGGCACACTCTCCTCAACCCACTATTTGAGAAACTCCGACTTCAAATGCCTGAGCCTCGGCGAGTTTTAAAACTAGTGTCTTAGTGGAAGGGCTTCAGTCATTTCTTATAGAAAGCCAATTTTTAAAAACTTAACACAGAAATAAGTGGGAATGCCAGGACGAAGGCTTCAGAGCTCTCCAGAGAGGTGGGGATGGGATGTTCCTCCAGAAAGCTGGGCTAGTGACACGCAGCCTGAGGAAGCAGCACAGGGGAGACAGTCAAATGAGGCCCAAATGGTCTCATCAAGGACAAAAAGAGCCCTGAGGAAGAAAAACCAATTTGAAAAATTATGCTAATGTGAAATCAAATGAAAGGAAGGTCCGAAGAATAAATTACAGAAAAAAAACTATTCAATAGGACTTCCCCTTCTTGTGGGCTCTCTTGCACGTGCACACACACACACACACACACACAATTTCTCCTTTGCACCAAGCTCAACAAGATTTCTACACACACACACATGTGGGGAGCAACTCGGACTAGACTAAGTTACTGGAATTAAGACTTATTCTATGCATCTGCTCTCCCACAATATGGTGCTGGGAGAGGAGCAAACAGCTTCTACCCAGCTGCCTCTCGCCAACTTGACAAGCTGCAGGAGCTGCTCCTGATTGGAGGAGAGCAGCGTACTCGGCGTGTGGGTAGCAGAGTTGGGATTGGTGGAAGAGGACTATAAAGGAGGAGAGAGACAACATGCACCAGGAACATCTAAGGGGAACATCTGAGGGAACACCTGTGCAGCCCCCGAGAGAGCCGGCCGGCGGTGTGCCACTCTCCTGCGTAAGTGGGGAAAGTGGCTAGGGGGAACCGCCCTTCCATGGAGGTGGAAGGGACGGTAGCCAACCCGGGAAGAACCAGCAGCAAACCCGGGGAGGGCCGAGCAGACAAAAGAACAGCGCAGGGTCCTGTGTCGTTCCTCCACGAAGACGGGGAGTGACATAATGGTGCCGTGACTCGGATATGAAGCCTAGGCAGGGTTTAGTGTCGTTCCTCCGCGAAGAGGGGGAGCGACACACACACACACACACACGTTTCTCCTTTGCACCAAGCTCAACAAGATTTCTACACACACACGCACACACACGTTTCTCCTTTGCACCAAGCTCAACAAGATTTCTACACACACACACACACACACACGTTTCTTCTTTGCACCAAGCTCAACAAGATTTCTCTAAGCAGATCTTCTTCCTCCTTTGGGAACGAATTGTAAAATGGACAGGGGACTGTTTGCTGCGGGCTCATACAGAGCGTGCACCCCTTTCAGATCAGCTCTACTCCAATGTCCTTTATGTCACTAACCTGAAAGAGAAGACTTTACCACTAGTTAGTGTGCATGCTAATTTAGATTGTTTTAATAAGAATGTTGTGTGTGTCCCAGAGCGCCCTGATGCTGCAGTCATCAGTGTTGTGATAAACACTGCCAGTAGAGCCAAGACCATGGTCAGGGTCGCAACAGTGCTTCACTAAGGTGAGTACTGTGTGCCCCATTGTCCTCCTGTTTCCAACCTTTTCTGCTTCCCCAGCTGGCCAGCCCTCTGCTATTCCGTATCTTCTGCGATTTCAGACTTGCCCTCTGCACTGGCTTTTCTGGCTGTAAATACATTCAGTGCCCGCCCTGTACTGCACTTTACAAGGAATCGCCTCCAATCCCATGCCAATTGTCTCTTCCAGTGCAACACTTACATTCTCTCTCCATCACAGCAAGCTGGTCCCATTACTGAGTGTAATGCATTACTGAAATGCTTTGATGAAGGGCCCCAAAGGCCTTCTCAGGGCCAAATCTAATAATCCCTTCTTTCTAATCCTCAGCTTCCTACCAACTCTGTGACAGGCAATTTTGTGAAACATTTGATGTTTTTGAAACCTTATCTTCCTTTAGCCCCTGAGAAAGCTCTCCCAATTTTGTGGGTTTACTTGCATTCCTTCTAGGCTGCATTTGCTGGCTAAACTTGCCATTCTCCTGGGCTCTGCTCTCAAACAATTCTACACCTGCTGTCAAACTGCGGTCTCCAGTTTTGTGACATTCCCATTACCAAGGAATGTGTTGCAATGCAAGGGTTGCCAAATAAAATAGAAGATACCTAGTCTAATATGAATTTGATATAAGCCATAAAAAATTCTATGATTTAAAAACTAATAATATATATCTCATATAACATTTGGGATATACTTTCCCTTAAAATAAATGTAGTTATATGTGAAATTCAAATTTAATCAGATACTTTTAGTTTGCTAAATCTGGCAACTCAATGCAAATGACCTGTCCCTGTACCAGACTTATAAGCCAGAAATTCTGGTCATGGGATCCATAGTCCATGTGGTAACAAGCCCTCAGGGTGATTCTCATCATTCCAGTTCAAGGAGTGCTGCTCTATATCACATGCTTACCTGACCACATCTGCTCCCACGACACTTGCCCAAGTGTAGATACTATGAAATACTGATTTTGGTTCTTCCAAATGTTATTTAACCATATGGCCCACCCCACATGGAACATCAGGAGGAATACAAGAACAAAGCTATCACGTTCTTGGCTTTAGGACAATTTTTACCTGTCTAGATGTGAGACACAGATCTGAGAGAAGACACTGTCATGGAGAATCCACTTGTCTCTTCCCTGCTGTGCAAACCTTTGAACTTCAGCACAGAGCTAGTGAGAAAACAGTCACCAATGCACACTTTCTGCACTTTTCCCCACTCCTCCACATCCGCAAGTGAAGATGACAGAAGTCTGTTTTAAGTGTAGGGATTCAAGATCAAAAGAACCAGTACCCTCCCTCAGTCTATCTGGAGTTCCTCTGATCCACCGTGGTGTGGGTAACAGTAGGAATTGGACTGTGGGAAGCAAAGGCAGATGGGCTGGGCCAGCTTCACAGATAGTCCCCTCATGTGCCACAAAGGAAAGCAAGGGCAGATGGGTCTTGGAAAATAAATTTTTGTAGGACTCAAAAGCTGCTACAGCTGTACCAGGGAGTTTGGACAGCAATGGCCCTGTGGAACAGAGTCCGGATGGATTCTAGATGCTATAGGGAATGAGTCTATACATGTAGAGAGACCCAAGGTCCACGAATCTATGCATCAACATAGGTCAGCACTAGATGCCCACAGACACATCTGATTCCTACCAAACTGACTTTCAGGAGTTTCAGGACTTAAGAAAATGTATGCTGGGGCCGGTGCTGTGGCATAGCAGGTAAAGCAGCCACCTGTAGTGCCAGTATCCCATATGGGTGCCAGTTCAAGACCCGGCTGCTCCACTTCCGATCCACCTCTCTGCTATGGCCTGGGAGAGCAGTAGAGAATGGCCCAAGTGCTTGGGCCCCTGCACCCATGTGGGAGACCTGGAAGAAGCTCCTGGCTTCCGACAGGCACAACTCTGGCCATTGAGGCCAATTGGTGAGTGAACCAGCAGATAGAAGGCTTCTCTCTCTCTCTCTCTCTCTCTCTCTCTCTGCCTTTCTTTTTCTCTGTATAACTCTGACTTTCAAATAAATAAATCTTAAAAAAAAAGTGTGAGAAATCGGTGCCATGAATAATTTGACCTAGAGGAGACTAGATTTTTTAGATTTTTTTTTCTTATTATGTAAAATTGGAGGCTCAATCAGTTATAGAATGCATCCTTCAGGATTAAAAATGTCAGCATCTGCAACATTCTCTGAAATCTTGGTGGCTGGAAATATGGTAGTCTCTTTTTTTATATTTTATTTAATGAACATAAATTTCCAAAGTACAGCTTATGGATTACAATAGCTTCCCCCCCCCCCATAACTTCCCTCCCACCCACAACACTCCCTTCTCCCACTCCCTCTCCCCTTCCATTCACATCAAGATTAATTTTCAATTATCTTTATATACAGAAGATCAATTTAGCATATATTAAGTAAAGATTTCAACAGTTTGCACCCACACAGAAACACAAAGTGTAAAATACTATTTGAGTACTAGTTATAGCATTAATTAAACACCTAAAAATAATTGTGTATTAATTACAGAGTTCAACCAATAGTTTTAAGTAGAACATAAAAAATACTAAAAGGGTAAAGTATTAAGTTTTTTTGTTTCTTTTTTTGTTTGTTATATAGTTTTTTATTTAATAAATGTGAATTTACAAAGTGCAGCTTTTGTATTGTTGTGGCTTCCCCCCACACAACCTCCCTCCCTCCCGTGGCCCTCCCCTCTCCTACTCCCTCTCCCATCCCGCCCTTCATCATGTTTCATTTTCAATTACCTTCATATATTGAATATCAACTTAGTATATACTAAGCAAGGATTTCAACAGGCTGCACTCACACAACCACACAAGGTATAGGGCATTGTTCGACTAGTAGTGTTGTTTTTGAGTTTCCTAGTAGAACACATTAAGGACAGAGATCCTATGTGGGGAGCATGTACCCAGTGACTCCCATTGTTAACAATTGGCACTCTTATTTATGACGTCAGCAATCACCCAAGACTCTTGCTATGAGCTGTCTAGGCTATGGAAGCCCCTTGAGTTCACCGACTCTGAACTTGTTTAGTCAAGGCCGTATCACAGTGGAGGTTCCTTCCTCCCTTCAGAGAAAGGTGCCTCTCTCCTTGATGGCCTGTTCCTTCTGCTGGGGTCTTGTTCCCCAGGATCTTTCATTTAGATTTTTGGCCACCGTGTCATGGCTTTCCATGCCTGTGAGACTCTCATAGACCTTTTAGCCAGATCCGAATGTCCCAAGGGTTGATTCTGAGGCAGGAGTGCTGCCATTCTATGAGTCTTCTGTGTGTCCTGTTTCCCCCGCAGGATCATTCTCTCCCTTTTAATTCTATCCTTCATTATTTGCTTACACTGGTCTTATTTGTGAAATCTCATCTACACATACCCTATGTTTTTGATCAGTTGTGTATTTATACTTCTCACTTTACCACGTGCACTGGCATTGGTACCTGCCTCCTTGGTAAGACTGAGTTGAAATCCCCTGGCACAATTCTAGTTCCACCATTGGAGGTAAGTCCGAGTGAGCATGTACCAACCTATATATCTCCTCCCTCTCTTATTCCCACTCGTATGTTTAACAGAGATCACTTTTCTGTTAATTTTAAACGCCTAAGAATGATTGTGCATTGATTAGAGTTCAACCAGTGGTCTTATGTAGAACAAACAGAGCAACAACAACAAAACAACAATACTAAAAGGAATAAAATAGTAAGTTGTTTGTCAACAGTCTAGACAAGGGCTGATCATGTCATTGTCTCTCATAGTGTCCATTTCACTTCAATGGGTATCATTTTAGATGCTCGTTTAGTTGACATCGATCAGGGAGAACATATGATATTTGTCCCTTTGGGACTGGCTTATTTCACTCAGCATGATGTTTTCCAGATTCCTCCATTTTTTTGTAAATGCCTGGATTTCGTTGTTTTTTACTGCTGTATCGTGTTCCATAGAGTACATATCCCATAGTTTCTTTATCCAGTCATCCGTTGATGGACATTTAGGTTGATTCCATGTCTTAGCTATTGTGAATTGAGCTGTAACAAACATTGAGGTGCAAATGGCTCTTTTTTTCTCCCCTTAATTCCATTTGGGTAAATTCCAAGGAGTGGGATGGCTGGGTCCTGTGGTAGTGCTATATTCAGGTTTCTGAGGACTCTCCAAACTGTCTTCCATAGTGTCTTTACCAGTTTGCATTCCCACCAACAGTGGGTTAGTGTCCCTTTTTCCCCAAATCCTCGCCAGCATCTGTTGTTGGTTGATTTCTGTATGTAAGCCAATCTAACCAGAGTGAGGTGAAACCTCATTGTGGTTTTGGTCTGCATTTCCCTGATGGCTAGGGACCCTGAGCATTTTTTCATGTGTCTGTTGGCCATTTGCATTTCCTCTTTTGAAAAATGTCTGTTAAGGTCCTTGGCCCATTTTTTTATTGGGTTGTTTTGATTTTTTTTTTTTTTTTGACAGGCAGAGTGGACAGTGAGAGAGAGAGACAGAGAGAAAGGTCTTCCTTTTGCCGTTGGTTCACCCTCCAATGGCCGCCGCGGCCGGCGCGCTGCGACCGGCGCACCGTGCTGATCCGATGGCAGGAGCCAGGAGCCAGGTGCTTTTCCTGGTCTCCCATGGGGTGCAGGGCCCAAGCACTTGGGCCATCCTCCACTGCACTCCCTGGCCACAGCAGAGGGCTGGCCTGGAAGAGGGGCAACCGGGACAGAATCCGGTGCCCCGACCGGGACTAGAACCCGGTGTGCCGGCGCCGCTAGGGTTGTTTTGATTTTGTGGTGTTTTTTGATCATTTTATAGATTCTAGTTGTTAATCCTTTATCTGTTGTGTAGTTTGCAAATAACGTCTCCCATTCTGTTGGTTGCCTTTTCACTTTCCTGACTGTTTCCTTTGCTGTAAAGAAACTCTTCAATTTGAGGTAATCCCATTTGTTTATTTTATCTTTGATTACTCATGCCTCTGGGGTCTTCTCCAGGAATTCTTCACCCGTTCCAATATCTTGAAGGGTTTCCCCTGTGCTCTCAATTAGTTTCATGGTGTCGTGGCGCATCTCTAGTTCTTTGATCCATGTTGAGTGGATTTTTGTATAAGGTATAAGGTAGGGGTCTTGCTTCATACTTCAACATGTGGGCATCCAGTTTTCCCAGCACCATTTGTTGAAGAAGCTGTCCTTGTTCCAGGGGTTGCTTTTAGGTCCTTTGTCGAATATGAGTTGGTTATAGATGTTTGGACTGATCTCCGGTGTTTCTATTCTGTTCCATTGGTCTATCCATCTGTTTTTGTACCAGTACCAGGCTGTTTTGATTATAACTGCCCTGTAGTATGCCTTGAAGTTTGGAATTGTGATGCCTGCGGCCTTGTTTTTATTGTAAAGGATTGCTTTAGCTATTCTCGGTCTCCTGTTTCTCCATATGAATTTCAGCATCGTTTTTTCTAGGTCTTTGAAGAATGACTTTGGTATTTTGAATGGTATTGCATTGAACTTGTAAATTGCTTTTGGGAGAATGGACATTTTGATAATATTGATTCTTCCAATCCATGAGCATGGCAGGTTTTTCCTTTTTTTTTTTTTTTTTTTTTTTTTTTTTTTTTTTTTTTTGTGTGTCGTCTTCTATTTCTTTCTTTAGTGTTTTCTAATTTTCGTCATAGAGGTCTTTGACATCCTTGGTTAAATTTATTCCAAGGTACTTTATTGTTTTTTTGGCTATCGTAAATGGAATTGATCTTAGAAGTTCTTCCTCAGCCCTGGCATTATCTGTGTATACAAAGGCTGTTGATTTCTGAGTGTTGACTTTGTATCCTGCTACTTTACCAAACTCTTCTATGAGTTCCAATAATCTCTTATAGGAGTTTATCCTATATATAGTATCATGTCATCTGCAAATAGGGATAGTTTAACTTCTTCCTTTCCCATTTGTATCCCTTTAATTTCTTTTTCTTGCTTGATGGCCCTAACACTTCTAGGACTATATTAAATAGCAATGGTGAGAGTGGGCATCCCTGTCTGGTGCCAGTTTTCAATGGAAATGCCTCCAACTTTTCCCCATTCAATATGATGCTGGCCATTGGTTTATCATAGACTGCCTTAATTGTGTTGAGGAATGTTCCTTCTAACCCCAATTTGCTAAGGGTTTTCATCATGAAAGGGTGTTGTATTTTGTCAAATGCTTTCTCTGCATCTATTGAGATAATCATATGATTTGTTTCTCAATTTATTAATGTGATGTAGTACATTGATTGACTTTTGAATATTGAACCATCCCTGCATACCAGGGATAAATCCCACTTGGTCTGGGTGAATGATCTCTCTGATGTGCAGCTGGATTCGGTTTGCCAGAATTTTGTTGAGTATTTTTGCATCTATGTTCATCAGGGAGATAGGTCTGTAGTTTTCTTTCTCTGTTGTGTCTTTTCCGTGCTTAGGAATTAAGGTGATATTGGCTTTGTAGAAAGAATTTGGGAGGATTCCCTCCCTTCCAATTGTTTCAAATAACTTGAGAAGAATGGGGGTTAGTTCTCTAAATGTCTGGTAAAATTCGGCAATGAAGCCATCCGGTCCTGGGTTCTTCTTTTTCAGTAGTGTGTTTATTACTGATTCAATTTCTTCCATGGTTATGGGTCTGTTTAGATTTTCTATATCTTCATGGCTCAGTTTAGGAAGGTTGTATTTGTCCATGAATCTATCCATTTCTTCCAGGTTCCCCAATTTGTTAGCATACATCTCTTTGTAGTGGTTTCTGATGATTCTTTTTATTTCTGTTGTGTCTGTTGTTACATTTCCATTACTGTCTTTGATTTTACAGATTTGGGTCTTCTCTCTCCTTTTTTTGGTTAGTTGGGCCAATGGTGTGTAGATTTTGTTTATTTTTTTCAAAGAACCAGCTCCTGGTTTTGTTGATCTTTTGTATTGTTTTTTTTTTTTGTTTCAATTCTGTTTATTTCTTCTCTGATCTTTAGTATTTCTTTCCTCCTTCTGGATTTGGGCTTGATTTGCTGCTGTTTTTCTAAATCCTTGAGGTGCATGGAGAGTTCATTTGTTTGGTCCCTTTCCAGCTTCTTGATGTAGGCACCAATTGCTATAAACTTTCCTCTTAGCACTGCTTTTGCTGTGTCCCACAGGTTTTGATAGGTTGTGTTATCATTTTCATTTGTTTCTAGAAATCTTTTGATTTCTCTTTTAATTTCTTCGATGACCCACTGTTTAGGATCATGTTGTCCATTCTCCATATATTTGCATATGGTGTAGAGATTCTTGGGTTGTTGATTTGGAGTTTCACTGCACTATTGTCTGAGAAGCTGCATGGTATAGTTTCAATTCTTTTGAATTTGCTGAGGCTCCCTTTATGGCCTAGCATATGGTCAATCCTAGATAACGTTCCATGTACTGGGGAGAAATACGTGAACTCTTTGGCTGTGGGGTGGAAGGTTCTGAAGATATCTATTAGGTCTATTTGGTCTATAGCGTCAATTAACTCTGTTGTTTCCTTGTTGAATTTCTGACTGGTTGATCTGTCCATTGGTGAGAGTGGGGTGTTGAAGTCCCCTGTTACTATTGTATTTGAATCTATATCTCCCTTTAAATCCTTTAGTAATTCTTTCAGGTAGCCAGGCGCCCTGTAATTAGGTGCGTATACATTTATAATAGTAATGTCTTCCTGTTGGATAGATCCTTTAATCATTATATAGTGCCCTTCTCTGTCTCTTTTAATAGTTTTTATGTTAAAGTCTATTTTGTCTGATATCAGGATGGCCACACCAGCTCTTTTTTGATTTCTGTTAGCTTGGAGTTATCTTTTTCCATCCTTTCACTTTCAGTCTGCGTGCATCTTTGCTGATAAGGTGTGTCTCCTGAAGGCAACATATAGATGGATTCTCTTTCTTGATCCAATCAGCTAGTCTATGTCTTTTGGTAGAATTAAGACCATTCACATTCAGTGTGATTACTGTTAAGTACTGTCTTTTCCCATTCATGTTTCCTAAATGAGCTGTTTATGTATTTTGAACTTTGTTTGTAGGTTACTCTACATATGCTTTTTTTTTTGTAGTGAAGTTCTTGTTTTTGTATTTCTGTGTGCAGCACGTCTTTGAGCAAGTGTTGTAGGGTTGAACGCGTGGATACAAATTCTTTGTTTCTGTTTGTCTTGGAAGATCTTTATTTCCCCTTCATTCATAAATGATAGCTTTGCAGGGTATAGTATTCTAGGTTGGCATTGTTTGTCTTTTAAAACTTGAAATATATCATGCCATTGTCTCCTTGCCTGTAGTGTTTGCGATGAGAAGTCTGGGGTGAGTCTGATTAACTTACCCATGAATGTGATTTGTCGTTTTTCTCTGGCACATTTTAGGATTTGTTCTTTGTGTGTCACTGAGCTGAGTGTTGCCACAATGTGTCGTGGTGAATTTCTCTTCTGGTCTACCCTGTTCGGAGTCCTGGCTATCTGTTGAATTTACCTGTTGTTATCCAGCTGCCTTTGTTTGAAGTTTTCTGATATTATTTCATTGAAAACACCTTCCAATCCATTCTCTCTTTCCACCCCGTCAGGGACTCCTATTATCCGAACATTACACCGTTTGATTGAATCTTGTAGGTCTCCGGTAATATTTTTTAATTTTTTAATTTCTTCTTCCTGCGTTTGAACTAACTGTATTATTTTTGGAAGTTTGTCTTTGAATTCTGATATTTGGTCTTCTATTTCATCTGTTCGATTTCCGAGGGATTCCACAGTGTTTTTTATATGGTCAGTTGAGTTTTTCATTTCCAGTATTTCATTCTGGCTTCTCTTCAGGATCTCTAATCCTTGGGCTTGTTTTTCGTTCAGCTCTCGACACTGTTTCTCATTATTTCTAAGTATTCTGATTATTAATTTTCTGAATTCTTTTTCTGGCATAGTTTCAAATTCTTCTTCTTCTTCAGCCTCTGTTATGGTTGGTTTAGCCTGCTCCATTGGCAAGTTTATATGTTCTTCTATATTCTTATTGTAGGTTTTTGTTTTGTTTTTTGGCATTCTGTCTGGGTGGTTTTTCAGGTTGATTTCCCTCTGCTATGAGCTGCTGTGAGTCTGTACCAATATCCAGTGTAAGCAGGCTGCTCTGCCTTCTAGAGTTTGTTTGTTTATTTTTTACTTATTTATTTATTATTTTTTGTAACTTGAGTGGGCTGGTGTCAGGGCTTTGAGGTGCCAATCTCCACCCCGTGGGAGGCCAGTTTCCTTGTTCCTATGTTTGCCCTTACGTGTCTGTGCCTGGGGTTCGTTGGTCAGCCACTCTCTTTCACTGCACCTCCTGCCTGAGGAGTGTCAAGTAGCTCCAGACCACCTTTGGACTCCGCCCCTGCTGCCTTCTCCTTCAGAGCAGAGGCCAGCCTCCTTTAAGCCCGAATGTAAACAAACGAGATGGCTGCACTCTGCCTGCTGCAGCTCCAATTGTGGGTTGGGCGGTCCTAAGGATCCTGGCATTATTGATCCTTCAGTTCATCCCCCTGGATCCTGCCCTCTTCCCACAGGCACTATTCAATTTTTTTTTTTCTGGTAACTTCAGTAGACTGGTGTCAGGACTTTGAGCTGCCCTCCCTCGCTGCCTGCCCCTGCGCCAAGAGTGTCCTGTCACTCCACTCCACCTTTGGGCTCCGCCTCCGAAGGTTAGTGTGGAGGCAGAGGCAGTTCTCCTTTAAGCCCGAATGTAAACAAACAAGATGGCTGCTTCCCGCCCACTGCAGCTCCGACTTGGGGGAGGGATCCTGGATTGTTCAGTCCCTCAATCAGACCCCCTGAATCGCTCACTCTTTCCACAGGTGCTACTCACTCTGTTCCGTTTTCTATTTCCTCCCCCACTCAGTCGTGCGTGTCTCAGTGTCCGTCCCAGGGTGGGTTTGGGGAGGGGTGGCGGCGGCTGCTACAGCGGTGATGGGCAAGCGCCCTGTCTCACCTTGGCTTCCAGCGTGCTGATGCGTACACACTCCTGCTGGTGTCCTGCTCCTCAGGCGTCCGCGTCCTCCTCGCAGGTCCACCCTGTCTCCCTCATTTCGGAAGAGCTTCCCTTTCCCTGAAACTACAAATTCTCACCCCTCTTTGAACCTTCCCTTCCTGGACCATCGGTGTGCTCCCTCCCTATTCCGCCATCTTGGAACCACCCTCAGAAATATGGTAGTTTCCTGCTCACACAAAATCCAGTAAAAGCCCAGCAACCCTCTTCCATCCATGGTTCCAATTCTGGAACACGTGGCCTCCACAGTTACCAAGGCTGGGAAAAAAGGGAAAGAGACAGCATATGTTGGCTGAAGTGAAGTGACACTTCTGTCCCAGTCCATTGGCCAGACCTAGTCTCATGGTTCCAATCTCATGAGAAAGAAGGCAAGAGATATAGAGGAACACTTGGATATTTAGCATTTACTAACTCTGCCATAAAGAAAAACAAGGCAAGGGGCAAGTGCTGCAGTGCAGTGGGTTAAAGCTGCCGCCTGCAGTGCCAGCTTCCCATATGGGCAGCAGTTCAAGTCTCGGCTGCTCCACTTCTGATCCAGCTCTCTGCTATGGAAAACAGTAGAGGATGGCCCAAGTGCTTGGGCCCCTGCACCCACGTGGGAGACCTGGAAGAAGCTCCTGGCTTTGGATCAGCTCAGCTCTGGCCATTACAGTCATTTGAGGAGGGAACCAGCAGATGAAAGACCTCTCTGGATCTTCCTCTCTCTGTAGCTCTTTCAAATAAATAAAATAAATCTTTAAAAAGAAAAACAATGCAAGTTTACCTTCACTGCTCATTCAGACTTATGGCCATTTTGGGCTAATAGCTTCCAACTCTCTCTATTGAATATCTTCTCAATTTGTACTTCCAACACCATTCTAATACCTACCTCCTGGACCTCTCCACTTTCATAGCCTACAAACATTTAAAGCTTTACAAATCTGAAACTAAACTTGCTTTTGCCCCCAAAACTAGCCCTCTTATGTTTTCTATCTTGGAGTTAGCCTAAACTATTCTCTTCTCTACTCACTACAATATCCCATCAGTCACCACATTTAGTTCATTCTACTTCCTTGATGCTTTCATACCCATTTCTTCTTTCTATCTACAATAGGGTTTGCCAGCCTTGGCACTGGTTATCTTTTTAGGTGACAAACTTCATTGCTATGGGTACTGGCCTTTGCATTGTAGGGCATTTAGTAGTATTAGTAATCTGTTCCCATTAGGGGCCTGGCGTTGTGGCATAGCAGGTGAAGTCACTGCCTGCAACACCCGTATCCTATGTGGGCACTGGTTTTTGTCCCAGCTGCTCCAGTTCTGATCCAGCTCCCTGCTAACGGCCTGGGCAAAGCAGCAGAAGATGGCCCAAGTGGCTGAGAAGATCTCTGCTTCTTCCTCTCTTTGTAACTCTTTCAAATAAGTAAAACTTGGGGAAAAAAAAAAGGTAAAACAAACCTAATCTTTACCCCTTAGATGCAAGTATTACTCTTTTACATATAACAATCAAGAATATCTGTAGGCCAAATAACTCTTAGGAGGCAAAATCTTCAATTCCCAATTGAAAACTGATCTGTCGTTTCTTAATTTCACTTTCTCATGTCTCAGAGCTATGTTGTTTGAATAATTATTTTTAATTAGCATCCCTCCCAATGAAATCTATGCCAATACAACACAATCCAGCCACTTACCTCCCTTGCCCTCTCCATGACCCATGGCCCACACTACTCTCTGAATAGTCTTCCTGAAACTTGATCTGACCACATCATTCCCCCTACTAAAAGCCCCTGTTGTAGGAAAAAGTGAAAATTCCTTAAGAAGACATAACAAGTTCTCCAGGATCTGGATTTAACCATTTCACTACCTGTCCTGCTGTCACCATTCTCTTCTTGCAACAATATTTTCAGGGGCCAGCGCCATGGTGTAATAGGCTAACAGTCCACCTGCAGTGCCAGCATCCCATATGGGCACCAGTTCAAGTCTAGGTGATTCCACTTCCAATCCAGCTCCCTGCTGATGGACTGGGAGAGCAGAAGATGGCAGGGGTTTGGGCCCCTGCACACATGTGGGGATCCGAAAGAAGAACATGGCTTCTCACTCCAGATCGGCATAGCTCCAGCTGTTGTGGCCATTTGGGGAGTGAACAAGTGGATTAAAGAACTCTCCCTCACCACCCCCAAATATGCCTCTCAAGTAAATAAATGAATCTTTTTAAAAAAATCTCTTTGACCACTTATGACTCAGTGTTAAAGCTCAAACTGTTTTCACTGAACCTTCCCAAAGAGCCAATTCTCTTAGAACTCTACTGAAGCCATGTTAGAGAGACAAAGATTTTTTTTCTGGCCAACGCCACGGCTCAATAGGCTAATCCTCCACCTGCGGCACCAGCACCCCGGTTCTAGTCCCAGTTGGGGCACCGGATTCTGTCCCAGTTGCTCCTCTTCCAGTCCAGCTCTCTGCTGTGGCCCGGGAGTGCAATGGAGGATGGCCCAAGTGCTTGGGCCCTGCACTCGCATGGGAGACCAGGAGGAAGCACCTGGCTCCTGGCTTCAGATTGGTGCAGTGCGCCAGCCACAATGCACCAGCTGTAGGGGTCACTTGAGGGGTGAACCAATGGAAAAGGAAGACCTTTCTCTCTCTCTCTCTCTCTCTCTCTCTCTCTCACTGTCTAACTCTGTCAAAAAATAAAAAATAAATATTTTTTTTCTGGGGCCGGCACTGTGGCACTGTGGGTTAAAGCCCTGGCCTGAAGTGCCGGCATCCCATGTGGGTACTGGTTCTAGTCCTGGCTGCTCTACTTATGATCCAGCTCTCTGCTATGGCCTGGGATAGCAGAAGATGATGGCCCAAGTCCTTGAGCCCCTGCACCCACGTGGGAGACCTGGAAGAAGCTCCTGGCTTCAGATCGGCGCAGCTCGAGCCCTTGTGGCCATCTGGGGAGTGAACCAGTGGATAGAAGATATTTCTCTCTATCTCTACCTCTCTTTCAAATAAACAAATCTTTAAAAATTTTTTTCTGCATAGCTGTTCCTGTCTACTAAACTGTGAGCTCATGAGGACTGAAACCAGATATCTTTGAATTCTGTATTTCTATTGACTAAGATGGCCCATAACATATGGAGGCCACCCAAATTAATTTTTAACAAATGATGAAAACAGAAAAGGAGGAACTTGATCCTGTAGAAAGAACCAGACAGCAAACCGGGCTATAACAACAGTTGCCCCTTCTTCCCACTCCTCTGCCAAAAAAGCTTTACTCTCAAAGTTTGGAAGAAAAAGTAGCCTTAAATAAAAATCTGACCTTTCAGGGGCTGGCATTGTAGCATAGCAGGAAAAGCCTCTGTTTGAAACACCAGCATCCCCTATGGACACACATTTATATCCCAGCTGCTCTGCTTCCAATCCAGCTACCTGCTAATGTCCTAGGAAAAGCAGAAGTAGGCCCAAGTTCTTGGGCCCCTGTCACCCACATGGAAGACCTGGCAATGCAGCCATCTGGGGATTCAACCAATAGATGGAAGATCTCTCTAACTCTGACTTTAATTCTTTTAAAAAATAGCATTTTTCAAACATTTGTAGGTTATTGGATCAAATTGATTGAAAACAATGTTTTCCTTCTACACTCAGAATTGTGTCAGGTACTATATAGAGTAACAGTTTTAATGGAAAATTATTGATAAAATAAGAAGTATTGGCAGGCGCCGCAGCTCACTAGGCTAATCCTCCGCCTTGCGGCACCGGCACGCCGGGTTCTAGTCCCGCTCAGGCTGCCAGATTCTGTCCCGGTTGCCCCTCTTCCAGGCCAGCTCTCTGCTGTGGCCAGGGAGTGCAGTGGAGGAGGGCCCAAGTCCCTGGGCCCTGTACCCCATGGGAGACCAGGATAAGTACCTGGTTCCTGCTATCGGATCAGCGCGGTGCGCCGGCCACAGCGCGCCAGCCGTAGCGGCCATTGGACGGTGAACCAACAGCAAAGGAAGACCTTTCTCTCTGTCTCTCTCACTGTCCGCTCTGCCTCTCAAAAAAAAAGAAGAAGTATTGAGAGCTAGATTTCAATTGACTTTAATACTTGTTGTACAAAAATAAAAATAAAAAAAATTGTGGTCTGTTTGAACATTACTATCATGAAAACAAAAATCTCAACAGAATAGAGGTCGCTAAAACTAGCAGCATGATTAAGCCTGAAATATTTATACAACTTTAGAATGAAAATGTCAAGAAGGCAAAAGGGAAAATCTCACAAGCAGGAGAGGCAAGTATATTCAATAAACCAGTAAGGCTCCTTCTTAAAGTTTCATTTTGGGTATAATTGGCACTTGAATGGAATTATGGGATACAATGTGATTTCAATACATGTTTTATTGTGGAATGAGCAAGCCAGGTTTCTTAGCTTATTAACCACCTCAAATATTGATCATTTCTTTTGGTGAAGACTTTCAAAAGCCTCTTTTTTAGTAACTTTGAATTACAGAAGGCATTAACTATATTTCTCTTGCCATCTAAGGGAGCACCAGAATTTAGTCCTGCTACGTAACTCAAACTTTGTACTCATCGGCCCATGTTCCCCTTTACTCATTGCCACACATGCCCTCCATCCACAGCCTCCATTCTGCTCATGGAGCTAAGCTCAGCTTTTTTAGATTCCACAGGAGTGACATCATGTGCTATCTGTCTTTCTGTGCATGTCTTACTGAGAATTATGATCCCAAGTTCCATCCATATTACCCCAAATGACAAGATTTTACCTCTTATGTCTGAATAGTGCTTCATGTACAATATATACTGCATTGCATTTTTAATTCATCTATTGATAAACATTGAGATTGTTTTCGTATCTTGAATATTGTAATAGTACTGCAATGAACATCAAAGTTCATACATCTCTTTGACACAGTGATTTTGATTCCTTTGGGTATTATACCCACAAAAGAGATTGCTAGGTCATACTCATGGTGATTCTTATTTAGTTTGAGTAACTTGATGTTTCCAGAGTGAGTGACTAATTCACAATACTGTTCACTGTGCTCAAATGGTTCCTTTTCTCTACATCCTCACAAACACTTGTTTTATATTATTTATTTGAAAGGCAGTGTTACAGAGAGATAGAGACAGAAATCTTTCATCTGCTGGTCCACTACAGCAGAGTGGCCACAATGGCCAGGCCAAAGCTAGGAGCCTAGAACTCCATCCTGGTCTTCCACATGGGGTGGCAGGGACCCAAGAATTTGGGACATCTTCTATTCCTTTCCACGGCACATTAACAGGGAGCTGAAGCAGCCCAGTGCTCATATGGGATGCTGGCATTCCATGTGGTAGCTTAACCCACTGAGTCACAATGGTGGCCCTACCAACATTTATTTTTCATCTTTTTGACAGTAGCCAATCTAACAGGCATGAGGTGCTGTCTCATTATGGTTTTATTTTGTATTTGATAATTAGAGAATTTTCACTAAGTTGGCCACTTCTAAATCTTCTTTGATAAATATCTCCTTGCATCTTTTGTCCATTTATAGATAGGTTTACATACTTTTAAAATATTTTATTTATTTTACTTGAAAGTCACAGTTCCAGAGAGAAAGAAAGAGGTCCTCCATCCACTGGCTCACTCCCCCAGTGGCCGCAAGAGCCGGAGCTGCGCCAATCTGAAGCCAGGAGCTTCCTCCAGGTCTCACAAGCGGGTGTAAGGGCCCAAGAACTTGGGCCATCCTCCACTGCTTTCCCAGGCCACAGCAGAGAGCTGGACCAGAAATGGAGCATCCTGGATTCGAACTGGTGATCACCTGGAATGCCGGCACTGCAGGCAGCGGCCCCACCCACTACGCCACAGCGCCAGCCCCACATACTTGTTTGAGTAATTTGTGTATTTTGAATATTAGCCTCTCACCCAATGTATGACTTGAAAATATTTCCTCCTAATCTACACATTGTCCCTTTATTGTTTCCTTTGCTGTGTGCAAGCTTTTTAATTTGACTGTTTTTTTTTAAGAGTGCTTGATTATAAGAGCATGTCAGACATTAGAATTTTTAGCATCTAAAAAGCCCTGAACAGCACCCTGGCCTCAGAATCATCCCTTAAGGCACATAGGATCTGGCTAAAAAAGCCCATGAGAGTTTTGCAGGCATGGAAAACCAAGACATTGTGGCAAAAAAAAAAAAATGACCTAAATGAAAGATCTCTGTGAGTGAGATCCATTTGGAAAGAACGGGCCATCAAAGAAGGCAGTACCTTTCTCTGAAGGGAGGAAAAAACTTCCACTTTGACTATGACCTTGTCTAAATAAGATTGGAGTTGGTGAACTCAGGAGGCTTCAATGGCCTTGGCAGCGCATGACAAGAGCCTCAGGTGATTACTGCCTTCATAAATTAGTGTTAATTGTTCAATCAACAATAGGAGTCACTGTGCACCTGCCCTCCATGTAGGACCTCTGCCCTTAGTGTGTTGCACTAAGAGAATTAATGGTGAAACTACTACTCAAACAGTACTCTATACTTTGTGTGTCTTTGTGGATGCAGTCTGTTGAAATCTTTACTTAGTATATACTAAGTTTATCTTCTGTATACAAAGATAATTGAAAATGAATCATGGTGAAGAGTGGGGTAGGAGTGAGTAGGAGATGGGATGGTTGTGGGTGGGAGGGAGGTTATGGGGGGGAAAGCTGCTATAATTCAAAAGTTGTATTTGAAAAATTATATTTATTAAATAAAAGTTGAAAAAGAAAAATAATTTTCAGCATCTAGTCCTATAAGAGGTTTTAACTTAATAGATTTAGTGTATTGAGAAGTTAAGTGATTCACTTGCTTCCTCCCATTTAAGACTGGAAAACCAACTTGGTACAGTAGGTGGCACTGCTTGCCCTAGGTTCTCAGCCAGAGTCACCATGGCCATGGGAGGTGTTGAGGACTCTAATGTCCTGCTGCATCTCCCGGAGTACCTCTCAGCTCATCCAGGGACACTGCCCCGACATAATCATATGTAAAACTATGTCAGACTGTTCACGTGGCTCCCAAGTTTCCCTGTCAGTAATGCCTTTTTCCTCATTTCTACTCATTCATTTCTCTTGAGGTCTTAATGCAATGTAGCCTCTCCTCTGAATCCTGCCCAGGTCTTCCAACCAGAATGTGCAATTCCTATTTCAGTTGTTCCTGAGCTCTCTGTGCAACACTCCCCTCCTCCTCTGTTGTGCTGCACTAACACGTTATAGTCACTCATTTATTTTAGCAGGTGCCTGAACTCTGCTCTCAGGAAACTGACAAGTTAGAGGGAGTAACAGAAACATAATTACAGAAAGGTGAGCTAAGGACTGACAAGGATGTGAGTGATGCTGGGAAGAGGAACAAATTAATCAGTCTGGGGCAGGGCAAGATATCTGGCAAAAAGGAGAGAAACTAGAAATGGGCAATGGAAGCAGCAGTTGGCAAAGAGAAGACAGGGCAAGGCATTCTGGGCAGAGAGGGCAGTGAAAAGACCCCCAAGTGAGTTACACATGCACGATGTGAGAGAGAAACACAAGCAGCTGGATTCAATGCTTAGGGGCATCTTAGAGTTTATTAAAAGATGAGGCTGGTGAGAGGACTAGAGACCCAAACATACACATTACTGTAGGGTGCTAGAAATTTTTTCTAACTTTTGTTTAGCAAATATAAATTTTCAAAGTACAGCGTATGGATTACTGTGGCTTCCCCACCCCCATAACTTCCCTCCCACTCGCACCCCTCCCATCTCCCGCTCCCTCTCCCCTTCCATTCACATTAAGATTCATTTTCAATTATCTTTATATACAGAAGATCAATTTAACATATATTAAGATTTCAAGCCGGCGCCGTGGCTCAATAGGCTAATCCTCCACCTTGCGGCGCCGGCACACCGGGTTCTAGTCCCGGTTGGGGCGCCGGATTCTGTCCCGGTTGCCCCTCTTCCAGGCCAGCTCTCTGCTATGGCCAGGGAGTGCAGTGGAGGATGGCCCAGGTGCTTGGGCCCTGCACCCCATGGGAGACCAGGAAAAGCACCTGGCTCCTGGCTCCTGCCAGGATCAGCGCGGTGCGCCGGCTGCAGCGGCGGCCATTGGAGAGTGAACCAACGGCAAAAGGAAGACCTTTCTCTCTGTCTCTCTCTCTCACTGTCCACTCTGCCTGTCAAAAAAAAAAAAAAAAAAAAAAAAAAAAAAAAAAAAAAAAAAGATTTCAACAGTTTGCACCCACACAGAACATAAAGTGTAAAATACTGTTTGAATACTAGTTATAGCATTAATTCACATTCAACAACACATGAAGGACAGAGATCCTACATGAGGAGTAAGTGCACAGTGATTCCTGTTGTTGACTTAACAAATTGACACTCTTGTTTATGGCATCAGTAATCTCCCTAGGCTCTAGTTATGAGTTGCCAAGGCTATGGAAGCCTTCTGAGTTCACTGACTTCGATCTTATTTAGACAAGGCCATAATCAAAGTGGAAGTTCACTCCTCCCTTCAGAGAAAGGTACCTCCTTCTTTGATGGCCCATTCTTTCTACTGTGATCTCACTCAGAGATTTTGCATTGAGGTGTTTGTTTTGTTTTGTTTTGTTTTGTTTGCCAGAGTGTCTTGGCTTTCCATGCCTAAAATACTTTCATGGGCTCTTCAGCCAGATTTGAATGCCTTAAGGGCTGATTCTAAGGCCAGAGGGTTGTTTAGGACATCTGCCATTCTATGAGTCTGCTGTGTATCCCACTTCCCATTGGATTGTTCTCTCCCTTTTTAATTCTATCAGTTAGTATTCGTAGACACTAGTCTTGTTTGTGTGATCCCTTTGACCCTTAGACCTATCAGTGTGATCAATTGTGAACTGAAATTGATCACTTGGACTAGTGAGATGGCATTGGTACATGCCACCTTGATGGGATTGAATTGGAATGCCCTGGCACATTTCTAACTCTACCATTTGGGGCAAGTCTGATTGAGCATGTCCCAAATTGTACATCTCCTCCCTCTCTTAGTCCCACTCTTATATTTAACAGGGATCACTTTTCAGGTAAATTTAAACACCTAAGAATAATTGTGTTAATTACAGAGTTCAATCAATAGTATTAAGTAGAACAAAAAAAATACTAAAAGGGATAAAGTATTAAGTTGTACATCAACAGTCAGGACAAGGGCCAATCAAGTCACTGTTTCTCATAGTGTCCATTTCATTTCAACAGGTCTCCTTTTTGGTGCTTGGTTAGTTGTCACCGATCAGGGAGAACATATAATTTTATCCAGACAGCAGAGTAAGAATTGCCCTGGGAGCACCATCAAAGTATACATCAGGCACACTAATCCACTGTCAGTGGGAATGCAAACTGGTAAGTCCAATATAGAAGACAGTTTGGAGATACCTCAGAAATCTGAATATAGCCCTACCACATGACCCAGCCATCCTACTCCTTGGAATTTACCCAAGGGAAATCAAATTGTCAAATAAAAGAGCTATCTGCACCTCAATGTTTATTGCAGCTCAATTCACAATAGCTAAGACATGGAATCAACCTAAATGCCCATCAACAGAAGCCTGGATAAAGAAATTATGGGATATGTACTCTATGGAATACTACACAGCAGTAAAAAAAAATGAAATCCAGTCATTTGCAACAAAATGGAGCAATCTGGAAAACATCATGGTGAGTGAAACAGTCCCAAAGGGACAAATATATGTTCTCCCTGATCAGTGACAACTAACTGAGCAGCTAAAAGGAAACCTGTAGAAGTGAAATTGACACGATGAGAAGCAATGAGTTGATCAGTCCTTGTCCTGACTGTTGATGAACAGCTTACTGTTTCATTTTTACTATTTTCTTTTTCTACTTAGTACCACTGGTTGAACCTTTTAACACAATTATTATTAGGTGTTTAAATTCAACTGAAAATTGATCCTTGTTAAAAAATAAGATTGGGAATAAGAGAGGGAGGAGATGTACAGTTTGGCATATGCTTCCTCAGACTTACCACTAAGGGTAAAGCTAAAATGTTGCCATGGGACTCCAAATTCCATTAAGTTGGCAGGTACCCATGCCATCTTACTAGTTAAAGTGATCAGTTTAAGTTCATAACTGATCATAAAATGTCAAAGGGATCACATAAATTAGACCAGTTTAATAACTAATAGAATTAAAAAGGAGAGAATGATCCAACATGGGAAGCAGGATGCACAGCAGACTCATAGAATAGCAGATGTCCTAAACAGCACTCTGGCCTCAGAATCAGCCCTTAAGGCATTTGGATCTGGCAAAGAAGCCCATGAGAGTATTTCAGGCATGGAAAGCCAAGACACTGTAGCAAAAAATGACCTAAATGAAAGATCTCTGTGAGTGAGATCCCAGTGGAAAGAAGGGGCCATCAAAGACGGAGGTATCTTTCTCTGAAGGAAGAAGAGAACTTCCACTTTGATTATGGCCTTGTTTAAATAATGTTGGAGTTGGTAAACTCAAGAGGCTTCCATGGCCTTGGCAGCTCATGACAAGAGCCTTGGGTGATTACTGACGTCATAAACAAGAGTGTCAATTGTTAAATCAACAACAGGAGTCACTGTGCACTTGCTCCCCATTGTAGGACATCCATCCTTAATGTATTGTACTATGAGAATTAACAATAAAACTAGTCTTCAAACAGTACTTTATTCTCTGTGTGTTTGTATGGGTGCAAGATGTTGAAATCTTTAGTTAGTATAGAGTTGACCTTCTGTATATAAAGGTAACTAAAAATGAATCTTAATGAAGAATGGGATGGGAGAGGGAGTAGGAGATGGGATGTTTTGAGGGTAGGAGGGTAGTTATGGGGGAGAGGATGACCGCTATAATCCCAAAAGTTGTACTTTCAAACTTTATACTGAGGCCTGTGCCATGACACAGTAGGTTAATCCTCCACCTACTGTGCCGGCATCCCATATGGGCACCAGTTCTAGTCCCGGCTGCTCTTCTTCCAATCTAGCTCTCTGCTATGGCCTGGAAAAGCAGTGGAAGATGGCTCAAGTCCTTGGGCCCCTGCAGTTGTGTCAGAGACCCTGAATAAGCTCCTGGCTCCTGGCTTTGGATTGGCCATTTGGGGAGTGAACCAACAGAGGGAAGACCTTTTTCTCTGTCTCTCCCTCTCACTGTATGTAACTTTATCTCTTAAATAAATAAAATCTTTTTAAAAAGAAGCTTATATTTATTAAATAAAAGTTTTGTATAAAAAAAGAAAAGAATGATTGCACACACACAAAAAAGTACATCCCTAGGCTGCATCCTTGGAGGGCTGATTTCAGAGGTCTGGGGAAAGAGTCAGAAATTTACCATTTTAGCAAGTGTTCAGGTGGCTCTGATGCACTTGGCTCCAGCACCACACTTTTAAGGAAGACTTTCTTAAATGATGGGAACTCTTTGAGGGACTCACACAAACAAATCACATAGTTGTGTGTTCTAAGAGAACAGTCTTATGGTTCAAAGGAGGGTGAATTTAAGAGGACAAGACCAGAGGCAGGGAGACTACCTAGGAGACCTTTTCAGTGGTCAGTGTAAGAAATGGTGAGGACTCCAAATAGAGGAATAATCAAAGGGAGAAATGAAATCCCTCACATTTGGGGATTAGACTAGAAGATGAGAGAAAACCCAAAGATGACTTCCAGTTTTCCAGATACATGTGTCCAAGTGAGATATGGAGTACTTAGGACAAGACATCTTAGGGAGAAAGGTGGTGCATTCATTTTCTTCCCCCCAGTGCCAGTAAGTCTTGATTTATTCATTGTATTTTCCCAGGGAATGTGGAAGGGATGGGGCATATGTGTTACAACACCACTGGGAAATGGGCAAAGAAGTACCTAGTACCACCAAAAAAAATCAATCTTCAAATAAACATATGCCAGTGATGGGGTCTCCAAAGCCCAAGATGGTTCATCTCCTGTGGTTCAGGAATGAGGGAAAGGGGTGAAACACAGAGCAGACACAAGCTTCCCTACCCTCCCTTCCTCCTGAAAATTTAAGATTTCATACACAGCTCTGGTTTCCAGCAGTAAACATGGGGCTACATTTGTGCACCTCCTACCAACAATCTTGTGGCTACTCTGACATGTTTCTTGCAACTGCATGAAAAGTTCAAGTGACTTGGATATATATTCATAGTCCCCTTCTTGGTCTCCAAACCCCACTTTATATATAGAAGACCCTCCAGTAGCTTCTCTTCTTTGGGATACAAGTTAAGTAGGTTTGATCCATCCAAACACATCAGAGTCATAAGTCTTTGACATGAATCACACCAAGAAGTGGTCTGGACTCAGGAGGTTGGTAACAAGGGATGGAGGTTTCCTATTTTCTTCAGGACTTTCTCATGAATCCTTTAGATGTGTGGAGATAACCCAATAACTAAGCATTTATGTATGAGCGTGTAGGTTTCCTTTTGTGAAAGGGGGAATGGAGAAGAGAGTAGGGTAGGAGCTGAATTTTAAGGATAGAAGATGGAGAACAAGGATAGGGAAGGAGAACATAAGAGAAAAGATGGATGAAGATCCCTGCTTCGAGAAAGAGCCCCCGCCCCAAACTCATGTTCAGATCCTGTTGCCTGGTATAGAACCTTCTGTCAAAGCAGCTTTGGCTATTTTTTTCCCAATATAGAAAATAAGTTTGTAAACAATAAAACCCAAAAGAACATGGAGTAAGACTAACATTATATATACACAAACTAGGCCACCTAGCGATCACCAACTCAGAGACTCAGTGAAGTCCTTCAAAGCCCCAACACAATTACTAAAGGTGGGGCCAGCACTTAGAGACAGGAATCCAGAATCAGACAGCCATCATCCAATGCGTTCTGTTGCATTTGTTCCATTTCAAACAGTGAAGCAAGTTTGTGGTGATCTCTCTGCATGCAAATGAAACCCCCTTTTTCTTTTAGTTCTGACACAGTAAACATTATGACACAGTATGTCACAGGGCAGGACACTGGCTCCAGATATCACCAAGGCCCTCACTTATGGGTATCCCTGGAAGCCAAGAATTTGCAAGGGTTATGGAGTTTTAGTTTTTGTTTCGTTTCTATCCCTGGACAGCACAGAATGGGTACAGGGGTATTGGTCTTCAAACTCATCCTTGCCAGCTCACTTTTTTCACACATGTGTATGCATGCACGCCTACACACACACACACACACACACACACAGAGTTGTGCTTAGTAGACCTTGACTAATCTAATGAAGGATGGAATTATTGTGCGCTAGGATCAGGCAACCCTAACCATGGCTTCCTCTCCAGGCCTTTCACCTGGCTTGGCCTACCTGAACTTCTCTGCACCCCCTTTTCCTGTCCAGACTAATTTTCCATCTTTCAGGAGGAGGAGATAAAGTCATGGGGCAACCCTATTAACACTTCACCTCCCATGAAACATTTTCAAGGTGGAAGGGGTTTCAAGAGGACACTGTGGCAAAAAAAGGCAGCCCCAATTGGCAAAATAAGGTAGTCCAATAGGCTGTGCACTCCAAATAGTTGCTCTCCATGGTGATAAAAGCAACAGAAAGCCTTCCTTCTGTGCAGACCCAGACTGCTGCAGACTTATCCCCAAGACTGCTCATGTACCTTAGAACACAGGGCAAGAATGAGGGCCTTCGATTAAAATATACAAAAATACAAACCCAGAATATTTATATCAAGAAAAACAAGTTCAAATGCACAAGACACATCAGTCGTACACAGTGCAGTCAGTTGGCATCCTGGACAAGATGCAGTTATCCAAGGGAGCAAATAAATCAATCTCACTGGCCCAGAATTGAGTCAGAAGTGAGGTTAGGAACAGTGGATCTGTGACTGCTCCCCTAACCACCCTTTTTGCTGATCGTCACAACTCATTGCTTGAGACAGCTCCCAGCACCCCATCCCAGGATCAAGTTATGAACAAACAAGATGTGGAAAATCCTGCATTACTCTTGAGATTCCCTCCCACAGAATGTAGTCATTTGTGGGTTGGGTCCAGTAATCTGATCCAACAACCTATCTTCTCACCCTGGCAAGGAAAGCATTATTGCATATTCCTCCTTCAAAGGAAAACTTCCCCATCCAGGCGACTTTCTAAAGCTGGGGATCTTGCACACAGGGCCTCAGATAAAGCATGCAGGTCACAGGGTGCTATCCTCCCACACACCTTATTTGCATTTGAATACAGTGTGGATGGAATTCCTTTCCATACTCTTTCCTTCCAGCCAGAGGGAAAAGGGGAATGATGCTGTGAACCCCAGCCTCGGATACATGGCAGTGGCCAGCTCCCCCAAACCCATGCTCTCCCTACTTTCTCCACTCTGCAGTTGATGACTGCTTCTTGAAGCTTTCAGATAGCAAATGAACAGCTGTCACCCACTGAGCCTCAATTCTGGGCCTCCCAGAAAAAGGTTGGCTTTTCCCTGAGAGCTGGGGGCTACAGAGCGCGCGGCCACCGAATGGTTCACGCTCTGGCAGAAGTGGCACTTCTTGGCTGGGATGGCAGCTTGCACTCCTTGGCATGATGGTCTAGACCACCGCTGTCTCCTTTAGGTCTGTGCTCTTCCATGTTCTTCCTCTGTGGCTGCCTCTCACTCCCAATACAGAACACCCCACCAGACCCCGAGACTCAGATGGATTCCAGGCCCTTGTTGGACTTCTTGAAGGTGAGCTCCACTGCTTCACTCTCCTTCAGGCCCCAGAAGCCCTTCATGAGCAGATTACTGTGGTGCACAACCAAGTCCACCGTGAGAGTTGAGTGCAACAGGAAGCTGAACCCCAGCACCTGCAGCTCATCTGCTGCCCCAGGGCCGTGTCCTCTGGCACCACGTGGCTAGGGCACCTTCTACACAGTCTTGGTACAGCTACCTGCAAACTGCTGGTTGGACACAGAGCCCATGATTGTAGCCCTGGGCACCTAGTCAGGCATCTGCTGGCCCCAGAGAAGTCCAGAGGCACAAAAGCGCATTCATTGTGTTTCATACAGAGCTTCCAGTAAGCAGCTATGGACATCCAGCTCGAGATATCTATGAGGCAGCTGAATTTGTAAGCCTGGAGGATGAAACTACACAACAAGCCCAGGAGACAGATCCAGGTGTCGTCTCCCTGTGACTGGTGGTGAGGGGCTAGGAGACCTAGAAAGAACCCCTGCAGAGGGCTCAGCCTGGGCAAAGCCTGTGCAGAGGTCTGGAGAGCACCAGGTGGAATGAGCTGTGTTATGGTTGGTTATGAACTGAACAGGAACTTGTCTCCCCAAACTCATGCAGACATTTAAACTTTGAAGTCTTACTTTAAGAGTGGAAAGATTAAGGGTGGAGACTTGATCTAATTACAGCCTCTGGTAGGTGGCCTGGTGGGAGATCAGTTGTCATTAGACACTTGCCTTCAGAAGGTAGTGATCAATAAGAAGGATGATTATATGAGCCAAGTGTGCTTCCTGCCACTTTGTTTCCTGGGTCACAATCTGGTTGTTCCTCCACACATGCTCTACCATTACCAGCCTTCACTAGATGCCAAACTAATGGGGCTACCCACTCCTGAACAGTGAACCTCCAAGCTATAAGTCAAAATAAACTCTTTTCTTCCCAAGGAGCCCCAATTTCTGGAAATGAGTGAATATGACAGTACAACATAAAAACCTATGGGATACAGCAAAAGCAGTGTTAAGAGAGAAGTTTATGGGGCCCACACTGTGTTGTAATAGGCCAAGCCTGTGCCTGCACTGTGGCATCCCATATGGGCACAAGTTCATGTCTCAGCTGCTCCCCTTCCAATCCAGCTCTCTGCTTATGGCCTGGGAAAGTAGCAGAGGATGATCCAAATGCTTGGGCCACTGCACCCACATGGCAGGCCCATGGGAATCCCCTGTCTTCAGAGTAGCCTAGCTCTGGCCATTGTGGCCATTTGGAAAGTGAACCAGCAGGTGGAAGACCTTTCTATCTGTCTCTTCATCTTTAACTCTGCCTCTCAAATAATCTTTTTTAAAAAAAGGGCAACATTCATAGCAATTGGTAACAACATAAATACATTGGAAACACACCAAATAAATGAGTTATCACTGTATCTGAAGGACCTAGAAAAACCACAAACCAAACCCAAAATTAGGAGGAGGAAATATATCATTAAAATAGAGAACAAAATTGAAACAAAAATACATCAGTGAAATAAAGAGCCGATTTTTTTAGAAAAAAAACAAAATTGATACACTATTTTCTCAACTAACCACAAAAGAGGATAAAGATCCAAATTAATAGAATCAAAAATGAAAAAGGATATTAACAACTGATGCCATAGAAATGCAAAGAATCATCAGGAATTACTAACAAGAACTGTATGCCAAAAAATGGGGAAACCTCGAAGGAAGAAATAGATTCCTGCACACAATTTACCAAAATTGAGTCATGAAAACATAGAAAACCAAAATAAACCAATAACATAGATGGAGATTGAATCAGTAATAAAGACTCTCCCAACAAAGGAAAACCCAGGACTGGATGGCTTCACTGCTGAATTCTACCAGACTTTTAAAGAACTAATTACAATTTTTCTCAATATTCCTAACAAATGAAATGAAGGAAATCCTCCCAACTCCTACTATTAGGCCAGCATCACCTGAATTCCTAAACCAGAAAAAGATACAACAGAGAAAGAAAACTTGACAAATCACTCTGATGAAAAATTCTTCTTCAAAAAATTTTAGCCAATTGATTCCAACACATCAGAAAGATCATTCATCCAGACCAAGTGGGATTTATCCCTAGTACACAGGGATGGTTCAACATATACAAATCAATAAATGTAGATATATCACATAACAAACTAAAAAGCAAAAACCATATGGTTACTTCAATAGATGCAGATAAAGCATTTGATAAAATACAACATCTTTTCATGATAAAAACCTTAAGCAAATTGGGGATAGAAGGAACATTCCTCAACACATCAAGGCAATTTGTGACAAACCCACAGCCAACATCTTATTGAATGATACAAATTGGAAATGAAGAAGTCAAACTATCCCTATATGCAGATGGCATGATTCTATGAGAACCAAAAGACTCCAATAAGATACTATTGGAACTCAGAGTTTAGTAAAGTGGTAGGATATAAAATCAGCACAAAAATTAATAGCTTTTGTATGCAAAGACAATGCCATGACTGAGAAAGAACTTCTAAGATCAATCCCAACACAGCAGACTCATAGAATGGTAGATGTCCTGAACAGCACCCTAGCCTCAGAATCAGCCCTTAAGGCATTCGGATATGGCTGAAAAGCCCACGAGAGTATTTCAGGCATGGAAAGCCAAGACACTCTGGGGGAAAAAAAAAAAAAAAAAAAAAAAAAACACCTAAATGAAAGATCTCCACGAGTGAGATCCCAGTGGAAAGAACAGGTCAAAGAAGGAGGTACCTTTCTCTGAAGGGAGGAGAGAACTTCCACTTTGAATATGACCTCGTCTAAATAAGATCAGAGTTGGTGAACTCAAAAGGCTTCCATAGCCTTGGCAACTCATGACAAGAGCCTAGGGAGATTACTGATGCCATAAACAAGAGTGTCAATTTGTTAAGTCAACAACAGGAGTCACTGTGCACTTACTCCTCATGTAGGATCTCTGTCCTTAATGTGCTTTACATTGTGATTTAATGCTATAACTAGTACTCAAACAGTATTTTTCACTCTGTGTTTCTGTGTGGGTGCAAACTGTTGAAATCTTTACTTAATATATACTAAACTGATCTTCTGTATATAAAGATAATTGAAAATGAATCTTGATGTGAATGGAAGGGGAGAGGGAATGGGAAAGGGGAGGGTTGCAGGTGGGAGGGACGTTATGGGGGAGAAGCCATTGTAATCCATAAGCTGTACTTTGGAAATTTACACTCATTAAATAAAAGTTTAAAAAAAGATCAATCCCATTCACAATAGCTACAAAAAAGTTAAATACCTCAGAATAAATTTAACTAAGGATGTCAAAAAATCACTGATTAAGATTACAAAACATTAAATGAAAAAAACAGAAGACAACAAAGTAGAAAAATCTTCCATGTTCATGGACTGCAAGAATATAATCCAAATGTCCACACTAACAAAAGCAATTTACAGATTTGATGCAATCCCAATCAAAATACCAATGACATTCTTCTCTGATCTAGAAAAGATGCTAAAATTCATATGGAAACACAAGAGACCCCAAATGGTTAAAGCAATCTTAAACAACAAAAGCAAACAAATCTGGAGGCATCACAATACCAGATATGGGACATTTATAATCAAAAAGACATATAGACCAATGGAACAGAAATAGGAACTCCAGAAATAAATCCACACATCTACAACCAACTTATCTTTCTCCAAGGAGCTAAAACTCAATCCCTGGAGCAAGGACAGTCTCCAAAAAATGGTGCTAGCAAAGCTGGATATTGCATATGGAAGTATGAAATAAGACCCCCATCCTAAACAGAGATTTAGTCAAAAGGAATCAAAGATCTAAATCTATAACCTGATACCATTAAATCACTGAGAGCATTGGGGAAATGTTCTGCAAGACATTGTCTGCAGGAAATGTCTGCAAGACATTAGCATAGGCAAAGAATTCCTAGAAAAGACCCCAGGAGCACAGGCAATCAACACCCAAACTGACAAATGGAATTACATCAATCCAAGAAGGTTCTACACTGCAAAAGAAACATTCAGCGAAGTGAAGAGGCAACCAACAAAATGGGAGGGAATATTTGCAAATTGTGCATCTTATAAATGATTAATATGCAAAATCTGTAGAGCTCAAGAAACTCAACAAAACAATCCAGCTAAGAATTGGGCAATGGACTTGAACAAGCATTTTTCAAGAGAGGAATTTCAGTTGGCCAACAGACACATGAAAAAATGCTCATGGGGCTGGCGCCATGGCTCAGTTGGTTAATCCTCCGCCTGTGGCACCAGCATCCGATATGGACACTGCGTTCTAGTCCCGGTTGCTCCTCTTCCAGTCCAGCTCTCTGCTGTGGCCCAGGAAGGTAGTGGAGGATGGCCCAAGTGCTTGGGCCCTGCACCTACATGTGAGACCAGGAGGAAGCACCTGGCTCCTGGCTTCAGATCGGTGCAGCACTGGCCATAGTGGCCATTTGGGGGGTGAACCAACGGAAGAAAGACCTTTCTGTCTTTCTCTCTCACTATCTGTCAAATAAAAAATTTAAAAAAAAAATGCTCAGGATCACTAGCCATCAGGGAAATGCAAATCAAAACCACAAGGAGGTTTTATTTCACCCCAGTTAGAATGGCTCTCATATGAAAATCAACAAACAAGTGCTGGCAAGGACATGGGGGGTGAAGAGGTACCCGAATCCATGTTGGTGGGAATGTAAACTACTCAAGCCATTGTGGAAGACAGTACAGAGATAACTCAGAAAGTTGACAATAGATCTACCAGGTGATCCAGCCATCTCACTCCTGGGAATTTATACAAACAAAATGAAATCAGCACATGAAAGGGTTATCTTTACCCCCATGTTCATTGCAACTCAATTCACAATATCTAAGATATGGAATCAACCCAGATGTCCATCAACTGATGACTGGATAAAGAAATTATGGTGTGTGTATATATACATATGTATATATAGACATATATATAAATTATGGTGTGTATATATGTATGTATATATGTGTATATATATATATATATATATACACTACAGAATACTACTCAGTGATTAAAAAATGAAATCCTTTCTCTTACAAAAACAGGGATGCAACTGGAAACCATTATACTTAGTGAAATAAGCCAGTCCCAAAAAAACAAGTATCATATGTTTTCCCTCATCTGTAATAACTAATAGAGTACCTGAAAGGGCACATATAGAAGTGAAATTAACATTTTCAAATTTCTTTACAGCCTTTGTCTCTACTGTTGAGGAACAGTGTTTTTTTTTTTCTTCATACTATTTGTTGAACTCTGGAGTTAAGCTTACGAGTACAAAGTAAACTGAAAATAGATCTTTGTGAAAATTTAGAGTGGGAATAGGAGAGGGAAGAGGAAGATGGGTTGGAGTGTGGGTAGAAGAGCGAGCAAGAGGGAGGGTAGACTGGGAAGTTATCATTATGTTCTTCAATCTGCATATATCAAATACATAAAATTTGTATATCTTAAATAAAATTTAAGGGGCCAGTGCTGTGGCGCAGCAGGTTAAAGCCCTGGCCTGAAGTGTCAGCATCTCATATGGGCGCTGGTTCTAGTCCTGGCTGCTCCTCTTCTGATCCAGCTCTCTGCTGTGGCCTGGGAAAGCAGTAGAAGATGGCCTAAGTCCTTGGGCCCCTGCACCTATGTGGGAGACCCAAAAGAAGGTCCTGGCTACAGATTAGCACGGCTCTGGCCGTTGCAGCCATCTAGAGAGTAAACCAGTGGATAGAAGACTTCTCTCTGTCTCTACCTCTCTAACTCTTTCAAATAACTAAAATAAATCTTTTTTAAAAAAAAACTTTTAAAAAACCGTAATGTCAGAATGAACCAATTCTAAAGTAATTGGAAAGGCTCAAACAGCAGGAAGAAGTTGTTCAGCGTATCAGTTGTGTGAGCTCTCTGCTCGTCTGTGCTGGTCAGGATTATTGACAGACCCATTTAATCAGAAACGGATGATCAGGACCATGAGGGGTTTGGAAATTGGAGGGTTCACAAAGTGACAGTAATAAGGAGCCCTGTCACACATCCAGCTTCTGACCAACTGGCTCTGAGGGTGTGGAAGCACATTGTTCAACTTACACACTCATCTTGTTGGTTTTTTATGTAGGTCTTCAGCCTGTCAAGACTGCTCAGTAGGGCACCATTTGATGAGGTTGATCATCTCAGCTGTCTTTGAGCTTGGTGTTATCTATAAATTTCACTGCAATGTTTCCTACAGCTTCATCCAAAGTTCTCCATGAAGACAGCAGCGTGGTCATCCAGCCCAGGAAGTCACTTCACCACTTTGGTCTGCTGTTTATTTCTCTATAAAATTTCGTTGGATGGCCATTAAAACTAAGCACAGGATCTGGCTTTACCCAAAGCTTTAAGAAGCCTCCTCTGTACAAGCAGACAATATTGTATTTTTGTGATTGTTTTTGAAATCCACTGACCTCATGAACTTTTATGCCAAATTTTGGTGATTGAGCATTTTCCAAAGAACAGATTTGCAATTTTAAGGAGATTCTCAATAAAGGTTCAAGGACCACTACTGGAAGAAGCTGGCTATCCCAGCAGCTACCCATCCACCTAACTGCTATTTTGGCACACTCCCCATCTCCAGCTTGACAATGTTGAAGCAGGTCACTATTTTGATATAAATAACAGTGAGTTCTTATACTTCTCACAGCCTTTGAGTTTCCTCCTTCAGGATGTAGTTGTGTTTTTATTTTTTTTAAGTCTGCTCCTCTCCAAAGGGGTTGTCATAGAAGAACTAAAGATACAAATTCCTAGCATCTTGGGCTCAAAGCCTTTGAAAGCGTAGACTGAAGGACTTAAGGACTAAAGTTTATGCTACTATTAGTAGATGTGCATGGCTACCTGATTAAATCCAAGTTCCATCTCAAAACTAGCCAAATATTCTGCCAGTGAGAGTGAAGTCAGAGGAGGAGAACTGAAATATTGAGCTATCTCTGAAATGGAGTCCCACTCCTGCCCCCATCACTGGCAGGAGAGGTAAGTAGTGGAAACTCTGGATGGATGTGGTGTACCTGTAAACACTGGCAACAGTTCAGAAAGGTCCATTGAGGTACCCCATATCCAGAATGGAAGCAATAGAGAAGGAACGTGAGGGTATCTGGGCAGACAGGCCTGACGCATCATCAGAAATTCTTAAACCAAGCGAGACAGAGAGTAAACTCTGTATTCCCCTTGTGCCCAAGAGGGAGAGGTAAATCTCATAAAATGAGCGAACCACAAGGGCCTTTCACTTGGCTTAAGGATGACACAGCAAACACACCAGGGACCAGAGGCTGAGTGAGTAAAGATGTTTCTGCTGAAGCCAGCTTAGATTAACAATGAAAACCGAAGGCCAGATATTTTATGTGTCTCCCAGCCAATGCCCTGAGACAGCCTAAAAGCCCTCCCACTTTCTACAATGTACAGGAGGATGGATGATATGGTGCCACATGGGAAACTCTCATTTCTTATTAGGATGCCCAGGCTCAAGTTCCAGCTCCACTCCCAACTCCATCTTTCTTTTTTTAAAAAACTTTTATTTAATGAATATAAATTTCCAAAGTACAGAATATGGATTTCAATGGCTTTCCCCCCATAACATCCCTCCAACCCGCAACCCTCCCCTTATCCACTCCCTCTCCCCTTCCATTCACATCAAGATTCATTTTCAATTCTCTTTATATACAGAAGATCAGTTTAGCAAACATTAAGTAAAGATTTCAACAGTTTGCTCCCACACAGAAACATAAAGTGAAAAATACGTGTTCCTTATAGATAGTGGTGATGGCTCCAATACCCGAGTCTCTGTCACCCATGTGGGAGATTCTGTTCCTGGCATAAGCTCTTTGGGGCATCTGACAAGTAAACCAGAGAAAGGGAGCTCTCTCTGTATATTTTTCCCTGAGAGTCAGAAAAAGCAAAGATAAAAGGTTTTGGGGGGCCAGCGCGGTGATGTAGCAGGTCAAGCCACTGCCTGTGGTGCCAGCATCCCATATGGACGCCGGCTCAAGTCCTGGCTGCTCTGCTTCCAATCCAGCTCTTTGCTATGGCTTGAGAAAGCAGTAGAAGATGGCCCAAGTCCTTGGGCCCCTGCACCCACATGGGAGACCAAGAAGAAGCTCCTGGCTCCAGATTGGCACAGCTCCGGCCATTGTGGCCAATTGGGGAGTGAACCAGCAGATGAAGGACCTTTCTCTCTCTGCCTCTCCTTCTATACATAACTCTGACTTTCAAATAAAATAAATAAATCTTAAAAAAAAGATTTTTGTTCTCTTCGAACTTTTACACATGGTTTATATGAGGACTATTCCTTTAAAAATGTTCCTGTGACTTCTCCAAGGAAATACTAACTATTGTTCAGTTGCTAAATGTTCCTCATGTGAATACCCAGTTGATAAATTGCTTCTTGAGTCAAGGCAAGGAAAGTCCTTCTGGAAAAGTTTGCCTTCATCCCAAGGTGCACAATACAATTGCATGACCAAAAAATTCCCTTTTTCCATATCTCTAGGACACACAAAAGTAATTGTTGTTACTGAGTGCAATAATTCATTTATCTCAAGGAACTGGTGACATTAGTTCATTTGTTATGTTAATAAAGCCCTGGCCTAACTGTGCATTGTGTTTAATTTTGTCAACAGTTGGGATTTTTCCAAAAACAAGTGGGATGTCATTCTAAATAAATACATTTTAATTTTACCAGGAATTTGTTTCCCTCAAAATGTTTATCTCAATGTTATTTTTAACACTAATTTATCTCTTTGATGAATTGTCATCTCTGTTAGAATTTAAGTTCCTCGAGGGGAAAGACTACTTCTAATTTGCTCAGGGTTCTGCCTTTGGTTCCTACTCCCATGCCTAGAGAGTGATAGCACCTGTGTCAATCAAGACTGACAGCACTGCAGTAACCAACAACCTGAAAACCTCAGGGGCTTCCAAGAAAAAGGTTAGCTGTGGTTCTGCTCTTCCTCATAGCTACTGGAAGACTGCCATGGTAGAGAGAAAGAGACCTCAAATACATGCTAGCACTTCTGCCTGACTAGCCAAACCCATCACATGGCCAGGAAGGGGACGTGTAACCTTTCCAGGGAGGGGCCCTGCAGGGAAGGGATGTGCGTGGAACAGTAACGCCATTCAGGACAAACCCTAGTGATTAAGCCATCTAAACTTCCAAATTATAATTCTTAAGTTAGGTGCTTTTTGGTTATTTCTTCCCATGCACCTTTTACCTTTGATACTTGAGACTTCCTTGTGTTAGAAAAACATCCATTTCAGAATGTCTCATTTTACCTTCCCCTTCATTATACTTGGGTCAAATGTATTTGATCATGCATAATACAAGGGTTTTTCCAAAGGTTCATGGCAAGTGCAATTAAAAGATAAGTTGATCTGAGTGCAAAACTGCTTGGAATCCTTGAGATGACATTTTTAATTTACGTTACCATCAAAGACTTAATGTTTCACTAAATATGCTATCTCAGAAAGAAACTAAAATTTACTGTATGTGAGTGAACTTGAGTATCTTCTCAAAATGATTATTGTTTATAGCCCTTGCCTAGTTTTCTGAAGTGTGGTCCTTTTTACCTTCTATTTATTGAACTCTTTAATGGAGCATTAAGCCTTTGTCTATAATGTAAATTAAAAATGTTCTCAAAAATACTGTATTTTTAAAACTCAAAAAGTTTGAAATCTACTCACGAGTCTTCAAAAAAGTTTACCCATATTATGAAATCCTTACACATGTACTTCAGAAAGTGTTTCACACCAATATCGACTCATTTTTTTCCACTTCCCCACAAACTATTTGAGATGGCCTCATTGCTCCCTGCACCTAAGAGCGTAACTCCAAGTTTAGAGGACAGTGTGGTCACCGTTCCTAACACTAATGTAGTAACAAAGGCCTCAGCTGACTGTTACAGAACCCAACTCAGGGTTTCCATTTCCTGTGCTAGGGAAGACCCATCATCTGAAAACCCCTCACTTCACAAAATCTGAAAATGCTAGACAAAATAATCAATGGTAAGCATCTCTCACAGTAGTTAAAATGCTGTTTGGGGAGTTGTCACTGTAGCATAGTGGGCTAAGTCTCCGTCTGTGGCGCCAGCATCCAGTATGGGCTCTGGTTCGTATCCCAGTTGCTCCACTTCCAATCCAGCTCTCTGCTATGGCCTAGAAAAGCAGTGGAGGATGGCCCAAGTGCTTGGGCCCCTGCACCCTTGTGGGAGACCTGGAAGAAGCTCTTGGTTTCGGATCAGCCCAGCTCCGTCCATTGTGGCCATATGGGGAACGAACCAGTAGATTGAAGACCTCCGTCTCTGCCTCTCCCTCTAACTCTACCTGTCAAATAAAATCTTTTAAAAAATTAAAAATCCTGGGGTCAGCACTGTGGCACAGCAGATTAAAACCCTGGCCTGCAGCACTGGCATCCCTGGTATTAGTCCCTGTTCTGCTTCTGATTCAGCTCCCTGCAAACGGGTACCCTAAGAAGCAGCAGGTGATATGGGATAGGCAGGCAGCTAGGTAAGACCTGCTGAACTGGAGGTCCCTGCAAGCCACAAGCCTCCAACGCCATGTAATTCTATCGTACTTGTCAATCGAAACACTCCCTTTCCAGGGATACATCAACTTCATCTGGGAGTTGGGGACAAGGGACAAAGCACCATGGAAATATGGACATTATACCCTATGTAGCATTTTATAGAGGTATCATAAAACTCCCAGACGGCTTTGCCCCTGCAGAGGCACCCACCTCTAAGTTCATGTAAGAGTCCAATAACTTGGGGGAGCTTTCTCTTCCACAAGAGAACATGACTGGAGAAGGTGGTAAGTGCTCTCTGCTTCCTCTACCTGCCCCCCGAAAGCCCACTCATGATGGGTGTCTCTGCATGTGGGGAACCCATGTTTGTGTGTGTGTGTGTGTTTCTCTGCCTTTCAAATACAATTTGAATTTTAAAAAATAAATTATAAGGCTAGCATTGTGGCACCACCTACAATGCTGGCATATCGGAGTGCTGATACGAATGCTGGTTGCTCCACTTCTGATCCAATTCCCTGCTATTGTGCCTGGAAAAGCAGATGATGGGCTAAGTATGTGGGGGCCCTGTCACCCACATGGAGACCCAGATGGAGCTCTAGGCTCCTGGCATAAGCACAGTCCAGCTCCAGCTCTTGTGGCCAATTTGGGGAGTGAACCAGCAGATGGAAGATCTCTCTGTGTCCCTCCCTCTCTGATACTCTGCCTTTCAAAGAAATAGTTTTAAAATGAATTTTAAAATCTTCAAATATATGTATTCTCTTAAATGCATGCCTAAACTTGGGAAACAGTAAAAGAATTTCAGGCACCAAAAAAAAAAAATAAAATGAAATTGAAATGCCAAACATAGCTGATAGCCAGAAAGCCAAGAGGAAAACCATCAAGTGAATGAAGGACTTTCTGGTTCGATGCTGGCATTACAACCTCGAGGCTAAAATTTCATTGGCTTCATGCGAGGAGACCCTGCTTAAGTTGGAAAGTTACAATAGACACAAAATAAAACTGTAATCCACAAAGCACCTGGGCCTAGGTAAGAATTATGCCCAGACTTGCTAGCTTTAGCAAGAGAAAAAAAAAAAAAAAAACAGGATATCCAGTTAAACTGCAAAAGAAACAGTCAGGAGAGTGAAGAGACAACCGACAGAATGGGAAAAAATATTTGCAAACTATGCAACAGATAAAGGGTTAATAACCAGAATCTACAAAGAGATCAAGAAACTCCACAAAAACAAAACCAACAACCCACTTAAGAGATGGGCCAAGGACTTCAATAGACATTTTTCAAAAGAGGAAATCCAAATGGCCAACAGGCACATGAAAAAATGTTCAAGGTCACTAGCAATCAGGGAAATGCAAATCAAAAGCACAATGAGGTTTCACCTCACCCCGGTTAGAATGGCTCACATACAGAAATCTACCAACAACAGATGCTGGCAAGGATGTGGGGAAAAAGGGACACTAACCCACTGTTGGTGGGAATGCAAACTGGTCAAGCCACTATGGAAATCAGTCTGGAGATTCCTCAGAAACCTGAATATAACCCTACCGTTCGACCCAGCCATCCCACTCCTTGGAATTTACCCAAAGGAGTTTAAATTGATAAACAAAAAAGCGGTCTGCACCCTAATGTTTATTGCAGCACAATTCACAATAGCCAAGACCTGGAACCAACCTAAATGCCCATCAATGGTAGACTGGATAAAGAAATTATGGGATATGTATTCTTTAGAATACTATACTGCAGTAAGAAACAACGAAATCCAGTCATTTGCAACAAAATGGAGGAATCTGGAACACATCATGCTGAGTGAAGTAAGTCAGTCCCAAAGGGACAAATACCATATGTTCTCCCTGATTGGTGACAACTGACTGAACACCAAAAAGGAAACCTCCTGAAGTGAAATGGACACTATGAGAAATGGTGACTTGATCAGCATAGCCCTGACTGCTAATGGACAACTTAATACATTATCCCTCATAGTATTTTTTTTTGTCTGTTCTACTTAATATGACTGGTTTAATTCTGTAATTATCACACAGTTATTCTTAAGTGTTGAAAATTAACTGAAATGTGATCCCTGTTAAACATAAGAGTGGCAATAAGAGAGGGAAGAGATGTATAATTTGGGGCATGCTCAAGCTGACTTGCCCCAATTGGTAGAGTTGGAAACATACCAGGGGATTCCAATTCAATCCCATCAAGGTGGCATGTGCCAATGCCATCTCACTATTCCAAGTGATCAATTTCAGTTCACAATTGATCATAATGAAAGGACTAAGAGTCAAAGGGAGCACATAAACAAGTCTAGTATCTGCTAACACTAACCGATAGAATAAATAAAGGGGAGAGTGATCCAACATGGGAAGTGAGATACTCAGCAGACTCATAGAATGGCAGATGTCCTAAATAGCACTCTGGCCTCAGAATCAGCCCTAAAGGCACTTGGATCTGGCTGAAAAGCCCACGAGAGTATTTCAGGCATGGAAAGCCAAGACACTCTGGCAAAAGATCTCTGTGAGTAAGATCCCAGTGGAAAGAACAGGTCTTCAAAGAGGGAGGTGCCTTTCTCTGAAGGGAGGAGAGAACCTCCACTTTGACTATGACCGTGTCTAAACAAGATAAGAGTCGGAGAACTCAAGGGGCTTCCATAGCCTTGGAAACTCATGACTGGAACATAGGGAGATTACTGATGCCATAAACAAGAGTGTCAATTTGTAAAGTCAACAACAGGAGTCACTGTGCACTTACTCCTCATGTAGGATCTCTGTCCTTAATGTGCTGTACACTGAGGCTTAATGCTATAACGAGTACTCAAACAGTATATTTCACTTTGTGTTTCTATGGGGGTGCAAACGATTGAAATCTTTACTTAATGTACACTAAACTGATCTTCTGTAAAAAAAAAAGAAAAAAAAGAAATTATCAATTCCCAACTTGACTCTCACTGGGATTAAACATGACAATAGGTCTGATCTGATTTCATCATCATTTAAAAAAAATCATCTATTATTTTTCACTTTATGTTTCTGTGTGGGAGCAAACTGTTGAAATCCTTACTTAAGGTATACTAAGCTGATCTTCTGTATATTAAGATAATCGAAAATGAATCTTGATGTGAATGGAAGGGGAGAGGGAGTGGGAAAGGGGAGGGTTGTGGGTGGGAGGGACGGTATGGGGGGGGGAAGCCATTGTAACCCATGAGTCGTACTTTGGAAATTTATATTCATTAAATAAAAGATAAAAAAAATTAAAAAAAAAGAAAAAAAAATAAACTAGATTGAAAACATACAACAAGTTTTGTTTTTTTTTTTTTTTCGTTCTGTGGGTACAGGCTTTACTGGGCAGAGTGAATAAACTCTTTCCTATTCTTTTTTTTTTTTTTCCTTTTTTTGACAGGCAGAGTGGACAGTGAACATTAGATATGGTAAAGCTGTACGGGGGACGTATTTATACTGGAAAATTATTTCTCCAAAATTCAAGTTTAATTGGGAGCCTGTGTTTTATCTGACAACCTAAGGACACCAGAGAAATTACCTACCAGAATACAGAGTAAGAGTGTTTGCTCATTTCCATGTGGGCTGCGAGTAGTGGGAGAGGGGAGACCTTTCCCTACTCAAGAATGAATAGCATAGGTCTGCCCTTCAACAGATTTACAATTCAACATTTATGACTTACATGAGCTTCATTTATACCAAGTCAGAAATTAGTCTAAGAACTGTCCTCCAGACCATGATACCCCAGCACTCTGAAGATAAGCTCACAAGCCAAGATTACAGTTGGGTAGCCTGGGTACTGCAAGTGAAGTAGGCTCTGTGAAAATTGCTGATACAAAGACAAAATCCCTCTTGTCAGAGACAAAATTAAAGCTAGAAAATTAGGCAGGAAAGGAGCTCATGCCTGCCTGTCTGAGATAAGTCCCTTCTCAAGGACTTTCTCAAAACCCCATAAGAAATTCTTTGTTGTTCTACAAGCAACCCCGTGGGGCTTTGCAAATCTCACAGGCATGCATATATTTCTGTATCAAGGTTTATCTTCAGCATTCTTTCAGACTATAGCAATTGAGGTAGATTCTCACATTTACCCAACAGAGGCACCTCCAACAATAAGCTGACACCAACCCTGCCTAGGGTATCCGAAACCAATTTACTGTGTATCCAACCAGTTTATGTGAATTTATTTTTTTTTCCAAATAAAAACTTTCCCTTGCCTCAAACACCTTAAATAATCCCAGAGTCTCCCATGGCATGTTGAAGTAACACGTTGACAGTAGGGACTCCATTTTGGAACACCCAAGACTCCATCCTGGGAAGGCTTCCCCACCCCCCAACTGTGAGACTCTGGTCTGAAACTATGATCTAAAACAGTCAGACAGCAGTTCACTATGCCACACTTGGCAAAGCATAGAGACCCCTAGCATGATCACTCAGTCTTGGAAGCAGATAGGCTGCACCTGGGTTAATGATAAAAAAAAAAAAAAAGGTCATGTCTACGTCCTACATACAATTTAAGCCAATACCTGGATTGTCAAGATTATAATTGAAATTGTTGAGAGTGTAACTGGTATTGTTAAGATTATAATTGATATTACTTTTGATTAGGTTTTAGGTTAGCTTGACCCTAGTAACCACGTATTCCCCTCCTGATTTTGTGATTTTTGCCTTTATAAACTCTGTTGCTTTGGGCTTCAAGGTCGAAAGTTCTTTAGGGCGTGAGCCCACTAGCCACTGCTGGCAATAAAGGACCGTCAAATTTTGTCAAGTGTGGTGCTCCTGTTTGCACTCACTCAGGTACAACAATGTATATTCCAATTGCAATATACTCCATTCCAAAACAAATTGATTAACTTTGGGAGATTAGTGTTAGTCTGATATATACTTTTAAAAAATTAAAGGACATGAAGACTTTCAGACACGTTGGTAGTGGGGGTGTTCAAAGGTGATTTCTTCTCTGTTGCTCCTTAAAGTGGGGACAACTCAAGGCATACCCATCCCATGGCTTCACATTGTAATTCTCATCGGGCTCATCATCTAACACAAATCTATCACCACTACTAAGCCGGGAGGGAATAAAAGCCTTTAAGAATAGACCTTAAGATCACGTCAATACTTTTAGTTCCCTGTTGTCAAATTAGCCACTTGGACTTAACTACAGCTGGAGACACCTCCAGCAGTCTGTCATTAGTAGCTTGGCCCCAGCACGGACACTTGGCCTAGCATGTAAGAGGCCGGTGTTCCACATGGGAGAACCAGGGTTCATTTCTCAGATCTAGCTCCTCATTCCAGCTTCCTGCTAATGGGCACCCCGGGAAGCAGTGATAGCTCAAGTATTTAGGTTCCAGACATCCTTGTCGGGAGGCCAGGACAGATTTCAGCTCCAAGCTTCACCCTCAGCTCAATCTCTGGGCTTGCAGACATTGGGGGTTGAATCAGGAGATGGGATCCTGATCCCTCTCCCTCTCTCAGAACTTTTAACATAGGCTTGGCCCCCACACTTATTTCTTGGAAATCCCTGAAGAGTGGCCAGCCATTCCAGATTATCTGGATCTTTCCTGGTTTTAGCCCTTAAATACCTCAGTCCTGAGCCAAACAAGAGAAACATTCTTCATTCTAATAAATAACACATTATATAAGTCTGTGATGGTTTTTCTCTTTACCTTGCTTCCACACACAGGCAAAATAAGCTAATTGTTGATTCACAAGGTAGGTTATGTCTGGATCAGGCCTCTAAAGCGCAGGAAATAAAGCAAAAAAAAATTCAACAGGATTGTGCACAGCAAGGAAAAGAATCATCAACAGAGTGAAGAGACAACCTACACAATGAGAAAATATTTGCAAGCTATGCATGTAATAGGGGGTTAATTTCCAAAGTACCTGAAGAATTCCAACAACTCAATAACAAAAACAATCAATCCAACTAAAAATGGGCAATAGATCTAAACAGACACTTCTCTAATGAAGAAATACAAATTCCCAACAGGTACATGAAAAAATGTTCAACACCACTAATCAGAGAAATACAAATCTAAACCACAATGAGGTACCACCTCATTGTAGCAAGATTGACTATTATCTAAAAGATAACAAGTGTTGGTAATGATGTAGAGAAATGGGAACGCTAAACCCCATTGGTGAGAATGTAAACTAGTATAGCCATTGCGGAAAACAGGATAGAGGTTCCTCCAGAAAACTAGAACTCCAATGACCACGTGATCCAGCAATACCACTCTTGGAAATATGTCCAAGGGAAATGAAATCCATCTGTCAAAGCCACAACTGCACTCCCTTATTTATTGTAGCAATGCTCATAATAACCAGGAAGCAGAAACAACCTAACTGCCCATTACCTGATGAATGGATAAAAAAAATGGTGCCCCAAAGTGACAAATTCTACACTTTGTCTCATTTGCGCAATATAGACAGTATAAAATTACGTGGATAGGTCATTTGTTACTTATAAACACTGCTTCATTGGATCATACCATGTAAACAACAAATTCTTCTTTCCCATATTGAAAAAAAAGTAGAAATCAAGAGGAAGGAATGGTAAAGACTCATGGAGTACGAGAAATGTTCTTAGTTTAAGTGTTGGTTATGAGTGTGCTCAGAGGACAAAACACTCATTTATCTGTATACTTGTAAGCATTTCTTGGTATGTATATGGTATTTCAATGTTTCAAAAAATAAAGTGACACCCAAAAAAAAAAAAAAAAAGTGGTGTAGCCAGCATTGTGGCACAGCAAATTAAGGCACCACTTGTAACAACAGCACACCATTCACTGGAGAGCTGGTTAGTGTCCTAGCTACAGTGCTTCTGGTACTGCTTCCTGCACGTGTTCCCAGGAAAGCAGTGGAAGATGGTCCAAATGCTTGGGCCCCTGACACCCAAATGGAGTGTAGGAGACCCAAATGGAGTTTCTGGCTCCTGGCTTTGGCCTAGCACCCAGCCCTGGCAGTTAAAGCCATTTGAGAAGTCAATCAGCAAAGAGCTTGCTCACTCACTTGCTCTCTCTCTCTCTCTCCATCTCCCTCTCCCTCATCTGACAGTCTGCTTTCCAAATAAATAAGTCTTAAATAAATGCGGCACACATCCACAATAGAGTATTACTCAGCCGCGAAGATGGATGAAATGCAACAACTTGACTGCAACTAGATATGTTACATGAAAAAAGCTGATCACAGAAAGTATCACATGATCTCACTCATGTGTGGCCTAAAAATAAAGAGACTTCATAGAAGTTTATACATATATATATATATATGTATATATATAGCGCCAGATATCAGAGGCTGAGGAGGAAAGAGGGTTGGGAGAAATTGGGGAAATGTTTTTTGGGTACTAGCCAATACGTAGACAGGAGTAAGTTCTTGGTTCTATTGACAGTAGGGTGAAGATAGATTATATACTTGTCTCTAAAAATAGAAGATTTGGGATCAGCACTGTGGTGCAGTGGGTTAAAGTACAGGCCAACAGTGCTGGCATCCCAAGTGAACACCAGTTCAAGTCCTAGCTTCTCCACTTCTGATCCCGCTCCCTGCTAATGTGCCTGGGAAAACAGCAGAGGATGGCCCAAGTCCTTGGGCTGTAGCACACATATGGGAGACCCAAAAAACTCCTGGCTTCTGATCGGTCCGGCTTCAGCCATTGCAGCCATTTGGAGAGTGAACCAGTGGATGGAAGACCTCTCTCTACCTCTCCTGTCATTCATACAAAAGAATTCTTAAAAAAAAAAAAGTGTAGGAATTTTTTTTAAAAAATTTGATGTTTTTATTAAAAAACATTAAATAGTTGAAAGGATGATTGTATTTACCCAGATTGGACATTACACAATGTATCTATGTAAGGCACCATCACAGTACACCATAAATGTGTATAATTTTTGTATGTCTGAAAAAATTTTAGTAAAAACATTTTTAAGGACAAAGGCTATATTACAGAGGGTCTATAATTGAAAAACGTGTATAAATATGCGTGGATGTATATTCACACATAAACTTCTGAAGCTTCCATTTCCTTATCTGTAAAACACAAACCACCCCTAAGGCCATGGTGAGGGTTGAGATTGTATACAATGTAGATAAAGCACCTAGCTAAGCTCCTGGCACATGGTAAGCACTCAAAGTCATTTTCCTAAGCTTCATAGGTTCATAGCACTTAAATCTGATATATAGGAAAGACTTATTAATGCCTCTACTTTCACATTGATGGTTTGCTAATATCACTTGATTGTTCTCACACAGCATGTCAAACTGTTGACAAATGCCAAATTTTTCTTGCTGTCTTTGGACACTAATATAAACATGTAATCTTTGACTTTCAAAATTCAAAAATCTTGAGACATAAAAGAAAAACAATCAGGTTAAAAAAATTTATTTGAAAGGCAGAGTTAGAGAGGGAGGGATAGAGATCTTCCATCCACTGTTTCATTCTCCAAATGGCCACAATGACCAAGGCTGAACCAGGAGCTTCTTCCAAGTCTCCCACTTGGGCGCAGGGGCCCAAGTACTTGGGACTACTTCTGCTTTCCCAGGCCATTAGCAGGGAGCTGGATTGGAAGTGTAACAGCCAAAACTCAAACTTGCTCCCATATAGGATGTCAGCCAGTACTGCAGGCTGTGGCTTAACTCACTGCAGCACAGCACAGGTGAAATCTCACAGGTTGTTTTATTCTTAAAAGCTTGATGTATTTTACTTCATCTGCCTATCCTCTTCCGCACATTATAAGAGTAACAGTGGGCTGGTGCCGCGGCTCACTAGGCTAATCCTCTGCCTGCAGCGCCAGCACCCCGGGTTCTAGTCCCGGTCGGGGCGCCGGATTCTGTCTGGGGTGCCCCTCTTCCAGTCTAGCTCTCTGCTGTGGCCCGGGAAGGCAGTGGAGGATGGCCCAAGTGCTTGGGCCCTGCACCCGTATGGGAGACCAGGAGAAGCATCTGGCTCCTGGCTTCGGATCAGCGCGGTGCGCCGGCTGCAGCACACCGGCCGCAGCGCACCGGCCGCGGTGGCCATTGGAGGGTGAACCAACGGCAAAAGGAAGACCTTTCTCTCTGTCTGTCTCTCTCTCACTGTCCACTCTGCCTGTAAAAAAAAAAAAAAAAAAAAAAAAAGACAGACCCTGCTGCTGGTGCTGGCTGAAACTTCATCACGTATGTGCATTCTCTACATGCAAACAACACACAGGTAGCATTGAAACCAGCATCCACAGAGCCGCCGCGGTGGCATAGTAAGTTAAACATTTGCTTGCAGTGCCGACATCCCATATGGGCAACTATGAGAGTCCCAGCTGCTCCACTTCTGATCCAGCTCTTTGCGATTGCCTTGAAAAGTATGGTGGGAAGTATTATTATGCTCTTAAAACTGTATATGTGAAATGCAAAAAAAGTTTAAGTTTTTTTTTAAAGATTTATTTATTTGAAAGGCAGAGTTACTACACAGAGGCAGAGGTTGGGGGAGGGGGTCTTCCATCCGCTGGTTCACTCCCCAGATGGCCACAATGGCCAGAGCTGTGCCAATCCAAAGCCAGGAGTTTCTTTCGGGTCTACCACATGGGTACAGGAGCCCAAGGATTTGGGCCATTTTCCACTGCTTTCCCAAGCCATAGCAGAGAGCTGGATCAGAAGCGGAGCAGTCAGAACCCAAACCAGAACCCATATGGGATGCCAGCACTGTAGGCGGTGGCTTTACCCACTTCACCACAGTGCTGGCCCCAGTTTTTTTTAATCTCAAAAATAAATAAAAAGTACTGCTGGGAGATCCAAGATGGCTGAGTAAGGAAAAGACATGCCGATTTTGACAATGGTAAGACAACAGAAGAAAAGGGAAGGAATTGCAATCCCAGGGGCATCTGGAGCACAACTTGCAGTAGAAAAATCTACAGAATGATGACAGACGCCATCAAGCAGTGGGGACAATGCCACCAGTGGCTGGGGGATGCCATCTTCTTGGAGTGGCGTGAAAGGAGCCTGCAGCAGCCCGTGGCATGAATAATGTCACTTGAGGGAGGACCTCATGACTTTTAGTCCAGCGTGGAGCTCTAGCAGGGGCAGGGTGCCCACCTAACCCCCTGAACGGAAAGCACATTGCTTTCTTCCCATCCCCCGACAAGGGCACCTGCAAGGAAGAAGTGACATCTCAATACAGCAAGTAGAGGCTGCCGCAGCCTGGAAGTGACTGGGGGTTTCATCAGAGGGGTAAATCCTCAGTCCCCACTGTGAGTCCGGCCTAGAGAGTTGGCAGGGGCAGGGGGAGCACCCACTTAGCCTGTCCCCTCACTCTATCAAGGCACTCGGGCTCCACTAGCCACGGTAGAGCACTGACCAACTCTGTCAGCCAGACAGCTGGCTCTGGGAACACCGGCTGTCCATGGATGGGAGGGGCTCACAGGGCTGAGGGTGGATCCCCTGTTCTCTGGGCCTGTGGGAGCCCTGCGTGCTATGACTGTGGAAATTCTGTGACTGTGTGATAGGACATGGGGTGTGACTAGGTTTTTAGGAAATCACTGTCCAGCTTCAGAGACTCAGAGCTCCAAGTGCCTGGCATGGGTCACACAAGAGTTCCTCACCCATGGTGAGGAGTGCGGACACCTGCTGACACTCCAGACTACCGCCCCACCCTCAAGCCCCTTGGCCCTATCTAGAACAAACCTCCAGATATCTGCTGAAAGTACAGAAACTCCACTAAGCCATAGTGGCAAATTTCAAAGGAAAAAAGCCCTCAGGAGAAAACCAACAGGTGTTTCCACAAATGCCTAAAAGCAAATATAGAAATACAGGAAGGCCAGCTGTCGCTCCCCCTCTTCGTGGAGGAACGACACAGGACCCTGCGCTGTTCTTTCGTCTGCTCGGCCCTCCCCGGGTTTGCTGCTGGTTCTTCCCGGGTTGGCTACTATCCCTTCCACCTCCGTGGAAGGGCAGTTCCCCCTGGCCACATTCCCCACTTCCGCAGGGGAGCGGCACACTGCCGGCCGGCTCTCTCGGGGGCTGCACGGGTTCCCTTAGATGTTCCCCATAGATGTTCCTGGTGCATGCCGTCTCTCTCCTCCTTTATAGTCCTCCTCCGCCAATCCTAACTCGGCTGCCCACACGCCGAGTACGCTGCTCTCCAATCAGGAGCAAGTCCTACAGTTTATTGGTTGAACTGGAGGCAGCTGGGTAGAAGCTGTTTTCTCCTCTCCCAGCGCCATATTGTAGGAGAGCAGATGCATAGAATAAGTCTTAATTCCAGTAACTTAGTCTAGTCCGAGCTGCTCCCCACAGAGGAGAGCAGATGCATAGAATAAGTCCTAATTCGAGTAACTTAGTCTAGTCCGGATTGCTCCCCACAGATCCCCCTTTCTTTTTATTTTTTAGCGTTGATACGCGCCTGTCTTCGGTGTCCCGCGGCACACACTCTGCTCTACTTGCTAGAGTTGCCACAGGCTCTTACAAGTCCTATCAGGCAAACCGAATCCGGGTCCTCTCTTCGCCATGTTGTGAGGAGGTTTTTAGGCGCTGATGCGTGCCTGTGTTCGGTGCCCTGCAGCGCATGCTCTGCTCTGCCCGCAGGGGCTTACAAAACCTATCAGGCAAACCGAATCCAAGCCTTCTCATTGCCGTATTGTGGGGAGGCTTATTGGTGTTGATTCGTGCCTATCTTCGGTGACCTGCGGCGCATAAGCTGCTAGCTGCCGCAGGTGCTCATCGTGCTCATCGCCTCACTTAATCAGGCAGACCGAATCCAAGCTCTCACAGTGCAGTGTTGTAGGGAGGCCTTTCTATTTCTCTATTTCTCTATCTCCGGGCATTCCTATTTCTCCCATTTTACTTCTATCTTCCAGCATTCCTATTTCTCTCATCTTACTTCTAAACTTCTGTTTCTCTTATCCCTGCGGCTTTCCGGCGCCTCGCCCTGCCGGCAGCTTCACGGCTCCGCGCGGCTTCCCGGCGCCTCGCCCCGCCGGCGGGTTCCCGGCTCTGCGCGCACGCTCCGCGGTCTCCACGCACTTCGCGCCCGCACCACGGCCTCGCGCCAGCGTTCCCTATCTATTCACGCCCCGTGCTCTCTCTGCACACGGCGGCTTCCACGAATGTTTCCGCCACCACCGGCATTCAGTCCAAGTTCCCCGGACTAACCTGGCGAATTTCAACCTGGCGGCCCACGTCTCTGCCTCTGGTTCCAGATCTTCGCCTCTTGCTCCCCGGGGTGACTTGAAGAATTCCAAGGTGGCTTATATCTCCGCCTCGGCCTGCACTCGCGGCTTCATCCTCCCTAACATTTTTCTCTACCCGGTATGTTTCCTTAAGTTTTCTTCCAACAATATTCCTCTCATTTCTCCTGGCTTCTCCCCACAGTCCGTATCCGAGTCCAAGCCTCCTCCAGGTTTCACTTTCGCTTTCAATCTCCTAGCTTCTTTCCCACAGTCCGTATCCAAGTCTATGCCTAGGCTTTCAATAGCTTCTTCCGGCACCTTTCTCGTCTGGCTTTCCCCTAGGCTCTTCGCTAGTCTCTCTCTCCGGTATTTTCCTGCTTCTTGCCGTTTCTTCCCTCCTAGGTTTCCTATCCGAGCTAGGTTTCCTATCCGAGCTAGGTTTCCTATCCGAGTCACGGCACCATTATGTCGCTCCCCCTCTTCGTGGAGGAACGACACAGGACCCTGCGCTGTTCTTTCGTCTGCTCGGCCCTCCCCGGGTTTGCTGCTGGTTCTTCCCGGGTTGGCTACTATCCCTTCCACCTCCGTGGAAGGGCAGTTCCCCCTGGCCACATTCCCCACTTCCGCAGGGGAGCGGCACACTGCCGGCCGGCTCTCTCGGGGGCTGCACGGGTTCCCTTAGATGTTCCCCATAGATGTTCCTGGTGCATGCCGTCTCTCTCCTCCTTTATAGTCCTCCTCCGCCAATCCTAACTCGGCTGCCCACACGCCGAGTACGCTGCTCTCCAATCAGGAGCAAGTCCTACAGTTTATTGGTTGAACTGGAGGCAGCTGGGTAGAAGCTGTTTTCTCCTCTCCCAGCGCCATATTGTAGGAGAGCAGATGCATAGAATAAGTCTTAATTCCAGTAACTTAGTCTAGTCCGAGCTGCTCCCCACAGAGGAGAGCAGATGCATAGAATAAGTCCTAATTCGAGTAACTTAGTCTAGTCCGGATTGCTCCCCACAGCCAGCACCGTGGCTCACTAGGCTAATCCTCCGCCTTGCCGCGCCGGCACACCGGGTTCTAGTCCCGGTCAGGGCACCAGATTCTGTCCCGGTTGCCCCTCTTCCAGGCCAGCTCTCTGCTGTGGCCCGGGAGTGCTGTGGAGGATGGCCCAAGTGCTTGGGCCCTGTACCCCATGGGAGACCAGGATAAGTACCTGGCTCCTGCCATCGGATCAGCGCGGTGCACCGGCCGCAGCGCGCCGGCTGCGGCGGCCATTGGAGGGTGAACCAATGGCAAAGGAAGACCTTTCTCTCTGTCTCTCTCACTGTCCACTCTGCCTGTCAAAAAAAAAAAAAAAAGAAAGAAATACAGGAGACATGAACAAGGAGACAATGCAACTCCCCAAAAGGAACACAGCAACACAATATTTGAATATGAAGAGAAAGATTAGTGAAATGCCTGAACAGGAATTCAAAAAACTGATCATAAGATTACTCAAAAGGGGTCGGCACCATGGCTCACTTGGTTAATCCTCTGCATGTGGCACCGGCATCCCATATGGGTGCCAGCTTCTAGTCCCGGCTGCTCCTCTTCCAGTCCAGCTCTTTGATGTGGCCCGGGAGGGCAGTGGAGGATGGCCCAAGTGCTTGGGCCCTGCACCTGCATGGGAGACCAGGAAGAAGCACCTGGCTCCTGGCTTCAGATCAGCCCAGCGCTGGCTGTAGCGGTCATTTGGGGAGTGAACCAACAGAAGGAAGACCTTTCTCTCTCTCTCTCTCTCTCTCTCTCTCTTTAACACTACCTGTCAAAAAATGCCATCTTAACTGTTAAAATGATCATATTAAATGTTAAAAGTCATATATAGATAGGTTTAAGTGTAAAAGTGATCATATAAATAATGTCAAGTGCCTGGTAATAATAGAATTAAAAAGGAAGGAAAGTCCAATAAGAGAAGCAGTCCACACAGCAGACTCCTAGAATGACATTCGCTGTAAATAACACTCTGACCTCAGAATCAACCCTTCAGGCTTCCTGGTCTGGCTGAAAGGCCTGTGAGAGCATTTCGGGCATGGAAAGCCAAGACTCTGTGGCAAAAATAATAATAATAATAATCCTACATGAAGAATCTGAGACCTCAGTGGAAAGAAAGGGCCATCAAAGAAGGATGTACTTTTCTCTGAAGGGAGGAGAGAACATCCACTTTGCCTGTGGTGGTGTCCAAATACTGATGGAATCTACAGTCACAAAAGGCTTCCATAGCCTTGGCAGCCCATGGCAAGAGCCTCGGGTGATCACTGCCATCATAAATAAGTGTTAATTGTTAAAGGAACAAAAGAAGTCACTGTGCATTTACTCCCCGTATAGGACCTCCATCTTTAGTGACTTGTACTTGAAAATCGACTGCAAATCTTGTTCTCAAACTGTTCTCTATATGTTGTTTGTGTGTGTGGGTGCAAACTGGTGAAATCTGTGCTTAACACGGAGTTGGTCCTCTGTATATAAAATCAAACTAAAGATGAACCATAATGAAGAAGGGGATGGGAAAGGGAGAGGGAGGTAGGATGGGAGTCGCAGTGGGAGGGTGGGTACACGAGAAAGAACGACTGTATTCCTAAAGTTCTACCTATGAAAAATACATGCATTAAATAAAAAATTTTTTTAAATGTATATGTTTGTCCATGTTTTAGTATCTCAGTTCACAATAGCTAAGATATGGAGTCAACCTAGATGTCCATTAGCTGATGACTAGTTAAAGAAGCTTTGTATATATACACATGACGGAATACTACTTGTGGGGAGCAGCCCGGACTAGACTGAGTTACTGGAATTAAGACTTATTCTATGCATCTGCTCTCCCACAATATGGCGCTGGGAGAGAAGTAAACAGCTTCCGCACAGCTGCCTCCAGTTCAACCAATAAACTGTAGGACCTACTCCTGATTGGAGAGCAGCGTACTCGGCGTGTGGGCAGCCGAGCTGGGATTGGCGGAGGAGGACTATAAAGGAGAGAGACGGCATGCACCAGGAACATCTATGGGGAACATCTAAGGGAACCCGTGCAGCCCCCGAGAAAGCCGGCCGGCGGTGTGCCGCTCCCCTGCGGAAGTGGGGAATGTGGCCAGGGGGAACTGCCCTTCCACGGAGGTGGAAGGGATAATAGCCAACCCGGGAAGAACCAGCAGCAAACCCGGGGAGGGCCGAGCAGACGAAAGAACAGCGCAGGGTCCTGTGTTGCTCCTCCACGAAGAGGGGGAGCGACACTACTGACATAATGAAATCCTGTGTTGAACAAAATAGATGTAATTGCAGACCATTATGCTTAGTGAAATAAGCCAGCCCCAAAATGACAAATGTTTTCCAATTTTTGGTAATTAATACACAGAGTACAAAAGATGCACTATGAGTGCAGTTGACATTCTGAGAGCTGATTATTGTTTACAGCCCTTATCTGCAACACTTGAAGAATGGTTTTCCTACTTAGTACTTGTTGAATTTGCTATTCAGTGGAGGATTAAGTTTGTGATTATAATGAAAATTGAAAGTATGTCTTAAAAATTAAAATAAAAAATTACGTAAGAAGAGGGAGGGTGAGAGTGAGGGAGGGAGGCAGGGTATGATGGGTAATATCATTATCCTCTTAACACTATATAGGGGGGAAAAAACTATATAGGGGGACCCGGTGCTGTGGCATAGCAAGTAAAGCTGCTGCCTGAAGTGCCGGCATCCCATATGGGTGCCAGTTCAAGTCCAGACTGCTCCACCTCCAATCCAACTCTCTGCTGTGGCCTGGAAAAGCAGAAGATGGCCCAAGTCCTTGGGCCCTGGCACCCCCATTAGAGACCCAGAAGAGGTTCCTGGCTTCAGATCAGCGCAGCTCTGCACATTGCAGCCATCTGGGGAGTGAACCAGCAGATGGAAGACCTCTCTATGTGTCCGCCTCTAACTCTGTCTTTCAAATAAATAAAAATATTTTTTAAAACTGTATGAAATATGAAAATATTGTACTATTACAAATTTAAAGAAAAAAGGATGAATTGAAGGATGACAAATATAGTTATTTTCTAAGAATTCTATCTATGAAATACATGAAATCTGTTCTCTTTATATTAACATTAAAAAGGAAATGAGTAAGTGACCATTTGGTAAAAAACAGAGGTACAAAAATTTAGATCTCAAAAGATTTTGCTCCCAAATGGAATTTCATGTGATCTCCTACTTTGCACAATATGCATTTGATTCTGCTTATTGATGAGATCTTTAAAATGGTAAATATATGCTATGAATAAACACTGATTTCATTTTTTGCACCAAAAAAGCAACTTTTTAATTCTCTTTAAAAGAAAAAAGTATTAACATCAGTTCCATACCAAAGAGTCCATTTCATTGATCAGGGGTATTACCTGGGTGTCTGATTTCTAAAATCTCCAAGTAATTTTATCAGATAGCAGAGTTGAGCATCTTACATCTTTCAAACTTGTCAATCTTGATCCTGGAAGCTGTGATGGGCAAGCTTTAGGAAACTGACAAACTCAACGGCTAGGACAACACAGCCTCCAAGTTTCGTCTCCACCTTCTCTCCATTTCACATTTCTGGTCTGCACTGACCCCCTACCACACTGCTATCCCTACAGTGCATTTGTGCAATTCAGAAAAACGCTTCCCTTTTTCAAGATGTTCTGTCAAGAGCTGAGAATAGTCCGAGAAGGTGGCCTACATGCAAGCTCACAAGGCAGCCCACCACAGGTTGACAGACAGCGGCAAAAAAACACAAAACTCCACAGTCAGAGTTAAAGGACTGTGTAACTCTTAACGTAACAGCAGCCAAATAGTCAGGCTTTCCTTCTACCAGTTTCTTATTCTTCCTTTCCTGTAGCAATGCAAAGGAGACCAGATGACATCTACACATGTAGTGAGCTTTGTTACAGAAGAACCTTGAACTTGGAGAACGTAAATCTTCCATTGTGGCAGTAATCCTGCCTGCCCAGTGGCCCCCCAAATATTATTTCTACCATCAAACTATTTCTATACACCCATCCTGACAGAGAGAAGTTGGAATAAAGGAAACCGATGCCTTTGTTGGCAAAACATGTGACCCATGGAAAATTTCTTGTTAGCATACTTTTCTCTTATTATCAGGAACATTACTGTAACATACTGATTACATTAGAATGAAAATGTTTATGCCATCTGCCAGGTAATGTTCATAATACGTATGAAGGGGCAGGGCTTGTGGTACAGTGGCTTAGGCTACCACCTGTGATGTCAACATCCCTGACAAGTACCCATCTGAGTCCCTGTGGCTCCACTTCTGATGTAGCTCTGTTGATATGCCTGGGAAGGCAGCAGAGAGTGGCCCAAGTACTCGGTCTGCTGCCACCCATGTGGGAGACTGAAGGTGTTCCTGGCTCCTGGTTTCGGCCTTGCCCAGCCCTGGCTGTTGTAGCCATTTGGCAAGTGAACCAGAGAATGGAAGTGCTGTGTGTGTTTGTGTCCTTTCTGTAACTCTGCCTTTCAAATAAATAAGTCTTTAAAAAAAATCTTCCATGGAAAACTACAATGCTGACGCAATTGGAGCCGTCTTAGACACCGTATCACTGAGCAGTTCGACATGCACACAGCTGGGCCCTGGGGCGCTGTGTCTCAGCTGTTAGATTCTTATCTTGCTTCCTGTTAGTAGTCTTCTTTCTGGAGCAGCCAAAACAAATACCACAGATTGGGCAGCTTAAACAGCAATATGTTTTCTTGCAGTTCTAAAGACTAAAATTCCAACCTAAAAGGTGCCAGCAGGTATGGGGTTTCACTTGAAGCTTCTCCCCTGACTTGCTGATAGCGTCTTCTTGCTGTGTCCTCACACAGCCTTTACTCGGAGTGCATTCTTGGTGTCTCTTCCTCTTGCCATATTGGGTTAGGGACCTACCCTTGTGACTCATTCAACATTAAATACCTCTTTGAAGGCCTTATTGCTAACAGTCACATTGAGGGTTAGGCTCCCATACGTTAATTTTGGGGAGACAACTCATTCCAGGTATTGCTCAAACATAATTTGGGGCCCCTAGAGGTCCCTGCATTCAAGTTTTGGTCCCCAGATTCCTATGTGAATGTAAAATTCACCAAATTATAGTGTCTGAAGGTGAGGCATTCAGAAGTGATTAGATTGTGAGACTAGGACCCTGTGGTGGCATTGCTGTGGTTATGTAAAGAGAGACACATGGATGTGAACAAAGAATGTGCTCCCTGTCTCTCCCTGTTTCGTAGCTCACAATGTAATCCTCCCTCCACACACATTCCACCACCTCATGAGACACCACACCAATGGAGCTACCCAATTTTGGACCGTGAACCTCCATAACTGTAGCTGAAATATACCTTCTTCCTAAGTAGCTCCTTGCAAGTATTTCAGATGCGGCAACAAAACACTGACCAATCCCATTAACACTCTCCTATCCGATACTTGTTGATCCCACTTCAGCCTTGTTTTTCAAACTTCCCTAATAATTTTCCTACTCATATCCAACTTATGACTAATTACTCACCTCAAGGTTTTGATACTTTCAGAGAAGATCATTTCCATTGGCCCCCAGGCCCAATCCTTATTATTAGCATATTGGTGCAACCCAAGGCACCTTAGAATTGAGACCCAAAATTCTCAAACTAGCAAAATCCACATAGAAAAACAGAATTCTGTTCCAATGACCCATGCCAAAATGTAGATGAAGTAAAAAGGTTTATTTTGATTTTTAGTTATTTGAGAGAAAGAGAAGGCAAGATCCTATTCTCTAGTTCACTCCTGAAATGTATGCAAAAGCCAGGACTGGGCTGGGCAAGGAGCCAGGAATTCTAATCTAGGTCTCTCATGTGGGTAGGAGGAATCCATCTACCTGAGCCTTCACTGCTACTTCCCAAGGTCTGCATTAGCAGGAAGATGAAATCAGAAACTCAAGTTAGCTATTGAACCCAGGAAGTCCAGTATGAGACACGAGTATCGTTATCACTGACCATTCATCCCAATAATGGACATTTAAGGATTATAATGTGGTGTCAGATGTGACATGCCACCGTGTCCAAAGTTGTACCACAGGTAAGCTTCCATCTTAGTAATTACAAGAACTCAAACTCAGCCCTACTCGGAAATGGTGGCCTACCAAGTACATGTGGTCATGTGTATGTCGCAACCTCAGCCAGATGATTAGTATGGAATTTTTGAAGGGGAACAAAGAAAAAAAAGAAGTAAATGATGGTGACTCAGGCTGAATTGCACCACCAGTTCTTCTGATTCTCTAGCTTTCAGATGGCAGGACAGGGCATCTCAGCCTCCATGATTGCATGGGCCAATTCCCATAGCAACTCTCTTATAAAGCTATTGTTATAGTTTGAATATAGTTCAAGTGCATCCTTTAAAAGTTCACGTGTTAGAAACTTGGCCCCAAGTGTGGTGATATTAAGAAGCGGTGGAACCTCTAAGAGAAGGGACCTCACAGCCTGGGTGGAGGCAGGGGGCATGCTGGAGGCTTTGTTTAGTCAATTGGGGTGTACCCTTAGAAGGTGCTGACATGCTCCTAAAGGGACCCCAGTCACCGACTTTCCATCTCATCATTCACATACTTTCTTCATAGTGATACCATCCACCACCAGGTCCCTACCAGGGCTTACCTAACCATTCCTACGCCCTTGAACCTCCGGAACTATGATTTAAATCAACCTCTTCTCCTTGTCAGGTAGCCTATGTTGGTATTTCATCATAGTAACATAGAGACTAATAGATCTCTATTTCTGTTCTATGGCTTGTTTTTCTCCAGAAAACCCTAACTAATATGCTCTTCCACTGCTTCATTTCAGCTCCAACATTGGACAAGCAACATCTTGTTCCTCTTCTGGCTTCCCCACCACTTTGCCATAGAAAGGACTTTAGACCATGAAAGCCAACTTGTCCCATGAACTGAAGGAACATCTAGTGTAAACTGGCACACTGAATTCTGATCTATGCATCAGCCTCTTGTAAGTCTATTGGCGAGACCATCCCTCCACCTGTGGCAGATTACCTCTGGAGTCAAAGTACTCAGGGTTGGCTGCAGCATGGATGCTCACACAGGGGACCTCATGAAGGCATTTTCCTAAAAGACCTTGCTGGACTGGCTGACGACGACTCCTCATTACACTCCCTTGGTGGCAGCTGGTTCCAGTCTCAGTTTTCATGCTAGCTCCAGGCAAATTCCTAAGTTCAAGCTTTTCCTTAAAATTCCAGAGATCTGGGATAAGTATCCGGCATAATGGTTAAGATGTCACTTGGAACACCCATATTGCATATTTCAGTGAGCAATTCAATGTGACCAATGCCGCTGTTGAGTCCACTTGAGGACCAGCCACTGTTTGTCTTGAAAATATGCACATAATGGTTGGTACCAGTCTGATTATACAAAAGTGTGCAATTTCATTCTGCTTTTGCAATCTCTTACTAGATTGCCTGTGATGGGTGTCACAAGCTGGACTATTGTCTTAGCATTAATGTCTTAACAGTAAGTATGTTTTCTTTCTGAATTTCGTTTATGGAAAGGATTTGAGTAGGAGAAAATTTTGTTTTCAAATATATTCACCCAAAAATCTCATTCTTCCACATCCATAGTACTCAATGCAGTGTTTTCTCAAATATAAAAGACTCCATATTGATTGTGACTATTCTGTTGCCCATTTTCACACATCTAAGATCAAGAATTTAACCAGTATTGAATGGGGGAACAGTGGAAACATTTCCACTGAGATCCGGAACCAGATAATGATGAGCCCTCTCACCATTGCTACTCAATATAGTCCTGGAAGTTTTAGCCATAGCCATTAGGCAAGAAAAAAAAATGAAATAAAAGAGATTCAAGTTGAAAAAGAGAAGTCAAACTATTCCTATTTGAAGATAATGTGATTCTACATGTAGGGGAGCCAAAAGATTCCACTAAGAGACTATTGGAACTCATCAAAAAAGTTTGGTAAAGTAGCAAGGTATAATATCAATACACGAAAGCCAACAGCCTTTATATACACAGATAATGCCATGGCTGAGGAAGAACTTCTAAGATCAATCCCATTCATAATAATTCAAAAAAAATCAAATACTTTGAAATAAATTTAACCAAGGATGTCAGAGATCTCTATGAAGAGAATTACAAAACATTAAAGAAATAAATAGAAAAAAATGGAAAAATCCTCCATGTTCATGGATTGGAAGAATATCAAAATCTCCATTCTACCTAGAGCAATTTACAAATTCAATGTGATACCAATCAAAACACCAAAGATTCTTCTCAGATCTAGAAAATATGATGCTGAAATGCATATGGAGGCGCAGGAGATACCGAATTGCTAAAGCAATCTTATACAACAACAACAAAAAAAGTCAGAGGCATCACAATACCAGATTTCAAAACACGCTACAGGGCAGTTATTTTTAACTTTTATTTAATGAATATAAATTTCCAAAGTACAGCTTATGGATTACGATGGGTTTTTCCCCCCATAACTTCCCTCCCAACAGCAACCCTCCCATCTCCCGCTCCCTCTCCCATTCCATTCACATCAAGATTCATTTTCAATTATCTTTATATATACTAAATTGATCTTCTGTATATAAAGATTTCAACAGTTTGTACCCACACAGAAACACAAAGTGAAAAATACTGTTTGAGTACTAGTTATAGCATTAAATCACAATGTACAGCACATTAAAGACAGAGATCCCACATGAGGAGTAAGTGCACAGTGACTCCTGTTGTTGACTTAACAAATTGACACTCTTGTTTATGGCATCAGTAATCACCCTAGGCTCTTGTCATGAGTTGCCAAGGCTATGGAAGCCTTTTGAGTTCACAGACATCGATCTTATTTAGACAAGGTCGTAGTCAAAGTGGAAGTTCTCTCCTTCCTTCAGAGAAAGGTACCTCCTTCTTTGATGACCTGTTCTTTCCACTGGGATCTCACTCAGAGATCTTTCATTTAAGCCATTTTTTTTTTTTTTTTTTGCCAGAGTGTCTTGGCTTTCCATGCCTGAAATATTGTCACGGGCTTTTCAGCCAGATCCGAATGCCTTAAGGGCTGATTCTGAAGCTAGAGTGCTGTTTAGGACATCTGCCATTCTATGAGTCTGCTGTGTATTCCGCTTCCCATGTAGGATCATTCTGTCACTACAGGGCAGTTATAATCAAAACAGCCTGGTACTGGTACAAAAACAGATCTACAGACAAATGGAACAGAATAGAAACCCTAAAAATAAGATCGGTACTGTGGCACAGTGGGTTAACACCCTAGCCTGAAGTGCCGGCATCCCATATGGGCGCCAGTTCTAGTCCAGGCTGCTCCACTTCCAATCCAGCTCTCTGCTATGGTCTGGGAAAGCAGTAGAAGATGTCTCAAGTCCTTGAGCTCCTGCACCCATGTGGGAGATCCGGAGGAAGCTCCTGGCTTCAGATTGGCGTAGCTCTGGCCATTGCAGACAACTGGAGAGTGAACCAGTGGTTGGAAGACCTCTCTCTGCCTCTCCTTTCTCTGCAACTATGACTTTCGAATAAATAAATACAAATCTTAAAAAAAAAAAAAACCCAGAAATCAATCCAAGTATCTACAGCCAACTTATGTTTGACAAAGGAGCTAAAACCCACCCCTGGAGCAATGAAGGTCTCTTCAACAATGGTGTTGGGAAAACTGGATTTCCACATGCAGAAGTTTGAATCAAGACCCTACCTTACACCTTATATAAAAATCCATTCAAAATGGATTAAAGACATAATCTGTGACCCGATACCAAAGTATTAGAAGACATTGGGGAAACCCTGCAAGGCATTGGCATAGGCAAAGACTTGTTGGAAAAGACCCCAGAAGCACAGGCAGTCAAAGCCAAAATTAACAAATGGGATTACATCAAATTGAGAAGCTTGTGCACAAAACACACTCAGGAAAGTGAAGAGGAAACCAACAGAATGGGAGAAATTATTTGAAGATATGCAAATGATAAATGATTAATAATATACAAAGAGATCAAGAAACTCCACAAACTCCACAACAAAACAAACAACCCAGTTCAGAGGTGGACAAAGGACTTACACATTTTTCTGAAGAGGAAATGCAAATGGCCGACACATGAAAAAATGTTCAGGATCACTAGCTGTCAGTGAAATGCAAATCAAAACCACACTGAGGTTTCACCTCACCCCAGTTAGAATGGCTTTCATAGAGAAATCAACAAACAACAAATGCTGGTGAGGATGTAGGGAAAAAGGTACCCTAATCCACTGGTGGAACTGTAGACTGGTAAAACCAATATGGAAGTCCGATTGGAGATACCTCAGAAATCTGAATATAGACCTACTATATGACCCAGCCATCCCACTCCTTGGAATTTACCCAAGGGAAATGAAATCAGTAAATAAAAGAGTTATCTGTATCCCCATGGTTATTGCAGCTCGATTCACAATAGCTAAGACATGGAATCAACTCAAATGCCTATCAACAGAAGACTGGATAAAGAAACTATCGTATATGTACACCTTGGAATACTACACAGTGAACAAAAAAATGAAATCCTGTCATTTGCAACAGAATGGATGAAACTGGAAAACATCATACTTAGTGAAACAAGCCAGTCCCAAAGGGACAAATACCATGTGTTCTTCCTGATCCATGATGACTAATAGAGCACCTAAAAGGAAATCTGTAGAAGTGAAATTGACACTTTGAGGAGCAATGATTTGAACAGCCCTTGTCTTAACTATTGAGGAACAGTTTTTTTTTTCTTCTTCATATTATTTGTTGAACTCTTTACTTAACAGAGTTAATCATATGTGTATAAAGTCAATTGAGGATGGATCTCAGTAAAAATTAAGTGGGAATAATAGAGGGAGGAGGAAGTTTTTAATTGTAAAGTTGTGTAGTCTGCATATATTCCTACAGACTTACTATAAGAGTACAGTTTAAAAACTTGCCATGGGACCCCAAATCCCTTTAACTGGGTGGTAAAAATGCCATCTTAGGGTTAAAGTCAACATATAGATAGGATTAAGTGTTAAAGGAAACATATAAATAAGTATCCGGTAATAATCATAGATAGAATTACAAAGGAGAGAATGTTCCTAAGTGGGAAACAGTCCACACAGCAGACTCATAGAATGACAAATGCTCTAAACAGCATTTGACCTCAGAATCAGCCTTTAAGGCATCCTGGTCTGACTGAAAAGCCCATGAGAGTATTTCAGGCATGGAAAGCAAAGATAATGTGGCAAAAAAAAATGTCCTGCATGACACATTTCCAAGATTGAGACCCCAGTGGAAAGAAATGGGCAAAGAAAGATGTACTTTTCTCTAAAGGGAAGAGAGAATTTTCACTTTGCTTATGGCCTTGTTTAAATACTGATAGGAATTGTGGATTTAAAAGGCTTCCATAGCCTAGGCAGCTCAGGTCAAGAGCCTTGGGTAGTCACTGACATCATACATAAGAGTGTTAATTTTTAAATTAACAACAGGAGTCACTGTGCACTTACTTCCCACACAGGACCTCTGTCCTCAATGAGTTGTACTATGAGAGTTAACTGTAAAACTTGTTCTCAGTTTTGTGTGTGTGCACACGTGCAAATTGTTAAAATCTTTACCTAGTATAGAGTTGGTCTTCTGTGTACAAAGTTAATTGAAAATGAATCTTAATGGACAATGGGACTGGGAAAGGGAGTGGGAGGAAGAGGTGGGGTGGGAGTAGAAGTGGGAGGCCAGGTATGGAGCAAAAAAAAATCACTACATTCCTAAAGATGTATTTATGAAATTTGTACTAATTAAATAAAAGGTTTATTTGGTAAAAATGTTTCTTTTGGCATAAAATTTTTTTAAAAAATTGGTAGAAGAAAGGAATAATTCAAGAAATGAAATCAGTTTGACAATGCTTACAAGCTAGATTTTATTAATTATGTTTAATTTCAGATAAAGAACAATGTTTTTTGTAAGTATTGACGACTATAGGAGGAGAAAAGGAGGGAGGAAACAGGCTAAGTAGGGACTCTGGAAGGCAGAAACAAAGCAATCATGGAAAATGCCAAGGCTCAGAAACATCACCAGAGTACACATTAAATCTAACTGTTACCACTGGGGAAAATACTCAGAAAACACACACAGAGCTAATTTATAAACTCCAAGTGAATCATGGCAAATATATCAGCTGAAAGGAATTCCTCTCATTGCAACATGACAATAGTGCAACTTGCATTGTACCTTTAAACCCTAGGGCTTTCAGACTGTATGTTATGTAATAATGAACTTGGAGGGTACATCTCTCATCCACTGATAAAATAAGGCTGATGGGGCAGATTTTGTGGCACAATGGGTTAAACTACCAGTTGTGACACCTATCCCCACATTATTATCTGGGATTGAATCCTGCCTCTGCTTCAGTTCCAGTTCACTCCTAATACATTCTGGGAGGCAGCAGATGATGGTCCTAGGACTTACGCTCCTGTCACTCACAAGGAAGTTCCAGGATGGACTTCTTAGATCCTAGCATAGCCTGGGTTATTGCAGCCATCTGGGCAACAAGCAAGCAGATAGATAAATAGATCTCTCTCTCTCTCTCTCTCTCTCTCTGTGTGTGTGTGTGTGTGTGTGTGTGTGTGTGAGGCTGCTTTTCAAATAAATATTTTTAAAATATGAAGTAGGTATGTTTAGGGTATAAAAATTTAATCTGTGGGAATATCTGATTGCATTTTACTGTTAAATGAGTAACATGATTTCACAGAGCAGAGATTAAAAGGCTGATAGAATAAAGATAATTCATAGGGAATAAATAAGAATTTGACAAAGCACATCTAGCAAGATAATCTGGGGATCTAAACATTGTGGGCAGCATGGAGATGGAAAAATACTGTGGCTTTTCCATTCTCTAAGGTAGTATGGTACCCACTCTTCCACTGGTAACCAAAGGAGCATGGCTAGCTTGCCTTTTTTTTTTTTTTCATGTGTGAATTTACTGTATTCTCATGACAATTCATTAGGCCTTTATTATCCATTTGGCATACATTACTTCCCATTTACAGAGAAGCAAAACTAATTTCATATGCTTAAACAAATGATCTTAGACAATATGAAAAGTAAGTAGTAGAATCAGGATTTTCACACCAGGTTCTAGTCCCGGTGGGGGCGCCGGATTCTGTCCCGGTTGCCCCTCTTCCAGGCCAGCTCTCTGCTGTGGCCAGGGAGTGCAGTGGAGGATGGCCCAAGTACTTGGGCCCTGCACCCCATGGGAGACCAGGAGAAGCACCTGGCTCCTGCCATCGGATCAGCGCGGTGCGCCGGCCGCAGCGGCCATTGGAGGGTGAACCAACGACAAAGGAAGACCTTTCTCTCTGTCTCTCTCTCTCACTGTCCACTCTGCCTGTCAAAAAAAAAAAAAAAGGAAGGAAATAATTGTTAATAAAAGGCTTAGTTTATATCTAACATCACACTTTAATATGTCAATTTTTTTCAACTTTTATTTAATAAATATAAATTTCCAAAGTAAAACTTTTGGATTATATTGGATTTTCCCCCCATAACCTCCCTCCCACCTGTAACCATCCCATTCCTCATTAAGATTCATTTTCAATTATCTTTATATACAGAAGATCAACTTCGTAAATACTGAGTAAAGATTTCAGCAGACTGCACCCACACAGATACATAAAGTATAGAGCACTGTTTGTGTAGTAGTTTTACTGTTAATTTGCACTGTACAACACATTAAGGACAGATGTCCTACATGGGGAGTGAGTGCCCAGTGACTCCTGTTGTTGATGTAACAATTGACATTTATCATGTCAGTAATCACCTGAGGCTCTTGTCATGAGCTTCCAAGGCTATGCAACCCTCTTGAGTTCACACATCCAATCTTATTTAGATGAGGCCATAGTCAAAGTGGAAGTTCTCTCCTCCCTTCAGAGAAAGGTACTGCCTTCTTTGATGGCCCATTCTTTCTGCTGGGATCTCACTCACAGAGATCTTTCATTTAGGTCCTTTTTTGCCACAGTGTCTTGGCTTTCCATGCCTGAGAAACTCTCATAGACTTTTTAGCTGGATGCGAATGTCTTAAGGGCTGATTCTGAGGCCAGAGTGCCTAGCTTGCCTTCTTAGGCACCTTGATACAGAGAAGCGCCTGAAGTGGAGACTCCCATGGACACCAGAAACTCTAAAATTCTAATCATTATAAATCAATAAATTGGGATTCTTATCAACTCATATGATATGACTTAGGATAGTGAGAATGAGTCTGAGATTCTAAGTCAGCTTTGTATACACTGATAAAAGCAACATCTACCAAATTAATTACCAATCCGGGAATGGGTTGTCTACCAAAATGAACCCATAGATTATATTTTCATGGAACCAGCATCAGCAATCATTTAAATCCTTGTCTCTCCCTTCTTCTCTCCCCCTTAATATGATGAAGTTTTTTTTAGAACTGATTGCCCATGAAAATATACAAAAAAGTAGAAAATAAAAATCATTGTAATGTGGCTCCCTCTGAAGAATAAGTGACCACACAGCAAACTCCAATGCCCCTAACCAGCAGCAGACACTGATCTAAAAAAAGCAATTTATGGACAACCAGTGATCTTGTGGTAGCTCCATTCCAAAGTTCTACCAAAATGAGTTGACAGTAAGTAAGCCTAAAATTCTAAGTTCTATGACCTATGGATATGTGGGGTTTTTCGTAATGTATATTTTTCTTTTATTGAAGGTAAACAAACTTCATGTTTTTAACATACAGATTTAGAAACACAGTGATACTCCCACCCTACCCTCATTCCCACTCAATAAAATACTAGCTAACTAAATCCAACAACATATGAGAAAGATCATCCACCCAGACCAAGTGAGATTTATCCCTGGTATGCAGAGATGGTTCAACATGTGCAAATCAATATACATCACATTCACAGACAATAAAAACCATATGATTATCTCAGTAGATGCAGAGAAAGCATTTGATAAAATACAACAATGTTTCATGATGAAAACTAAGCAAATTGGGTAGAGAAGGAACATTCTTCAATACAATCAACGCAGTTTATGACAAACCTCCAGCCACCATATTACTGAATGGAGAAAATTTGGAAGCACTTCCACTAAGATACAGATGTTCTTAAATATTAACACTATAACGTGAGAACATGGCTAAGCAGATTGGCCCTGCTGTTTTGTTCTCTGACTAGTACCTGTCACTTTAGCTGAGTGTGAGAGTCTCCTTAAGATCTAACCCAGGAGGCCCTGGGATCATGGGAAAATTTTCACTATCAAAACTGAGCCACTTTTGTCAAGCACTAACAAAAAAAACAAATGCTGCCTGTGGGTATGAAGAAGGGGGTCTCATGCCTGTGTGCCTGAAAATAAGAACAAAGTCACAAAAGACTCGGCCAGAACCACAGCATTGCACAAAGGCCACTGCAACCTCACACACACAAAAAAGACTTCCCCCAGGATGTCTGCCCCACAATTGTCTATCATGTGTAACAACACTCTTGTAGCCAAAAAGGTTTCAAAATATCTTTGTGTAATCCTGACCTCACCTCTTCAAACTTCCCCTTGTCTCAACCTCCTTGAAAACACCCATAGTTTACTATAACACACATACTCCCATTGCAATTATCTGCTATTCTCCAAATTCATATCATGACTATGTAGACAATCTATGGTTTTTACTTAGGTTGACAATCTCCACACCTAAGAGTGCTCATTCCAACCTTGCAGGGGGAGGGGGCGGCGGGGGTTGATCCTGCAGTTGGGAGTCAGGTCTCAACATCTGTGACCAATCTGTTTAACATGGGATTTATCAGTATTAAAGTACACAGAATCACTTGACACAAACAAAACCAACAGAGGTATCAAGAGGAACAAACACTGGGATTCCAAAGGAAACTGTTAGTGTTTGAAGTAGTTTTCTTGAAGACATTAAGAAGCTACAATATTCATAAAGTAAGAAAACACTGACCTAAAACCTTAACCAGAGACCAAGAAACAGTTCTTATCAAATGAAAACATTATTGCCAAAATAAGAAACTCATTAAAAGAAAATAGCAGAATTGATACAACTGAAGAATTAGTTGGCAATTGGAAGGCCAAGTCATTCAGTCTTACCAAAGCACTGAACAGAAATGGTGAAGTATGGACATGACAGGGTTCAAATGGAGATGTGGGGGATAAACACAGAGTCCTAATATCTACCTAATATATATTCAGAAGGAGAGAGAAGGAACTGAATCAAGACAGTGAAATAAAATTCCCGAGAAGAAAACAGGCTTGATCTTCCAGTAGTCTCTAGTGTGAAGTGGGATTGAAAAGCCTGGTAACTAGATTTTTACAGTATATGCTTAACCATATTCCTTTTGTGTTCCATGATAATTTTATATTTAAATTTAGCTTCAAAAGAGCAAGAACCATCTCAATTCTATCTGCTAAGTGTGCATTAACAATTACAATTTCTGCATGGAACATTTTTTAAAGCCTGTCAGATTTGTTCAAATAAGCCATTGAGCCCTTTTCTCCTGCTCTTAGCAAACATCTGCAAAAGGCAAGCCTGCCAGTAGATAATCACTCAACATTTGCTAGGTCATTAAGAAACATGAACACAATGTTTTATGCATACAATAAAGCTCCAACAATATTTTCCTTTGAGGTACAGTGCTATGGGAGATAAATTCTAACTACCATGATCTTCCACAGTACAAAGATTTCTTCACAATAAAGTATGTTGAGTCAATTGTATTTAAGCAATGTTTTTACAGCCACACATTCATCCAATAGTTTGTGATTTCATAGTTCCTGGAACTTAGTCTCGACCTAGACACTTAAAAACTTCCTTTCAAAGTTCAATAAATTGGTTTAGAAAAATAGAGACAGCATAAAAGAATACACACATGTACAAAATAAACATTGACTGTGTGAGGCATTCTTTATATTTGGGATTTCCCAACAGTATTATTTGAGATAACATTTTTAGTTTTCACTATAGTCAAAGGCTTACTACTCCACTACATAAAGAGCTCAAATAAAAATTATTTATGCTAAAATACTTTTTCCTGATATCTTACTGATACGATGATTTCATCTTCCTCTCTGAAGTACTAAAATCTGATTTTGTTTTCTTGCTTAAGGGCTGAGGAAAACAGTAGTAAAACAATGGCAAATAGATAATGTTTACGGTGGGTAAGACTTTCATGATTGTTATTTTAAGGAAATTCAACATAATTTACCGCAAGTTTCATATTTTACAAAAATATTCAAGGTAAATACATTTTATTGTATCAAATGGATGAACAAAAAGTTAATAATTCAAGAAATGAACCCTGGTGGCTACCAGTGTGATTTCTCATAAAATGTCAACTTCTTGTGAAAATGAAACTTAACTACCATCCTGAAACTGAAGGATGAGATTTTTCCCAGTAATAGCACAGGAAGGGCAAGGCAGGAAGAAACTCAAACTCAAATACCCAACTCTGCCCTTCTGAACAAAATTAAGCTGATTGTTTTTGTCTTTTGATAGTAACAGCCTGCTTTCTCGCAGTCCCAATTCATTATTTCCAGTACTCCTAATTGAGTTTTTTCTCTGGTGGTTGACAGTCTCCCACAAGCAGTTCTTTATATCTGGAACTGCTGTTGTCAAAATGAAGATCTGTTCACCGTGTTCTATCTGCTCTCATTGCAGAATAGGATAAGGGCCAGAGTCATTTAAAACAGGATGTGTTCCTCATACTTTTCCACCGAGAATGAAGACAGGCTAAACTGGACTCATGCATTAGTAGGAATGACTGAAAACAGTTTAGCAGTAATTCAGATATTACATGTTCTTGTAGCACCTACTGTGTAGAGTCCTGTGTGAGACCCTGGGGTATAGTAGTTAACAGAGTAGAACTGTTCTCTGCCTAGAGAGAAATTTCCTATCTAATAAAGGATACGAAGAGGAAACCCTTGTGCCCTAGAGGAACGCACAGGTCTAGCACTTAACCTAAGCCTAAAGTATGGAGGGCTCCTGGAAGCAACTTGTACACTTAGACAGGAGTTTCTCAACTTTTGGGCTATTAGTCTTTTCAGCCAGTTTGATTTGTTGTAGGGGCCTCCTGTACATTTTAGGATGTTTAGCATCCTACTATATGTCACAGTTTGGTGACAACCAAACATCTTCAGACATTGCCAAATGTCATCTGGAGGACAAGCTCATCCCTTGTTAAGATCACTATCTTAGAAAAGGAAAGGAATAAAGTTATGAGATGAGGGAAGAGAAAAAGGCACCCCAGAGAGAAGACCCAAGAAGCAAGAGGGAATCACAAGTATGAAGTCTCCTAAGTCAATACATACCATGGCCTCAGAGAGCATGAGCAGATGGCAACTACAAAGCTTGATATGAGAATGAAGTGATAACCAAGTCATAATCTCAAGGACCTATATAGGTCATTTTATCAGCTTGGAATCTGTATTAATTTTATGTGTCAACGTAACTGGACACAGGGTGCCCAAATATTTGGCCTAATTTTATTCTGGATGTTCCAGGAGAGAGTTTGGGTGAGTTGAGTGTGGAGAGTTGACAGGCTGGGTAAAGTGGTCTGCCTCATCTAATTAGTTAATGGCCTGAATAGGACAAAGATAATTCCTCCCACTCATTGCCTTTGAGCTGAGACAAGAGTTTTCTCCTGCCTTCAAACTAAAACATCTGCTATTCCAAGCCCCTGGTTTGCTAGTACTTGGTCTGGAACCACATCATCAGCTCTCAGTTCTGTTTCTCTGTGGAGAACCCTAGTACATTGTGTAATAAATTATCTCAAAAATCTTCCACTTAAAGCAACAAACCTGTATTATTCTCCAAAATTTCTAAGGATCAGGAACCTTAGGTCGACTTGGTTGGGTGGCTCTGGCTTGATGTCCCTCATAAGGTTTACAGTCAAGCTACTGGCTGGGCTGTAGTCTCTGAAGCCTTAACTTACTTTGGAAAGGTCAACACTGAAGCTAGCTGTTCAAAGGAGGCCTCAGTTCCACCCCACAGGGCTGCTTACAGCATTGCTTCCTTCCTCCAGGGTGAGAGGCTCAAGGAGAAGATTTGTGTTCAAAAATAACAGAAAGTGACCTTGGGGGCAGGTGCTTGGTGCAGTGGTTAAGGCACCTCTTGGGATGGCTGCTTTGTATGTTGAAGGGTCTAGATTCAAGTTCTGACTCCACTCTCATTTCCAGCTTCCTGCTAATGTGCATCCTGGGAGACAGTGGCGATGATTCAAGAAGCTGGGTTCCCTGTCCCGCATGTGGGAGATGTGGAATGAGTTTGAGGCTTCTGGCTTTAACCTGGCCTTGTCTTGGCTTTTGTGACATTTGCGGAGTGAACCAGTGCATGAGAACTCACTTGCTGTTTCTCCCCCCGCCCCTCAAATGAGTAAAACCAAGAAATTTGAAAAATTAACTCTAGTTACAGAAAATCTTAGTAGTTGTCATAGTTCCATACCACTATTAGGTTTATAATTAAACTAGCAAGTGATTTAACTTTTTCTGAATTAACCTGTGGCAAAACCTGAGGCTTAGAAACTTAATGATACAACTCCCATTAAAGCTCAACTGACTTAGGAAAGCTCTTCATTTCTTTATAAAGCCTTTTCACCATGGATAGCTAAAGCCATCCTAGCCCACTCTTCAGTTTCAAGTAAAACTGGTCTTACCAGGCTCAACTCCCAACCTCACTCTGAACTTGAAAAAAAATATCTATTTTACCTCTTGGTGTCTTGTCTTTCTCTTATTTAGATTGCAACTAATAACATTGGCAACTCTCAGTTTCCTTGGGCAAACCACACGAATCTACCATGTTAACTTTTGCATATAAGTGAGTACCTGGATATGTAAGAAAAAAACACAACTTCTAACTGAAATAGTTGATTTCTATTTAAAGTGATTGTCAGACTGTATGTTTATGTTTCCTTTCAACTTACAATTACCCTAAAACATCAAATTATACAGATAATTCAGGAATATATCACAGAACCTCATAAACTGATCATTTTTTACTATGGCCACAAAATATCCATCTTGCCTACTCCCATCCCAAATATCCATCTTGCTCTTTGCTTACTGGAATCCAAGGTTCTATTGATGGTGGTTGTGGAATCCACGAATACTGTCTGTAGATAGATGCTAAGATGCTGGTTAGAATGCCTGCATCCCACATCAGAGTGTCTGGGTTTGGGTCACAGCTCTAGATCCTGATATCAAGCTTCCTGCTAATGCAGACCCTAGGAGGGAGTAGTGATGGCTCAAGTAATTTTTTTTCTACTACACTCATGTTTTGTACATGGATGGATCTAGTTCCTGGTTCCCAGCTCTGAGCCAGCCCAGCCCAACTGCAAACATTTGAGGAGTGAATCAGCAGATGAGAACATTCTTTGCCTCTCATTCTTCTCTCTTCCAGTAAGTTAAAAATTAAAATGTCTGAAATGGTACCTTGATGCCCACAACCACCATTTCTGCCAATACTGAATATGTGTCTGGGTTTCCTCAATCTGGACCACAGTTTGGAAGCCCACTTTAGGCAGCAGATGCATGACAAATATGACCTAAATATTCCTAAGACCTCATCCTTCCACGTCCCTGTCCCCTATACTATCCAAATAGTCACAATCCCTTTTAACCTTAACTATTTAGGGTGAGCAGAGTACCTACATTCCCTTGGTTGGCACTGGTCGCTTTCTGACTGGTAACTTCATTTCTCTCTTGTTCTTATTCCATGCATGAACAACTTCCTCTGCCTTCATTTCCCAAATCTTGGCTAACACAAATTGCAGTATGTAGCAAGCTTTCCTAGGGATTTGAGGATAACTTTAGGGAATTGTTGAAAAGCCAAACTTTAAGTTAGGTATTTTTAAAGATTTATTTGGAAGGCAGAGAGAGACAACTTCCCCTTCTGGTTCACTCCTCCAGATGGCCACAACGAGCAGCTCTGGGCCAGGGTGAAGCCAGGAGCTTCATCTGAGTCTCCCACCTGGGTGGCAGGGGCCCAGACTCTTGGGGCATCTTCCACTGCTTTTCCAAGGCCATTATTAGGAAACTGGCTTCAACGCAGAACAGTCAGGACACAAACCAGCAACTATTTGGGATACCAGCATCTCATATATGTGGCTTTACCTGCTGCACCACAATGCTGGCCCTCAAATTAGATATTCAACCTCACCATTTTTTAAATCTGTCTATTCGTGTCCTTTCACACAGAATTTCCTGCTGGGCACCTCCTTCTGCAGCTCTTAACCAATCGCCATGGTATTATCCCAATCCATAATGGCTCCTACTGACCCTGCCCTTGGCCATATCTCCAGATCCCAATACCCTTTTTCCACAGGTTCTAATCAAGAGAAGCAAAATCAACCCACATTATCTCCCATGGATACTACTTGCCCTCAAGAAAAATAGCATCTTGAATTCTCATGCACATTAGTCTAGCTCTTCTTTTTCCTCTCAACACTCCCTTCTATAACAGGATTGGGGTAAACCCCTAAGGCTCATGGAGATTTCCTCTAAAATTGACATGCATTCCTCCCCAAAACAAATCCTGCCACTACATGTAGAACAGGCTCAGATTTTTAAATAACCTGGCTTTTAGACCCACTATGAGTGCAAATCTGTTGTCCAGGACAAGGGCAGGCCAAGAGACTGGCATGTACCAGGTGGGCAGAGTTAAGGTTACACAAACCTAGCTATGGGGATGAATTACAAACCTGTATAACCCATGTTGAAGCAGACTCAGGCAACAGCAGGAAGCAAGTGAGACAGGCAGTACATCCCTGAAGCCAGGCAGAGGAACAGGAACCAGAGATACGCAGAGGAACAGGAACCAGAGATACACAGAGAAAGAGTGATTCAAGAACAAGCAAGGATACGAGCCGAAAATGCCCCCTCCAGCTTCTTTGTCAAAAAACCCCCAAGAACTTCTAATGGCACATTTCTCCCTAGATCGAGAGAGTAAAGTATAAAGGGAAAATAGAAATATGCCTTAAGAATTGCATATGCCACATCTTACTTCATCAATCCACTATTTGGGGGCACTAGTGTCCAATTTTTAATCTTATAACCAAGACTTCAGATTTTTAACTGTATGTAGCAGTTTTCCTAAGTTTTTTCCCATACACATTCATTAAGATGAATTTTTTCAAAGTGGAATATTGCAGGAGTAAATATCATTCTGACATGGACATGCAGCATCTAGGCACAAGAGGCAATCCTTGTTTTATCACAAATTTACTTTTCTGATGCCCATAAGGAATTTCGTGTGCATCATTAATGCCCTTGCTAGCCTCATTTAATTCTTCATCCACCAGCAAAAGCAGCAAAACGTTTCAGAGGAAGTTCAAGTGACTTCAACCGGGAGGTGTTGAAATTGTGGAAATTCCAGAGTCAGAGCAAAGTGAAAGGAAATGTTTCAGGGCAGTGGAGGGTATAAAGGCAGTCAGCCAGCAAATGAGTGACTCAGCCAGCTCACGCCTGAGCTAACCTTCCGCTCTAGGACAGCATGATGCTCAAGGTACTGTGACATTTGAATTGCTTTTCCAGCAAGCTTTTTCCTTTCTCAATTTCCTTAGTTTCCCTTCCCTTAAGAACTATTGCTCTTAAAAGTTTCTGCTTCAAAAATGGCATTTGAGCTTTTCTCGTAACCTCTGGGCTACCTAATTAACTCCATCTTATTTTTCAACAGTATTGTACAAGTAAGAGGTTGATTGTCATACATATTAGGAATAAAATCATGCAAGTTCATTGAATTTTAATCTAAATTTTGTCTTTAAGGAGGAGGGAGAGAATGCACACTCCTGTGTGCTGGTTTACTCTGCAAATGCTTGCAATAGCAGAAGTTGGGCTGAAACCGAGCTGGAAACCATAATCCAGGTTTCCCATGTAGGTGGAATCCAGTAACTTGAGCCAACACCACTGCCTCCCAAAATGCACATCAGCAGGAAGCTGGAGTCAGGAGCCAGAGCTCAGAATGAAATCCAGGTTCTCCCAGGGGACTGGCACTGTGGCACAGTGGGTAAAGCCCCAGCCTGCAGCACCAGAATCCTATATGGGTGCCGGGTTCTGGTCCCGGTTGCTCCTCTTCTGATCCAGCTCTCTGCTATGGCCTGGGAAAGCAGTAGAAGATGGCCCAAGCCCTTGGGTCCCTGCACCTACATGGGAGACCTGGAAGAAGCTCCCGGCTCCTGGCTTCGGATCAGCTCAGCTCTGGCCATTGTGGTCATTTGGGAAGAGAACCAGCGGAATCGAAGACCTCTCTCTCTACCACCCTCCCTCCCTCTACCTTCCTCTCTACCTCTCCGTAACTGTCTTTCAAATAAATAAAATTCTTTTTTTTTAAAGAATAAGAAACCCAGGTTCTCCGACGTGGGGTACAGTCAGCTCAACTACTAAACACCCATTCCCATTAACCTCCAAGTTTGATGTGTGCCCATTTGATATTGTCAGGGTGCATTTTTGATTATGCATTTACTGTCACAGTTCCCCATCAAAGATAAGATTTTAAGACAGAAACCATACCATTCTTGTTGGGCATTTTAGAGAGCTAAGGAAAGTGACAAATAATGAACTTGTGGAATTTGCTGGTTATATGACATTTGTTATGCTTTAATTCCTACATTAATCATTGTATTGAACTAAAAAGATCTGTAAGTGCCATGAGAAAGGTAAGCCGACTGGGAAAATATTGTAACCACAAAGTGGCATGTGGCTCCCAGACAGCAGAACAGCTGTTGTTTTTTTTCTCTCCCCTCTTATGTTCCTTTCCTTCAGGGGCTAGAAGACTATCTGTTCTTTGGCTCACGAGGTCATGTTCAGGACTTATCTGTTGGGGTCCCACCTTCATAAGTCACCAACAGCATGGTCTCATGTGGATGGATGCCACAGCCACCTCCCAGGTTCCATGTCAGCACCCACTTCCCACTACTCCCCAGGCATACACCTTTCCCCATCAGGCAGCCCAGGCCAGATGTAACCCGGAAGAGATGGAACAACTGTGGGAACTGGGAGGATGGGAAGAGACTGAAAAATAGGCTCTTTTACCTAATCCAAGGCTCCTTTCAATAGTTGAAAGAAGTTTTACCCAGCGGATTGTCAAGCCTGCTATTTTTCCTTCCCTGTCTTCCTCCATCTGCCCTCAAAGATGTTTACCCAAGTGTCCAGCAGCATGAAATTCAACATTATCGTTATCCTCTCCCCAAATCAGAAATGTTTTTGCCAGCATCCCTTCTGTCTCCCGGCCATCTTCTTTCCATATTTCTTTTCCAAAGCTTCAGAGACACAAAAAGTAGCCTATCCTTTGAAGAAGGGCGGGCATCTGCGGACTTTTTCTGGAGACTCTAGGAATAGGACTATCCTGAGGCTTCGTTGAAGAATGTTCAAATGGGCCCCGGTTCCATCTCTAACTGTACCCTGGCCCTGAGCTCAGAATTGGAGAGCCTCAGCCAGCCTGGGCCCCAATCCAATAACCCCTCACCCTAAAGCTACCAGTTTAAAGGGAGGTACCTGATGCTCAGTAAGACAACGGAAGTTGCACAATGATTTTTAATGTAACAGGGAGGGGAAGCAGCTGAAATTGACTAAGAGGTACTAAGGTCCAGGCATAGAGTGAAACATGACTTGAGTGGATGTTTTCAACCACACACAATAGATATCTCTTGTGGAGATGTACAGAAACAAAATAGTTGTCTATGCATTGAATAATTTGATTTTAAGGCTGGAGCTTTAATGAGGCATAGCAGGTTAACCCACCACCTGCAGGGCCAGCATCCTATATGGCTGGTGGTTTGAGTCCTGGCTGCTTCACTTTCAATCCAGCTCCCTGCTAATGCACCTGGGAAAGCAGTGGAGGATGCTGACCTGGCATGCTGACCTGGCCCGCAATACTGGAGTGGAACACCGGGGACACCGTAGAGAGAGACCGTGAAGTGTCCTCCGAGGATGGTCTGGGAACTCCATAGTGCAGCCTGATTTATGACCGGGACTCGTGTAGATTCATTGACTGTTGCAAATCAACAAAGTCTTTCAGCAATTCTGGACCTTCACAGCCTGTTGCTTTAAAACATGCTTACCTCGATTTCTATTAACTTCATCTAAGGCACACATTAGGCATGAATTAAATTCTCATTTTTCTTCATGCATTTACTTCCTTTTGTATTTATCATTGTTTGTAGCTTGCTTTCTATATCATTTATTTTGTTAACTTGTGGTTAGCTAATCTACTTAAACATCCGTTTTTTGAATTGTTTTTCATCAAGACTGTATAATAGACCCCAATTTTTTTTTTGTATATTTTGTCATTCTATCTCATAATGAGTGTACCTTTCGTTACTTTAAACATTGTGTATTTTGTTTATCTTTGTGGAAAAAGTTCATAATTTATCACTTTGTGGGCTCTGTGTTTCATACTGCCTATTTATTTGTACAGCTTATGTAGTTTTACTGTGGGATGTACATTTTTCCTGAACTTTGTCATTTGTGTTACTTAGTGGCCTAGAAAAACTGACAGGAATTTTGTTTACTTCTGCAGATAGCTTGGGGATACTACCATATAACTCTTAAAAAATTTAAACGAGCATATATTTTAATACATAGTTGAATGCAGAGATCTTTGCAAACAGTTCTGATTGAACGTCTAACTTTCTCAAGCAGTGCAATGGCTTCCCATCCATGTCATCAACTTTAGAGTGACATAGTGTTCATCATTCAGCCCTAGTCTGAAAATTCACCTTCCTCCCACCTCAGTCTCCTACATGCAGCTCTATAGCTGAAATGTGCCAAACTCAGACTACCTTTAGTTACCTCTATAAACTACCTCTATAAACTCCATCTGTGAGTGTTAACTGGATAATGCATTTGAAATGTTCCACATAGTCTGGGTATGTATCTTAAAAAATGGCAGTTACTCCCTCTCCAATGCCAGCTATCCTCTTACTGGGCAAGTTGTCCCTTGCACCTGCTTCTCTTGACTTTCTATAATTACCTTCACTATTTTCCATCACTGTCCTTAACTAACCTGAGCACAGAAACCAGCTACTGTGCATTTCCTCATTCTATGCCTCATACAGAGTAGATGTTTAACACACATTATTTCTTAGAACCTGAATTAAACTTCATCTACTGGGTTTCCACTAATGGAACCAAACTCCTTACTCAAAATTAAGAAGTGGAGTGCAGCACTACTGACCACCTTCCCTTTAAAGTCTGTCACAGAAAGCTTTGCCAACATGATCCATGGCTTGAAAGTGGGACACTTGACAGATCCTGTTATTCGAAGGAGCAAGAGGATGATTCTGGATACTCTGGGCGTGGGGTTCCTGGGAACCAATACAGAAGTGTTTCACATTGCCAGCCAATACAGTAAAGTAAGTTCAAAGTCTGCTTCAAAGATAAAAGTCAAGTGTGCACACAGGCATATTTTGGGATAAATCCGGGGGAGGGGGCACACATGTTTCATTTACTCTATCCTTTGTTTTATAATATAGCATGTTCTATATGGTTTATGATTTTCTATGCTTTATCATATTAGTTTTTTTTTAACTTTTATTTAATGAATATAAATTTCCAAAGTACGACTTATGGATTACAATGGCTTCCCCCCCATACCGTCACTCCCACCCACAACCCTCCCCTTTACAACTCCCTTTCCCCTTCCATTCACATCAAGATTCATTTTCGATTATCTTAATATACAGAAGATCAGCTTAGTATACATTAAGTAAGGATTTCAACAGTTTGCTCCCACACAGAAACATAAAGTGAAAAATAATAGATGATTTTTTTAAATGATGATGAAATCAGAGCAGACCTATTGTCATGTTTAATCCCAGTGAGAGTCAAGTTGGGAGTTGATAATTTTTTTTTTTTTTTTACAGAAGATCAGTTTAGTATGCATTAAGTAAAGATTTCAACAGTTTGCACCCCCATAGAAACACAAAGTGAAATATATTGTTTGAGTACTCATTATAGCATTAAATCTCAATGCACAGCACATTAAGGACAGAGATCCTACATGAGGAGTAAGTGCACAGTGACTCCTGTTGTTGACTTTACCAATTGACACTCCTGTCTATGGCATCAGTAATCTCCCTATGTTCCAGTCATGAGTTTCCAAGGCTATGGAAGCCCTCTGAGTTCTCCGACTCTTATCTTGTTTAGACAAGGTCATAGTCAAAGTGGAGGTTCTCTCCTCCCTTCAGAGAAAGGTACCTCCTTCTTTGAAGACCTGTTCTTTCCACTGGGATCTCACTCACAGAGATCTTTTGCCAGAGTGTCTTGGCTTTCCATGCTTGAAATACTCTCATGGGCTTTTCAGCCAGATTGGAATGCCTTTAGGGCTGATTCTGAGGCCAGAGTGCTATTTAGGACATCTGCCATTCTATGAGTCTGCTGAGTATCTCACTTCCCATGTTGGATCACTCTCCCCTTTATTTATTCTATCGGTTAGTGTTAGCAGGTACTAGTTTGTTTATGTGCTCCCTTTGACTCTTAGTCCTTTCATTATGATCAATTGTGAACTGAAATTGATCACTTGGACTAGTGAGATGGCATTGGTACATGCCACCTTGATGGGATTGAATTGGAATCCCCTGGTATGTTTCTAACTCTACCATTTGGGGCAAGTCAGCTTGAGCATGTCCCAAATTATACATCTCTTCCCTCTCTTATTCCCACTCTTATGTTTAACAGGGATCACATTTCAGTTAATTTTCAACACTTAAGAATAACTGTGTATTAATTACAGAATTAAACCAGTCATTAAGTAGAACAGGCAAAAAAAACTACTAAGAGGGATAATGTATTAAGTTGTTCATTAACAGTCAGGGCAATGCTGATCAAGTCACCGTTTCCCATAGTGTCCATTTCACTTCAACAGGTTTCCTTTTTGGTGTTATTATATTAGTTTTAATATTCATCCATATCCTTTACTAAGTCACTGCCTTAAAACCACATACTAGTAATATCTCAGTTTATTCCTATAGCTGAAAGCACACTTTATCCTGCCTTAGAAGCAATAGTATCTACCATTGACCATATGTTTATGCAAAGTCTTTAAGATTCTCTGAAAGAAAAGCTGCTCAGGTACCCAGAGCAGAAGATATGGATGTGGGAGACACACCGTCCACTCTCCATAGGATACACACTTCACCTTCCTCAGTGCTCGTCTCTAAGAAGTAAAACATTTTGAGACTCTGGATCCAATCTGTGATAGAGCCACAGCATCTCTTCTCCTTCCCATGGACAAAGTTGCATACTCTTGTACAAGGAGAGTGACCCAATGACTAAAGCTTCCAACTAGCACAAAGGGTTCAAGTGATAACCATTAACATGACACCTCCAAAGATAACAGAGCCTGAAACGGTGACTTGGAATACTGTGCTCACTCCCTGTCCCACTGGTCTTCTCTTCCAGATCTACACTTCCAGTGTATCCAGCACTGTTTGGGGTCAGCCAGACATCAAGCTCCCACCTACATATGCTGCTTTTGTTAATGGAGTGGCTGTAAGGAGTTTTACATTTTCCCAACTACTAGACCATCATCCTAATTTTGGTGCCAGGAAATGTCTTAGGAATTGCCCCCAACTTCAATATGGCATAGATGACACAGATATGAGATAACTGAAGTTCAGAGAAGAAATTGCCTGATCTCTATTGTATACACTAATTTCAGCTTTCATTTTTTTTTTTTTTTTTGACAGAGTTAGACAGTGAGAGAGAGAAAGAAAGGTCTTCCTTCCGTTGGTTCACTCCCCAAATGGCCGCTACGGCCAGCGCTGCACCTATCCAAAGCCAGGAGCCAGGAGCCTCTCCTTGGTCTCCCACACAGGTGCAGGCGCCCAAGCATTTGGGCCATTCTCCACTGCCTTCCTGGGCCACAGCAGAGAGCTGGACTGGAAGAGGAGCAACTGGGACTAGAACCTGGCGCCCATAAGGGATGCTGGCACTGCAGGTAGAGGATTAACCAAGTGAGCCACAGCGCCGGCCCACGGTTTTTCTTAAAAGACGTTTTATTTATGTTAAAGGTAGAGAAACAGGGAAAGGGAGAGACAGATCTTTTATCTGTTGGTTCACTCTCCAAATGGCCTCAACAGCTGGGACTGGGATATAGGAGCCAGGAACTCATGGGTGTCAGGGGCACAAGCACTTAGGCCATCTTCTGCTGCTTTCCCTGGCACATGCATGGAGCTGGAGTGGAAGCAGAGCCCCCAGGACATGAACCAAAATTCCAACATGGGATGGTGGTGTCACAAGCAGCAGCTTAACTTCTGCACCGCAATATCAGACCCAGTTGTCATGCTTTTACAATAATCTGCTATTTTTTAAATAAATCATGAAGTGGAAGAAATGCAAGAATTTAGATAAAACCCCCAAGGGTATTCAAAATTTAAACCTTTGAATGTATATAGCAAAAAAAAATATGTAACTCAATACCCAAACATAATTCCTTTTCAGTTCTTTGTTGTGGGTGCTGTTTTCCATTCAGTAATATGCTCTTCATTATTCAATAAAGAATAAAATCCTTATGTATCTATTTTCTGAACAAAAAAAAATCAACCAGCAATTTTCATATAGAAGATTATTTTGTGTTCTTGCTGTATGTCAGAGGCAGTCTAAGATATGTAGTTCGGACATGAACATACTGGGACTTCTGATAGATTTTCAGGGTTTATGGGGATAGTACTTCAGAATGTTCAAAGTCAAACCCAGGGGTGCATTCAGGAGGAAACATCCAGCAAACAGTGGGAAATCCACCAGCCATATCAAATAGACATAAAATATTTTTAAATGAACTTCTGGTTATTACCAACTATTTCAAAATAGATGAATGGCTGGGATAAAGAGGAGTAAAACCTTACAGCATGAAATGGTTTTTAAAACTGGGCTCCAGGGTTCCCGTGTTCTTATAACTTCTCTCAAAGTTTGTTATTACTTTGTAATAAACAGGTACACAAATATGACAGGATACAGAATAAATGAAAAACTTTCAGTGAGACTTGTTTAGAGGATGAGGTAGGGAGAAGGAGAGTCCACTGATTCTGCAGAGTTCTTCAACTTTATTTTCATTTAATTTGAAATGCAGAGAGAGAGAATGAGAATGAGAGAATGTGTGTTTATATGTGTGTGACAGACAGATCATTCATCTACTGCTTCACCACCCCAAATGCCCATGACAGCCAGGGCTGGGTTAGACCTAAGAAATGACCTACAAACTCAGCCCAGATCTCCCATGTGGGTGGCAGAGACTCAAGCTCTTGCGCCATCACCTGCTGCCTCCCAGTGTGTGCATCAGCAGGAAGGTCGAAGTGGGAGCCAGAGCAGGGACTTGAATACAGGCACTCTGATACAGGACACAGGGGTTCCAAACATTGTCTCAACTGCTGACCCAATGGCCCACCCCAGTTTTGTTTTTAAGGAGAGAATACAGATCTTCAGTGGGCTGTGGCAGATAAAGAACCAAGCTCCTCAGAGCTCACAAGTTGCTCTCCAAGGTCCTGCCCTCCTCTGGGGAGAGGGACAGCGTTTTCAGTGCAATTTATAATCACAGCCAGTTCTGTTTTATTTTATGAGAATTAGATCAAGAAATCTCACATCAAAGCTGTTGCTGAACTAAATCCTTGCTGATCCAAAAAGCCATTTAATTCAAATAAATACTTTTTTTGT